>NC_092573.1:8212500-8812500 GCF_037975245.1 Apostichopus japonicus
GTTAGGGTTAGGGTTGGATTCGGGTTAGGAGTTAGGGTTAGGGTTAGGGTTAGAGTTAGGATTAGGGTTAGCCTAGGGTTAGGGTTATGGTTAGGGGTTAGGGTTAGGGTTAGGGTTAGCCTAGGTTAGGGTTAGCCTAGGGTTAGGGTTAGCCTAGGGTTAGGGTTAGCCTAGGGTTAGGGTTAGGGTTAGGGTTGGGGGTTAGGGTTTGTGTTATCCCTACTACATGCGAAGTTGCTTTATTTTCTTTACTGAGCTTCAATTCGCCGATGTCGTAAGAATAGTTTATAAATAATTGTTACAACTAGTTGTAAGAATAGCCACGGCCAAAGATTTTATGTCACTGATATCAAACATTAATAGAGTGATAGAAGGGACTCTTCTCTGTCTCGTTATTGCATATTACACTTCTTATCTATACCTATAAGAAAGATAATTAATTTTAAACATGTCATTAGTGGGATGAATTGTCTTAAATTTGATTTACAAACAATTATTGAGTACCACTGCACCTTCACCGTTGCTTATTGTCTGCTAGATAATGGATGGCGCTCTCCGCTTTTCTCCTTATTATCTGCTCTAATTGTCCGCTACTAATGTCCGCTATCTTCAAGCAGGTCCAGTGTCACCTATATCACTCAAGTTTGATTCGGTGTATTGAATAACGAATTTTTAACTTGATGACTTCATGCTGTAGTAATTGTTTCCTTCCGACTGCCAGATGCTAGTAACAACTTTGTGTGTATTCCATTTTATAAGAAATATGACATTAGAACTGCGGCAAGAGACGTCAAAGAAAATTGACAAGCCCGAACTAAGCAAAGCTACTACCACTGGCACTGGCAGGCCCAATTCCCTGAAAGTTGTACACGGGACCTCCGTATGTGCAATGGGAAGTCAAATGTCTATCCCGGATTCAGAAAACCAGAAACAAGATGACGAGTTGCAGTCTCTAGCTGCAGATGTGTATGGTAAGATTCTGTCGGTACAAAACGATATCCTGCTAATGCTTCGGTGACTTGTTATTTCGATCATGAATGTGAAATAGGCTAGGCTACCGGACAGTGTTTACATTTCGTGGAATGGCTACCAATACTAAGAATTTTGAGAATAGGTGTGAAACTATCTTAGAATTATAAGACTACATTGACTTACCAAGCAGATGGATTCGCCGTCTGCGCACTTTTCCTATTCTATATAACAAATTTGAAAACCAAACTATACTCCAAATATGGATTTGTCAGTTTTCACAGCACATGACAATGTAGTGTCGTAGAGACTTCAATTTACTGTAGGTCAAGACAGAGATGACCAAACACCATGGATGTGTGTGCTCTACTGATTTCCCCCCTTGCATCTTCACATCAGTAGATCAGGAATGTGTGACTACACATCCCTGGATGTAAGCTCATACTTAGTTTAGGCTTTACAATTGATTGCAATATTGCTTATATAAGTTATAAGCTCAGTGTTGAGAATTAGCAGAAGAGAATTACTTCAATATGTTGCCTACACAAAGAAGACTCAACTCTGTTGAATACAGTGATTGCCTTTGTAAGCCAAATCCTTTGAAAAACTGACTTGAGAGCCAATTCATGCATTTGGGTTTCCGACTGAGTCAAGTCAAGTCATTTTGGATTCAGTGTCAAGTCAAGTCACCAGGAAATGTAACTTGAGTCAAAATCATGCAGTGACTTGTTACAATACTGGACTTTTTGTTATAAATGTTGAATTTGCAGTTTGATAGTGTACCATATATATGGCAATTTCCAGATGTACTCAGATGATTTGTGATGGAAATTTCTTTTACATTTTGTTGCAGACATCATCAAAGATATTCAGGATCCTGAAAAACCAAACACTCTTGAGGAATTGAACGTAGTATTTGAGGAAGGCATCCATATGACAAGACTTCATGACATGGAAGATGCCTACACAGTGCATATAGCCTTCACACCAACAGTGCCACACTGCTCATTAGCAACTCTTATAGGTCAGTTAACCTCGCTATCATGCTAATAACTAAAACAAATTTTAAGTTTTTAGCTTAGTATGGGTAGTGCTTGTTTTACTCATTGTAGTCAGCACAGTTCATGAGTTCTCTTTAGGTGTACAGTTATGTCTGTAACCAAGATAAATTGTACCGCATATATACACAGACCTTTAGTATATCCATTATATAATGTGAGCAAGTTGCTTTCCCTCCTACTTACCAAATTTAAAAAGTGGGTTAGTAAGACACTTACAGTACTGTAACAATGTAAAACAACCCATAGACCTATTCATACAGTAGTCACTCACTGATACCAGTGGATTTTAAATCATTCCTTTTTTCTATCATATTTAATATGTCATATTCATTTCTATTCTCTATTATTTGACTTCCTGGTACCAATCTGTGCTTATCATACACAGTAGTAGTGACAGTTTAAAGGTTCATGTGTGTCTAAACTTTACCCAAAGTATGGTTTTGTCCCAATACAAATAATCCCCACCTGTCCACAAATGTGTCATTTGAGATTCTTAGGGTAAAAAAAAGGGCAAAAGAATAGCTTCTTCAAAATACTCCTATATTTCAATACAAAAACTGAACTCAATTGATAGAGTTCATATTTTCTTAAATGATTTAACATTTTCTTTTTTCTGTGCAGGATTATGCATCAGGGTTAAACTTGAAAGAAGTCTCCCATTCAAACATAAGGTAAGCACAGTTTCAACCACATACTTTCCACCAATTAATTGCCACTGATTGTCACCTATAAATTGATTTAATACGCCAAAGGTATTGCCATTACTTAGTACCTACAGGATTTTAAAATAATACCACTCCCAGTTATGCTTAAGTAGCCAGCACTTGGCATCACAATTTACCTTCACATTAGATTTTACAGTAAATAGCCACAGACTGTCATGTCTTATTTTCAGAAGCACATGCTTTGTAGATAAACACTTTCAATACTTCAACTGAGTCCCTTTTTCTGAATAGATATATGTTTCAAATGGAAAATGGTATGATCCAACCAAGTGCGTCTGAAGGAGCAGCCACTGATTTTGGGTGGGTTAGGGCTACCGTATGTACAGATTTCCACAAATATGATTGCTTTCTTCTTTTTCGCATGAGTGAATTGCTGAATCTACAAAGATTTTTATAAATATCTTGACTTTTAAGTAGTTCCAACAAAGTTGTAATATGCAATGGTAAACTTTCTGGATATTTATTTAACCTATTCAGTTGGAATCATTGTTTTTCATGTTAGATTGGGCTTGTAACTTCATAATACATGTAAGTTTCCAGCTGGTAATCTTCAAAGTCAAATTTTTCCACAAAGAGGTGGGGAGAACCATTCACTTTAGACTCCTCTCCCGAGACTGCAACAACTTGTTTTGCTTTCTTCAGATATGTATGTTACATGGTAAACACTAGGATTGGTAGAATTCAAGTCGCTCCATTTTTATACTTTGTATTTTCCAGGTTGATATAACAATAACAGAGGGAACTCATTCAACAGAAGAAAGTAGTAAGTTTGCACACTTTTGTTATGATCTTTATAGTAAGTTGGTGATGCTAGCAATGTTTCTCTTAAGTTTGTGTCAAAAGGGTTAAGAATATATACATACTGTATATATGATCATTTTATGTGTTGCTCGGTTATACTGATGTTCACCAGGGTTGCACTATATGTACTCTTCTATAAAGCACATACACTGTATATATACGTCTTTTTTTGTTTGGTTTTACAGTTAACAAACAAATCAATGATAAAGAGAGAATAGCAGCTGCCATGGAAAATCCCAATTTGAAAGAACTTGTGGAAAAATGCATAAAAGAGGAAGACTACTGAAACTTGAGATGAGAAGAAATGGTGGGAGGTCGGAAGAAAAGATAAGCAAAGAGAGGTTGTCTCCTGTTCTCATCTCTTCTCCCAGATGAAGAAATCACTCATCATGTCGAGTGACAACATTTCCAGATATTCGTAGCAGATTCTTCTTATTGGAACATGCACTATATCTGGTGTTCGATGGCAAAAAAAGTCTAAATTTGTGGATATTCCAAGATTTTGGAGACTAGTGGAAGGAATATGCAATGTTCATTGTATGTAATGTGAAATTAGTAATCCATATTTAATGATACATAAATCTGGATGAGTAACTTACAGAAACAAACCCGTGTATCTATTAGGTAAGTTTCATTTAAAGGTCTACGGACGTATTCAGTACTTTTGTTGTGTGTGATTATCTCATTAAATATCTGTTGAAATGTTTTGATCAGTTCTTTTCATTTCCGAGATTTACACATTGGGGAAACTCATTAAATAAGTGCAAACTATGACATAAGATGTTGTGCTGCTCAAAATTTCTTATTTTAGCCTTTAATAAGTTATCCTCAAATTAATTATGTGATGTCCTCCTTTCAAAGAAGACAATAAAATATTTCAAAAATATTACCTTAGGCCACAAACCTGTGTTCAGTGAATTTGAAATGTAGGTTGTTAAGACAAAGGAATAACATAACAAAAAATTATGCAGTCACTCCTCAATACATTATCCAATGTTTATTCATAAATGAAACTAGAAGTAAAGACTTGTAAAAAGGTCAATCTTTGATGGATTTCAATTGGATTTGCATCTATTTTCATGATGTCTAATGCATATTAGAGTGATTAGGACAATGTTGTTCGTAGATGTCTGTAGCCCTTTAAGGACAAAGACCTAAATAAATGGAGAGACTCGACTAACTCACAGAAATGTGATTCAGCCTAGAAGACACTACTTCTTGTGACTCAACCAGAACACACTGAACCTGACACAGGTTTGAATTTGCTACCTCCTTCCTCTCTATATATAGGTGTATATGGGATAACACATAGTTTTTGGTGAAGGTCAAAGGTTGTTAGGTCAACAGGAAATTTAGGATCATCTCAATAAATGCAGAGTTGACATGTCATTCTTTGACATGTGGATTCCATATGAGTTCAACAACAGTATTCAACCTGATAGAGTTCAAAGGTCATATATGCAAAAAGTATTTAAGTAAGCATATGTGGATCTTATCGTTTCAACAATTTTATCTTTTAAATGGCGTAATTGCAATCAAGCAAGTTAACAGAAAGTTGCTGGTATGATTAAATGAACATTGTAACAATTGGAAAGTGCTTTATCGATACCGTACGATACATTATGATTGAAAATGGGTGATTACTGGTAAGATGAGAAAATGTCTACTACAGTTTGTGAAGTCAGTATGGCTAAATCCCCGTAAAATCCATTCAATAGCTTGGCTTTTCTGTAACAAGTACAAAACGTTATTTTCAATAGTAAACTCTTGTAATCTTACTTTCTTTTGTACTTTCTGTAAATAGTGAACTACATTGAAGACAAGGCACTTGAGCACTATTACTCTTAACTTCATGAGGCAATCAACTATGGTGGCATTAATGGTGTCATTCTAGTGTGTTACCACAGATCTTTATTCCTCTGTGAAATAATTGTCTATGTTTACACAGATGTTAACCATATTATGGAACATAGAGACTGGGGTGGTGGTGATGGTGGTTTGGGGTTGATGGTGGGTAGACGCAACCTCTGAATACAGTAGGTATTTAATTTTGCAAAGTAATATGTTGGGGGCAGTAGAGCTTCAGTCGACAGATTTCAGTCATTGTTCGTCATGTACAACCATGGTGAGTACGGTAGGCCTACATGCTCTATTGTTAATCATGTATAACCATGGTGACTACAGTACATGCTCTATTGTCCTCTACTTGGTACTAGCTGCCATATTTTGGTATTTGGGTGTCTTTCATATACGATAAAACCATGCTTGTTTTGTTTACATTTAAACAGATTGTAAAATTATAAGAGATATTTATGAAAATATGTATTTTGTTAAAGCCCTAAGTATGACATCAGATGTTGATGAATAATAAAAGGTTTGAATAAACATAAGTTTACCAAAACAAAATCTCTATATTCTTCTTTACCAGTTGGATGTGTTTTCCTAGAATGATAACTTACAGTAATTTTAACATAAATTCAAAATTTCACAAAGCCCAGAGGTGGATCCAGGATTTGTTGGTAGAGCAGCTAGGCCCCGAGGTACGGTAGATATCGAAATAGCAGTAAGGGACGCCAAATGTGCAAATATTTCAACCGTGTCTCTTGCATTGAGAAAAATTATGTTTGCAGCTAATATTTCATAATGGCACTGTAAAAATGATCAACAGCTTAAGGGCAAGCTCTTACAGCATATTGAGACCCTTGTGTTTTGAATTTATAGCAAAAGTCAGCAAAACAGACGTTTCTCGATTATGCTTTATTAAGTTTTCGAGTAAGTATCAAGAATTTTTAATTGTACGATAGTGGTCCTGTTCGGCTGTTACCAAACTCCATTTCAGAGATACAATCTTACAGCTATTTCCATGGCATATACTCTACAGCAGCAGTCTGTAAACTATTAGGCCCACTACCCAGGATGTTGCATGAGGACTGAGCCACAGCCCATCATCCTCCCCCCCCCCCCTCTCTCTGATGCTTAAATATGCAATAGTTTGAATTACTGGACTTGATGTTACAAATAACTTGATTTTCATCAGCGAGCACAAAGAAATTTGAATTCATATTTTTGTTAAGTCTGGACGAACCGTACTTGTTGGGTCGCGCCCTATAATTTGCGAACTGTTCTGCTTTCTTTTTTGAGTTTTAATCAATTTCAATTCCACCTAATAGAGCAATATTTCATGAAATTGAAACTTGACTTAGGGTGAGAAATCAATTAATTATCGCTAGGATTAGGATGCTTGTTCGATTCTGCATAAAAACCTCTATCAATTGTAGGTCACCATTAGATGCATTAAATCAGGATAGCCTTATTGCAGTCTCAGAAAATATGAAAAAACAACCAAACAGAGAGAAAACAAACAAAAAGTTTCTGGAAAGGCTTCCATAAACACTTTTATTACACATTCTTTTTTTTTCAATTTGATAACAGCAACCAGTATTAAATACCTGTATGATCAAACGCCATCCAAATACAGAGACAAGCGTCATATTCTTGCACATGAAGTGAGGGAGCAATTCCCACCTGAAAATTTCATCATTCTACTAAATTTGATCTTGTGCTTTATCACCATTTGGGCTCATCTTGAGGTAAGATGATCATGAAATCTCTTTGGTCAATAAAATAGAAAAGTCAAATTCAAGACCTTACGAGTACTAGAAAATTACTCATTAGTAAATCTGATACGACTATTGCTGTCTATTTTCTGGTTTTGGTAAGCGACATATTTCAAATATAGACAACACTCAAGTGTGAAAGGGGCATCACTGAGAAGGGAGACATTACTATACGATTGAAAATCAAATGAAACTAATTATGTGTGTCGTTAATTATGATAGTGTTCAGAGGTTATGTGTGTGTGTGTGTTCAGACCCAAGCAATCTTGAGACAACGAAAGATCAAGAATGGGATAAAGATTCCCGTTCCACTTCAGTAGAAGAAGTGATCAGCTCCAAACTGCAATTCCAGTACAAACTCTGTATTTATGTTGACACTTTTCAAGGGAACTATCGAGTAGCAGCTTCCTGCAAGAAAAGCAAAGTGAGAAAAATCAAAGAAATCAGGAGGTGTACACTTTTAACAGAATTTAAGAAATGACCTTAAGTTAAATTTAGAAAACATTACTATGGTACAAGAAGTTATTTAACAAAAATATGGTTTGAACAGGCTTAAGCTTCATCTGCCAAAGTAACACTAAATATTAATTAAAGAACTGTTCAAAAAAACCTTCATGACCCATATATGTGATAAGATTATTTAAGCCAATTGAGAGCAAAATACAGCACAGAATTTCACTGACATAAAGTATATTTTTATCACCATTGTGGAGCTTTTATATCATAAAAGTACTGCATATGTACTACACTGTACCTTTTTAAGGCTAAGACAAGGGTAAGCTACAGTAGTTAAAACTTGTCAACTTATTTCCCAACAGCTATCCAATTATTGACAGCTAGCTTTCACAAAGAATTAAATGTAAGTCACATCGTTAAGCTACAATGCTCACCATTCACAATTGCTAAACTATACATCTGCTCTATCCAAACCTAACTCCTCTGGTGTGCTTAAACCCAGCTCGTCTAAAGTTGGTCGGATTTCCTGCACAATATATGGGTAGATGTTTTTGTGGGAGCCGGCTTTGTCCTGAGTCGAAAGGAAGAAAAGAAAAGAATTCATACAGTCTTTAAGCAAAACAATATCATAACTAAAACTAATATGTTTATGAAAACTGCTGGTACCCAACAGGCTTGGGGTAATCGTAATCAGTAATCGTAATCGATTACAATCGATTACATTTTTTGTGGTAATCGTAATCGTAATCGATTACTTTTGTGAAAATTACAAAGTAACCGTAATCGTAATCGATTACAAGGGCAAAGTAATCGTAATCGTATTACATTTATGATTACAGTGAAATTTGAATGAGAAGGGCAAAATTAGTAGAAATGATTAAAACTAATTCTTACTATTGGCTTTTAATGTGACCAAAGAAGTGTTCCTGCTTCTAGAATTCTCTAGCACAATAAACATAAATTACTGGGGATTTGATCACCATATTCAAGGATTTTTTATCACCTGAATTATTCTGTTAAAACAAAATCACTGCAAATTAAGTATTTTGGTGGATCAGAATTTGCTTTACCAGAGTTGACCACTTTTTGATGAAAATAATTTACTTTTACTTTGGCCTTCCATGTCCCATGTACTGTGGAATGCCCCATTTCAAAGCTGTTTAGTTTTATTTTGGTGTTATAATGTAAAAGTGTTTTTAGTTTTGCTGCTATGCAGAAATTATTAGTTTACAAAATATAGTGTTGCATGAAAATCTTCATTTGTTTTACTTTAGTATTTGTCTGTTTACTCTTTGTCTGTCTAAATTGGATTTTTTACTGGACTTATGGGTTACACATCTTAAACGTGTTAAGGCATAAATGTGTAATGCCTGGTAGGAATTGTAGATATACTTCCACAATTTTGTCCGTATATACTGTAAATGCCCTTCCTTTGCCCTATTTCATTGCCCTATTTCCCGGCAGAGAGTTATATTAAACAGATATGCAGAGGATTGTGCAAGTAACCACAATGTAATCATGATTGTAATTAGTGTTGCGCCGATATCACCAATATCGGTTTTGGCCGATATCCGATATTATCATCCCAATATCGGTCCGATACCGATACGATACCGATATTTTTTATCAGACAAAATAAAGGCAAAATCGTACTTTTAGTCATGCATACATTCACAAATAAATCTTCAAGTAAACAACAAAATATGGTGTTTTGTTTTCCTTTCGTCCTAAGTTGAAAAGAATGGCTTTTTTCCTGATTTTGAAAAAGAGAATGGTTATTGAAATCCAACCGGAATATTTTTCACTGCAGCGCTGCACACGATAATAAAATGGACGCAGTAGATATGAGCCTCAACATCGTAAAGACTTACAAGTATAGCTACAGTGTTAAGGTATGCTTGCAAATTGCATCTTTATTAGGTTACGAACTGTCGATCACAATGTAAAAGTTATAATTTATTGAATTTATACTCAATGTACAACTTATTCACTTGACCGTATAGAGAAAAAAAAACTGAAAATCAGTAGAGAAATGACCAATTGTGTACGGAAAGTAAGGTGGTACACCTTTCAAATATTACAAAAGATCGAGCAAAACACTTTCGAAAAATTCAGGCAAAACTGGCATATTGTACTAAATGCAACTAATGTCATGTATACAAGGCTCTATTACATCCATTTATGAATATACCGTAAGGCCACGGCTGTTGTTAAGCGGGGGGAAAAGAAAGTATTTTCTAGAATTTTCAAAAATACGGAAAAATAATATCCTACCATAGTTAAGTGTATAGCAAATAGCCTAACCACCTCCACGGTTACGGATCTCACGTAACTAAAACGTTCCTTGGCAACGTGCCAAAAATGTTAACAAACAGGTGTTACACGTGGGATGAGCTCGCAGTTGTTTGGGAAGGTACCTGGGTAAATTTGCAGCACATGCACCCTGGTAGTTGGGTATAGGGTTAAAAACTGCAGCTGTAAAAATGTAGGCAGAGTGCATGCTATTCATTGTTAGGCAGTCTAGAAACAGGGCTTTGCTGAACGTTGTTTGTTTCATAATATCGGAAGTTTTTTAAGTTGCACTTTTTAAAGATTGAAAGACAGATTAAATCTCTTTTCATTTTATAACATAATATAGCTACTCTAACTTGTCATTTTAAAATTCTCATCAGTTTCGTGACAATTTAAATAAAAAAAGATGTCAGTATTTTGCATCCTCAATTGCGAATTTTTTCATCGCCAGACACGCAAAAAATGCCAATTTTTTGGGGGGGGGATGTCGCCCCCCAGGATTCCCACGAGGGGTTCTACCCCATGACCCCACCAAGGCCCTAAGGCGGGCCCCTGGACACCACGCCTTTATGCTTGCACGCTACGCGTGCTCGGCGCGTTCGCTGGGCGAACACCGGCGGGACATCGGCAGTGTGTTCGCGGGAAATTTAACACGGTTTTAAACACTACTGAACTGTGCAGTTATGCATCATGTTCAAGGTTTTCATGGAGGCCTTTGAGCAAATGAATGGTTAGTACAGTGTATATATGCTGCACTAATGCTGTGTGTAGGCCAAGGTTCACGAAGGTCATTGGTTATATTCGCGCGACGTAGACGTGTTTTAGAGGTTACGGAGGGTCAGGTTTCCATGGATATTAATCGAAAATGAATCTGAGTTTAACTGACGCTAAAGTAATGGATCGTCTTGGGCAGAGTAACAAATCATTGCAAGTATAAAGAAGTAGCTCTGCTGTTAAAAAGAAAAGTTCAATATCGGTTTGCTGTTATCGGCAACTAGGCAAAATTTTACCGATACCGATATGCTGCCGATATTTGCTCGGCCGATACCGATATTGAAAACGATTATCGTAGCAACACTAATTGTAATCACGATTACATTACAATGTAATCGTAATCGATTACTTCAACTTTAGGCTGTAATCGTATTATCGTAATCATACATTCTCAAGTAATCGTAATCGATTACATTCAGATGTAATCGCCCCAAGCCTGGTACCCAACAGCAAAATGGGCAAATCGCTACAAATACTGTACATAGTACAGTATGATGAAGATACAGCAGTTTGTGTACACAGATCCTTGCAGTAATTTTCTGTATTTTACAAAATATTCATACCTCAAAATGCTATGTTTCACAATGTGAATATGATGCTACAGCTTTTTACCTTTATTGCCTCTAGCAGTCTCACTGCCATTGCACTGTCATTCAGTCTTCTGCAAGCCTTGAGGGCAGCAATGACTATTTTCGGCTCAGGTACAAGGTCGTGGCCGTGAAGTTCGTTAAGACCCCTTCTCAGCTCCCAGTCGTCAATGTCTGGTTTGTTGAAGTAGGCCTCCCATCTTGCATCAAACTGTTCGTCTGTTTCTTCTACTTTTGAAGAATAAAGTCTTGACTGCAGAGCAACTGCGTAAGAGAATTTTCAATCATTGAATTTCTGTGTCTATTATTTGTTAAAATATAGCCTATTAATATGTATGTAGTTTCCACAGGGATGTGTTTCTGAGAAGGATGCTATTTTCACATGCAAGGTAACGGCAAGTATTTATTTTGGATGAAGTTTAATCTTACATTCTGCATTAAAGCTACATTGCTCTAGTTTTGTCTTGTTTAAGTTTTCCTATGGAATCTATTATAGTACACTATTGCATTGCCAAAATATGTGAGCAGCCATATTTTGTACTTTCTTGTGAGAGAAAAATGTGACCTTGGTAACTAGTGTAAATCCTTTGATCAAAGCAGTTTTCCTGCCAGCTGTCGTTTAATGCCTTGAAAGAAAGCACTCATGATAGAGCTTGAGAAACAACCGACATTGAACGAAATATTGAAACTTTGTTAATCCAGACTATGATATTGAAAATTCATACACTTGTCATCAAAATGTAGCAATATATCAAAGAATGACCAACATGTACACTATAGGAGTGATGGCAAGGTTTAGGGAATATACATAAGCTTCTGGCCACAAAAAAAAATGCCCATTCGTGTGGACCATAGGCCCGCAATTATATTTTATTTCAGTACTTGCGATGTGATGGGGTTGTGATACCAATTCATCAATAACAATTACAATGCAATCTGAATTTAATGTAAACCAGACAACCTCCAAAGCTGTATATGGTTTTTGGAACAGATATCTGGTCGTCTCGACGATCAGACTGCCTTCAAAACATTTCCTATACATACATCTCTGGTTTGCACAATGTTTACTACCTATACTTTGAGCATGGGAGCATTCAGTAAACAATTGCACAGTGTGCTTTTCTGAGACACAAATCATTATTGAGGAGAGTTAAACTACTAATCAAACCAAACTGCTTGCAGGCACAGAAATAAATTTTGTGGGGGCAATCCTATACTACCAGTAGGTCTACTTTAAGCAGTTCAATTACTACTAGTATGACTAGAGTATGACTCCAAGTAGATCCTGACCATCCTCTCCATAAGTATTACATCACTCCACGTTGGTTGTACACCCTACCTCGTATGCGTACTGAACGCTTTAGACATTCGTTTTACCGAGGAGTATAAAGCTTTTGAACTGTCATATAACTAGATGATATTTTTATCATATTTTGGTATATATATTTTGCATATTTTTAAGCTGCGAAATCCATTTTATTATATCTTCATTTTATGATTGATATCAATAAATTTTACTTACTTACTTAAACTATAGCCTAGGCCTTGTATGTTTCTCATGTTAGGCTACCGTCACTTTAGATTTATGATTATGAAATCATGATTAACTTTACAATTACCCGATGATCGAGCTGCGGAGTTTGACCAGATTATTGACCTTCCTACACCTGCGACTCTGTTAGCTACTTGTCTGAACATTTTGTTGGAAAAACAGGACAGCAAATGGAATAAAATGCTTAAAATACAACACTACGTGCCGTTCAACTGTGAGGAAATGGGTGACTTCGGAACAAAGTATATAGAGGTCGCTGTACAACAATTAAACCCAGAACAGTTTATGTCTATGTACTACTCGACAGAGGCACGAGGATGCTAAACAGCCAGCTATATTTTATGATGGATTCAAACGAGGGATGCCCTGTTCACCACCCCCCCCCCCCCACCCCAAAAAGTTGGTCCACCTAAACACAGGGGAGGGTAGGCGAATATTGTGTGTGTGAGATTCCCTCTTTGTCTGAAGTACATACTTCCAATACAATGGTTCCAAATGTTTCAAAGATTCCATTTATTCTGAAGATAATGAGAATCATTCTTCAGTACAGCATTTCTCTTTCCCTTTAATTGCATTTATAAGCAGAGTATACTTTAAAGCAGCATTTTGCGTTTGGTCGCCGTTTTCTACTTTTTGACATGTCCATCGAGTGTTTTACATATATCAATCACATAACAGCAAACTAAGATATCAGCCAAGTTTTTCCCTGCCAACATCGTTAATTTGCGAGTAATTAAGGATATTTGCAGATAATGAGAAAGGTGTCCACGACACTAAATTCCACATTTAAAATTAATCGCATACAGTTCCCCCAAACCCACTAGTTTGAATTCAACCAATCAGAGATGCAGGTTTAGTCATGAGCCGTTGCTAAAAATAGATTCAAGCCTTGCGTTGGTACAACCAGGGATCGAGTTGTTATGGAACTCCCTGGTGCAACTGCCATATAGACTGTACACAAATCAAGCTTGGTGTTGTATTACGTATTGGTCAATGACGTTCGTAGTGTTTAAATATTCATATTATGGGCGAGGTTTATTGGGATCCCAACGGAAAATATCTTGGAGAAAAACAAAGCTGAAAGTTGCAATTTTTTTTACTTTTATGCCACCATTTGAAGTAAGATTTAAATAGATAAGCTAGTTATGTATATATGTCGTTATGGCATAGTGGAGTCAGCGAGGTTGAGAAAAATCATTGAAAAGGACGCAAAATGCTGCTTTAATTCTACATGTCGTAAAAAGAAGCAACCTTGGATTACTACCGAAATTCTTTTTAAGGGAAAGTCCCCCAAGAAAGAACATGGGGACGAAAATATGAAAAGCAAACTACTGATCCGCTGTCAAATCCACTCTGACTGTGTGATCATCGTCAAGTGTGTATCACGATCCCCTTAGAAAGAGCACAGATACTACACACGATCTTAGCCAAAAGGCCAAGAACCGATCTGGATACTTTTATGACAATCACCCAAGAAAGAACGATGGCGCGAAAACCAAACGACTGATCCGCTTTCAACCACAATCCCCTACAAATATTATACGTTCTTGTTAAGTCTTTCAGATATTCCACACAATCTGAAATTATGCATGATTGGAAGTCAAGTTTATTCTATTTACTATATACTTCTTGTTTGTTTGTGACTGCCGAGGAGTGATTAATTAAGGGTCCTTAGCTGCAATCTGGTGCTATATTTTGCAACTTGAAGTAACTTTATGTTTAAGAATTTTCGGGCTTAGCCTGTCCGATATATATGTTTTTAATTGAGGGAGATAAAGTTTTTTGTTTGAGTATTTTTTTAACACAAGAAATCGCATCTGGAGGGGGAGAGGGCCACCTTGGGGGCACGATGTTTGGGAGGGCACGTGCCGAATCCCATGTCAAAGAAGCTCTACCCATATAAATTATTAAATTGTTCATCAAATCTTTAACTGAATAAACCAATCATGAGTGAGAAAGAAACCATCACGTGGTCCTAATCTTTGGTTATGTTTTTCTTTGTCTGAACCTACCGGCTGGGCCTAAACTAGAGGTAAACAATAGTTGCATCATGTAAAATGAAAAAAAAAATGATGAAAAGAAATTATCCGATTGAAAACTTGCAAAAATGCTCAATATATGTAAATAAACTGAAATGATAGTCTAAAAGACGTTTGAATGAAGGAATAATATGCCTTTACGCGCACCTTAAAACAGGCTCTGATTATAAAAGAGCCGCCTAACATAATTTGAAACTCATCTTTAATTTCTGCGGAAACATTGCGTTCAGGGCCGCGTTTCGTCGTACAAAAAAAAGATGTGACTCTTTAAACTTCTGTTAAATTACACTAACAATTGTTAGCCCTTTGTACACAATTCTTTTCGAAACATCTTTCTGTCTCGAGTTGGCTGCTTCAGTCATCTCCGAGGGAGCAGAGTGTCATGACCTTTACCCTCCCGTGGATCCCTCTCAAGCTTCCCATCGTACCTCTCTCCTCTCTAAATATTCCCATTCTCTGCCCTCTCCCTTGATCTAACCGACTGATTAAACTATACTAGCATCATGAAAAGTTCCCGTCTTCAACCAAACCAGTATCTGTAGGCCTACTTTCAAATCAAATATGGATGCATGGATGCATGCATGCATGAGCACCTCCGCTATAAAGAACCGACATAGTGGACAGATGCCTCTGGGGCGCCTCGTGGGGCAATAAGTAAAGGAAGTCACATGGTACAGTATGCTTGGGCGCCTCCTGCGCAGTCATCGAATTTTGTACTTTTAAAACATATATATTGTTACAATCAGAGCAATGAAGCAGATCAAAATAATGTCCAAGTTGAGCGAAATTTTCTCCAATATGTATCTTTTTCGTTTGCCATCATTTGTGGAACTTTCTTATGAAAATACTCGACATCTAGCTGGTTAACAAAAACAATAACTCAAAGAGAATTCGGGTTACCTACCTCATTACATTGAGATAGTACGTCAACGGTGTGTGCACCTGTCGCTTGTTTAATCTTATATCTATTTGTTTTTAATAGATATTTTTAGTTTCAGGCTTGATCGAATATTAATAGAGAAATTGTACGGCCTGACATTTATTACCACCCTGGGGGGGGGGGGTTGTCTAAAACATTCCTTTGTTTTTGTCAAGAGGGAAAAAGGGGAGTGGGCGGAGAACGAGTCCATTAATCACCATTGACCCCAGGGTCCATAATCTAGGAAGACCCAAATTGTGAAGGCAAAAAGGGGTAAAACTGACCTATTAATGTCAAATAATAAATATGTTAATGATTTGTTTTGTCTTCTCTCCTAACAGGGTTCATCAAATTATCGATCAATAGAAACAATGAATATGTCTGGCCCAGGGCCATTATCAACAAATACAAATTAAACAAATACAAATTAAGTAGAACTTTCTACTTTCTTGGCAAAGTGGAAAGGCGCTTGCCTTCCCGGGTAATATATTACATTGTTTAGTCTATCGTAATCTGAATGACAATTGCTTTCTAATGTTTCGATTGACATCATTGATAGTCCTAGAAAGTATGACGTAACCGCATCTTTGTAAAGGACGCATGTAGCTTCCCCGATTCCCATATGTTCAAAAGGATGAAAAAAGAAGATACAAGCGAATTGACCAAAAGGTGAATAATACTCCGAAAAATAGCCGCCTAGATATTTAATTTCCGGTTTGAAGTTTCCAACGGAGTTTGTAGCTAATTTTGTTCTATTTCCGCTCCATACCTTCGACGTAATTTTTGATCGAAAGTCAAGCAGCTTTGTAAAAGACGACTTAAAATTATTTAACAACAATTCTACATATACCGTTCTCGAGTCGATTTCTTCATGGACTTGTGATGTAAATATTTCCATGTGACAGGTGCACAAATGCCCTTTTCAAGGCAACATATGTCACGTGGCTGATAAAGAAATACAATGACAATACTGTCAGACTTTAATCAAGGAAATAAAAAGATTTAAACTTTAAAATAAAGAGGAATGTAGCTTATACATCGCGGAAAGTAACAAACAAATTATTGTTCTGCCATGCATGCCGTGGTGTGAGCCTGTGATAGAGTAATGCGTAAATACCACATATTTAGTTCATCAATACATATACATATACATATACATATATATATATATATATAGCCTATATATATAGCCTATATATATAGCCTATATATATATAGCCTATATATATAGCCTATATATATATAGCCTATATATATATAGCCTATATATATATATGCATGAGTGAATAAGTATGAGTTCAAGGTTGCGAAGATGCAGATTTTCCCGAAACTTCTTTATTCATTTTAAATTTCTTTTTACTTAGCCCGTACTTCAAAATTGGAATAAAGATCGTGACTGCTATATATATATATATATATATATATATATATATATATATATATATATATATATATATATATATATATATATATATATATATATATATATATATATATATATATAAATATATATATATATATATCTATATATATGTATATATATATATATATATATATATATATATATATATCTTATATATCTTATATATCTTACGCGACTCAAGGAAAGCTGGGTCGTATAGGTGCAAGTGGAGGCTAAGTTGAGGCAAAAACAGTACTCCTTTTATCCTCTTTGAACATCATCTATGTTATGTTCGACTTAATTAAAAATGTGATTGTATGTACGTAAGCAGAGAACTTGATTGACTTGTGTTTTCAGGCTGGTATAATCATCTCGTATGCGACCCAATTACGTGAATTCAGTTCAGTGAAGTTTAAAGTGGAACCATCTTTTAGAATTATTTAGGTCATTCATTTGACGAAGTCAAAAGCCTATTATTGTCAATCGCTTATAACAACCAACCAATTATCTTGGTCTGGAATATCTTGAAGTTTTTGAGTTAAAAGAATTTAACGATAAATCACTTTTTTAGATTTCTAAAGTCTTTATTTGTTAAAATTGTTTGAAAAATTGCGTACTAAAAGTGGGTTATATTCCGTCAGTGATCACTGTGCACACAGTTTGTTGTCACATGTCACTTTCCCCTCGTAAATGTTTCTCTTTAAGATTTCTTCTTATGATTTTCATCACGAGGCTACCCTCCTCCGTACAATAATAAAGAGAGAGAGAGGCCTGAGAGAGAGAGGCAGAGAAAAACACCCTAATGAGTCGAAGTTTACCTTTCGTCACATCCATCCATCAAGTTTTATTTACTCAGTGTGAAACAGACTTTCGTTTGTTGTCTTCTTCCATTAGCTCGCGGACTAAGTTTGCACGTTTTTTTTTGGCCTTTTGTTTATTAATTGCAATTGTATCATAACTTAATCAAAAACACATGCTCTAAGAGGGTTACTATACGTATATGTTATATGGTGTTATATATTACTTGGCTGTTAGCGAAACCGTAAGGCATTGAAACCTGACGGATATAAGGAGTGTTTGCTCAGTGGTTAACGTCGGTGCCTTCCAATCATAAGGTCCCGAGTTCGAGTCAACTCCAAGATTAATGTTTGTCGTTCAGTTACAGAGTTGTTGTCAATTGACAATTCATAATTATGGACGTTAAATATGAATCTTAGAGACTGACTTCGGTCAGCTTGCGGCTTTGATATGCCAATGATGGCTTCTTCGCGAGTTCCTGCTTGCAGGAGGATCTAAAATACATACATACATATTTCACATTTTGTATTGTAATATCCATTCATTGCAATGATATTTCAATGACTTTATATACAGACGGATGGATATATGGAGGTATACCCTATAACCCATCCTATCTCCAAAACGGAAAACAAAGGGGGAAGTAAATGAATGAATGAACGAAACGATGAAATAATTCTTGATTAAATAAAGTACACTTGAATGTGAGTTGATATATATATATTTTTTTTTATAATAATGGACACACGACCAATTGCGCTTGAACATATCGCACTATATATACTTTGAGTGCGAGGTTTGGTCCCTTCATGCATTGCGCTCACAGCCACATGAACAAAATGTCACAACACACCACCTTTAAGTATCTTACTTACAAAATCGAATTAGAATGAATATCGTCACGAACGGGCAGGCTGAACAAAGGTGAAATATTAAACCTATATGTGACCGATTTCTAATGGCCTTCATTTCAAGGATAATGCGGTCATTCCAATGCTCTTACAAATGTTTCGATAATATTCGACGATTAGGCCTAGAGTTACCTTTCTCCTTTCTAATTGCTCCTTCGTATTATTTATTCAAGGTTGGAATAGCCATGACATAGATTGCATAACATCCACGCGTCTTTATAATAGCTCTGGGATCTGGGTGAGTCCTTTATACTAAATAAGAAATCAGATTTAAAACCAAACAAAAGTTAACCGTCAATTTCCTGTAAGTTGCGTTTCTCACAATGGCACAGATAAATTTAAGTGACCTGTTTTCTCTATATATGATTTGAATTGACCGAGTTACACTTTACATCAATCCAAGTTACAAATGCGGTCATAAGGTTGTATTGTAAGTGAAGCTTTCACAATCGTCCAAAGAATATACGATTTTTTATTGCTAACGAGGTTGATGAACACTCCATAATGATGCATATTGCTGACCACTGCTTGCATTCATTTTATGTGTCTTGCTTTTATAACCTCATCAAGGAGATTCCCCTGAGAACTGTTATACCCTCCCCCCCCCGGCCCACATACAAATATAATACTACTACTAATAATAATACTAGCAATAATAATAATAATAAGAATTATTATTATTATTATTATAATTATTATTATTATTATTATAATTATAATAATTATAATTATTATTATTATAATATTAATTATAATAATATAATAATTATTATTATTATAATGCAGAATATGAAATCAAAACCACATCCTATATTAAATAAGGATAAAGGCTTCAATTGTAGCGTTCATGGTTGTAGCTATGATTACTATACTTATATGTGTTTTATCCCATCTCCCTACATGTAATTTATACGGAGATGAGATATTGTACTTCTCATCCCCCCCCCCCCCCCCCGCACCACATCAGAAATGTGAGGATGTGAACGTGTATGAGTTTGTGTGAGTGTGCTAAAAATGTGTCGCGAACTCCTCCTATAGACCGTAAGTCCGATCATGTTCGAACCTGGTGGCTACGTGATTGATGAATAGGTCCGAGGTCAAAGGTCAAGAAACTTAAAAATAGTTTTAGCCATTTTCATTTTCTTTACAATATTTAGATCATCAAAAAAATTTCAAGTATAAATTCGACAAAAAAAAATTATAGTAGGAAATAAAAGCATACGCAAATTGCGATCCTCGTCCTGGAGTGTGGTAGCTTTTAGCTAATCAAAATACTTTATAGATTCGGTCAATCATATTTCGAGTTATAGAGGAAAGATATTGAGAATGGATTTTCAAATAACATAATGGAATATTTTCCTCTTAAAAATATGTGTTCAAATTTGTCTACCACCGGAATATCCCATTAAATTCATGACGTCATACGAATGGCATTATCTCGGTCCCGGCTTCACTTATAGTAAGCAATTGACACGTGCATATATTTGTAGTATCAATTTGGGAAAGTATTTGCCATATCAATCATATCCCATGCTTTACAGGAGTTGTGGAAATATTTAGAATGAAAGTAGGAAAGGGATCTTCCTCGTGATGTCCAACAACATCTGAATCTCGCAATCTTTCTTAGCATAAGATCAACAGAAGAGCGAGAGAGAGAGTGAGTTAAAATAAGAAATATACAACGATGGAGAAAGAGTTTTTCAATACCGAATCGAGAGAAAGATTCGAGCATTTGAATGCAGAAAACTAGCAGCGCATTATGCAGAATATATATCTGTTTAGCATAAAAAAAAAAAAAAACCCGGAAAGATTTTCAAGAAAT
This sequence comes from Apostichopus japonicus, assembly GCF_037975245.1. Classification (NCBI taxonomy): domain Eukaryota; kingdom Metazoa; phylum Echinodermata; class Holothuroidea; order Aspidochirotida; family Stichopodidae; genus Apostichopus; species Apostichopus japonicus. Next base: position 8,233,226 of record NC_092573.1, read on the forward strand.
TTGAACTGAGAAAAGAGGCACCAACTTGAAATAAATAAATAAAATCACTCTTGCGTTTCACTTAAAACTTTCTCCCCAAAGTTATGATCGCCTTGTATTTTGATAACATGTCTTTCATGGGAATTGGGAAAATTATTTTATTACTGATGATAATAATAACGTTGTTCACTTATTTATTAATTTATTATTAAGTATGACTGATCTATGCCAAAGAATGATATTTGCCTGCTACACTTTCAAAGTAATATTCAAACACATTTATAATACATAAAGGCAATTAAGAAGCACTTTTTAGTCCATTTTTAGAATGCAGTCATTCAACCAAATTGTTTCCAACTCACAAGTCAAAAAATGACAAAAAGACAGAAACGAAAGAAAAAGAAGATATATATATTTGTCAAAATAAGGATGGCATTGCGTGCAATATTCCTTTTTTATCAAAGAATATAGCACTCGTTTTGACACCTTCAAATAGTAGAACTTTTCTCACTTTTTTTTTTTCTTCTGAAAGACAATTTACTAGCTTTCATATAGATCTGTAAAATATTGAGGACGAGGTTTTTCTTTTGTTATCATTTTGTTTATGTTTACACTAAACACAGGAAGTTTATGCTTGAAAACAGCTGGCCTTGATAACAATGTCACACTACTCGTCAACCAAATATGTTCGAGCAGAAAAAAACGTTGTTACGTTTGGCACGTAAGTATGATTAACTTTAGATGGAAATGTAGGACATATTTCATACACATAATAATATATGCAGGAAATGAAATTTATTTATTAGGATAAATATCGATAGATATCGGAAGTGCACCAAATTGAATGGATCCATAAACTTTGAACATTAATTGAAAACAAGTTTATTTACCAGACATGAGACAAGGAAAGGTACTGCATTGTTTTGCTGAGCTCATACATAATTTATCGCATGAAAATTGTTTTGCAAATAAATTCAAATTAAAAACATACTTTATGTGAAGTGCTTTTTAAGTTTTTCACAATCATGTGCCAAATACATTCAAATGCAAACTTGTACTAATACAAGAAACTTTCACGTATATAGGCCTTCCTCATTAAAGTTTTTCACCTAAACTTTTTCTGTTTTTATGGATTCCTCTCTAAGATAATGTAATTAAACTTATTCAAAAAAGAATCAATGATTTTTAAGTTTTAAAGTAAAATGATCGACATGTTTATCGTAAAATTGCTTTCCGGTTGAGACTACACTCTTTAACTTATATAGTTATCTTTACATGTGATTGCTCCACCACCGTTCCATTTTCCCTCGTTACTTCAGGCGTATACTTAGAACTCGCAAATATAAATATTTCTAGCATCAGAGTAAGGCTATTGGAAGGAATAATTATTCTACGTATATCTGGTTTTAAGTTGAGTATAGATAGACAAGTTCAATTCCACATTGCAAATGTATAATACTCAACAATACACGCAGGTCCGTAAACTGCACGTGAAAAACAGTAAAAACATAAAAGAAACTATTCGCTAAACGTATGTAACAGTATTGTAAAAGAACTTGACCAAACGGAACCGCTGTATTTATCGGAAAGTTTAACCTCTTTTGCTTAATGTTTTGAATAGTTTCGATTCTTCCATGTCTTATGAAAATGAGTGGCACGCGGTATATGTGCCTATCACTGAGTATCAGTTCCTGACGCAAGGAACATACAATTGTATTTTAGCTGGGATGTAGGTTAATTTTTCAATGAGATGCAACTATCTAACTAATAATAAGACCCAGATCAGTAAAGTGCACGGGGGTTGGGGTTGTAGGGTTACCCATACAGACTGATATACCCTCCCCCCCCCCCACCTCCCATTCGTCAGCACTGCCACAATAGTGTAACTAACCAACATCTCTGTATAGCCTTTGTGTTCGAAACACTGGGTGTCCCTATATACTTCAGAGAAGTCCTTTAATCTCCCTTTCTCTCTCCAAAAGTAGCAGATAATTTTCGCCGAATGCCTCATTAGTTATGCATAATGATTTGCCTTGTCGATTGGTTTTAAATATAGCTCAACATATACATCATTGCCTAACTCGACGAAGGAGGAGTAATGTATGACATTAATTAAAGCAAATGCATGTGCTTCCCCCGCAACCTTTATCGTTTGTCATATATAAAGAGTAAACCATTCATCGTTGCACTGTTGTGTTTCTAGACGAAATTTTCAGGCGAAATGATGCCAAGATTAGATTGCAAATGTACTAAAGTGTTTTGATTATGAAATACGTAGAACATCGGATACAGGTAAATTGTCAACAACACCGGATTTTCCAGTAATAATTAATGCTAATTTCTTTCATTTTAAATAAAGAACCCTTTTCCTTTCTTTTTTTTCGTGTAGCAATATATACAACACCATCCTGTTGCATAACTGACCTTCTTGATGTAAGCATTTTCAGTTCATAATCATTGTGTGTACACATCAAATCTCTTATGCCGTACTACACCAGAAAGAAACGAAGATATAAAGGTTGTCGCGATCAGAAATTTGCCATGCATCTGTTACAAACACTTACAAAATAACTGTTAGTATATATCTTACCTTTGTAAATAGATACGAGGTCAGTACCTGATATGGCTTGTGTTTTTGTACTTTTCATGTCTAATGAAAAATAAATGGTAATTATCCGTGCTCAGAAAATGTGAATAGCACTTATAGTTTCAAACGACGTAACGAACAAATTCACTTATGATATAAACAATACGCCCAAAAACGGCAAATCAACTTTATAATCTGCACGACTTTTAGCTGAGCATGAAGAATCAATAGTTTCAATGAAATAGATAAAAGGGGAACGTTTTAAGCATTTTTTTTACATAAACAAGTTTGTCTAGAGTCGAGATTAGAAAAAATATCAATTCGAAATGCTAAATTTTGAGAATATCTTTATTCCGCTAACAGTATTGTCAGAAGAATCACCACACAGCATGTTAATAATTGTAGTATTCAAACGTTCCATATGAAATATTATTTTCAACAACTAAATTTTTATCAAACTCTAGGCAACTTTCACTCGTTTGTACTGTTTCTAGTTATCTTTGCCATTTTAATTAATATTGATGAATTATCATAAGTACTGACATAAAGACAAGCTTCCATTTGGTTTCAGTCAACTATACATAAACAACATAGTTTATTACACCAGTTTTTAAATGCAACAAAATCACGTATCACCCAATACTCTCATATACACTGTCATTGCACTTGAACAGAACACTAGTTTACTATCCTATCACACAATCTCTGTAGCACATAGAGTAATGACCTTATCCTACACCTTATTAATACCCATCCACTTCAGATGGGCTATATATTCTTCAATAACCAATGCAATTTAACTCTCTCGTTACGTGTTCCTGGCTTTTCTATTAGGTTCTATAAACACTTGCTTTAACTCGACGATTCCTATATAGTCGTATATTCCGTTTTTCTCGTCCCCCCCCCCCCCCGTTTTGTTCTAGATCTTCTAAAGATAACCATCAGTGATGGGTTTCTTGGGGGAAAGATGCAAAGATAAGACAATAGAAGATGGGTAATTTGTTGTTTCCCTCATTATCCGATCTATACAGACACTGCATAATTTCTATATAGCCACAAGTCACTGATGGAAGAATTACTGCAGTGAAAGTAACCAGTGTCATTTGCAGTATTATTTTTTTCCGTGATCAAATACGTTTAATAACTTGCAGTGTATTTATTCACAGTTTGTTGCATTAAGTTCAGATCATTTCAGATGCTCAAAACATCTGTAAAATGACACCAGAGAGAGAGGGGGGGGGGGAGATGGGAGGGGTGCAAACATTTTGAAAGTGCAAAAGGAACCTGTGTGAAGTGCAGATCACTGGCATGTTCAGGGGGCAGAGGGTATTCAGTTTAATTTACTAATAGGCTGGAATGTAATTTAAATGCCAGTCACTGAAAACTTCATCTTTGCTTTTCACATGTGATATGAATAATGTAAAACTTGTCTGCACTACGAAATTCATTACGGGCAGAATCATTCAGTGATTTCTGGCGAAATGAACTTGTAACAGTTAAAGAAATGTCTAATTACTTTCATATTTGATATAATTAATGAAATATATAGGATATGAGAGTGAGAAATATCTACCTTAATCCGTTTACAATTATATAGCCAACTGTTTATGTATTGATGGTTTCATTATGCTGAAATCACAGACGAATATTATAACCTTCACGAAAATCTCCTAAAGCTTGAGTTCACACGCGGTTGTTTACGTCATCGAGGCGATTAGTATAAATGTAACATGATATAGTCGAACGTATTGTCATACAGACGTCCTTGTTACCAGCTTTCAGGATAGTCAATGCCAATGCATTGCGCAAGAAAATATCTATCTATCTATATATATATATATATATATATATATATATATATATATATATATATATATATATATATATATATATATATATATATATATACATACATATATATATATATATATATATATATACATATATATATATATATATATATATATATATACATATATAAAACTATCCAAGAATGATCACAATGTTCATATATATATATATATATATATATATATATATATATATATATATATATATATATATATATTTATATATATATATATATATATATATATATATATATATATATATATATATATATATATATATATATATATATATATATATTTTTCTTCTTTCTTTCTTTTGTCGCCAACTAGAATCTTTCCAACATTTATTTTGATATTTTGTTTAAATGTTTAAATATTTGGTTTAAATTCCTTCATACTCATTCGTCATGACTATACTAGCCCGTTTAAAGACCAATGAAAACCTTTCAAATCGTGCAGGACAATTCACAAAATCAGTTTCTTAAATATCTTTAGAGATTTTACTTTTAGAAGAAATAATATATGTAGATGAACAAAACAATATTTCAGTTATTTATATTATGTCCTTAAAACGAAATTGCGTATAGAGGTAGAATCAATAGTCTGGCGGAGAAAATAACAAATTAACTTCGATTATGCTATTATCAATGATAAATTAAAAATGCATAACCTTGCTGCTACCGAAACAAAGTGGGAAGCTTCATAAGCCTTAAGATCACTTTAAACAAATTATATATTGTAATTACCTGATTAATGGCTGTACTTATAAAGATCAAGGCTAAACAGTGCCAAACTTTAGAACAATTATTCTATTGTTTTTGTTGGTGTTTTCCTGTCTTAGATTTGTGGCTCATAAAATTTGAAATTAATCGTCACCAAGTTGATCTGACTCGATAACGTTGCATATATTTTCCAAAGAAACTGTTTAAATGTTGAACAAGTAATGATTCAATGCAGTTTTCTATTTAAATAAAAAAACCTCTTAAGCACTTATGTTAATATAAAGTACATGATAAATGTAGAGGGGTTTATTTTCTATTTAAACCATGATCGTTAAGCTGCTCTATTTTAAATCAGATAAAAGACGGAAGGCTTAAAATGTGGTTGATTTAAAGCAGTTGCAATGACGTCTTCCCTTTTAGTAAATATTTGTGGTCTTAAAATTCGGACTGCCCCAGTTTCCTTGCCTCGTTTATTTGAGAAATTAATGCCTATATATGAATGTTGATGTTGTTATTGGAGGGGACTTTCATTTTGTGTTTAATATCAGCTTCGATTAATAGGTATAGCTTGCCTCAAACAAACTTCAGAGCTAGGTCTCAGTGTTTTGGAATGGATGGAATCTTTAAATCTAAACATTTATCAGATGTTTGGCGTGAACGAATCCATCTTACTTTGCTCTTTACGTGGAGCTTTAACATTAATACTGGTATTTAGACATGATATTTTTCCCAGTGTCAATATGGTGCTTTTTGAACTCTGTTTCAAATTGTCCTTCTTCCCCTAATATCCCGACGGAAACCGACTGCCTCACCTTAGACTATAAGCGCCATGAGCACCTTCGGGCGGGTACCGGCGCTATACAAAGTGTCCATTATTTTTATTAGATATTATTATTATATGGAAGCACGATTAAACATGACATTGTAAACCAAACAACAACCTGGATTCACTTGAATACAAATTTAAAGATTTGATAATCCCTCCGACATTTGATGCAAACGTACAAGAAAGAAGACTTTGGCGATATTCTCTTAATTAACCCAGTTTCAGAAAACTCTATGATAAGCTAAAAGCTTTTGTGTACTATTGTGTGATTGTTTTGTGTTGGATATTGAATACAATAGAATTGCGTCAAATAGTTCGTGCCATATTCTCCTTAAAATGCATATTTTTCGATGCATGGTTTACTCGCTTTCATTTCTTTTTCTTCTTTTTTTTGCAAGATAAATACAACATCATTAAAGCCTTTGAAAATTCTTCCCGAACAGACGAATTTTAACGTAGAACGTTTAATCAAACGTTCCTACAACTGCAAACCAGCACCTTTTCCCTTCCCTCTCCAGGGTCCTGGGGAGGGGGGAGGGGGTAGAGGGGGACCAGAAGACCGCCTTGAAACACCTGACCCTTGTCAATACGGATATCTTTGAGTATACGTTTGGATTATGTGAAGAAGAAATATGGTTTCCAACCACATTCCCCAAATGTAGACAGACACCCTATTACATAGGATGTTAAGTCAACCTATATGTCCAGATACAGTGTTTCCGTTTTGTTGTTTTACAATGTTAGTTACAAGATAAGAACACTGGTACCCCACCGTGTTGTAAGGAAGTAAAGTTTAAAACAGAATAACACAAAGGAAGAAAGAAAAGAGAGAATTGTTGTGTAGTCAAACACTTTGTCTTTAGCTTAATAACCTTTGTCAGGGCCGGGTTAAGAGCAACTGATGCCCCAAGCAGAGCCCAACCAATGTTGCCGCCTCGGCCACTCCATTGTTTTTACCTCCATGGTTTAACTTACAAGACATTAAGACACAATCAGTGCTGAAAGTAAAATAAAAGTTTGAAAATGTATAACCCCTTGTGCAAGTATTTTTTAACTGTATATTTGATTTCACTTTGAGTTAACAATTCTCACTTTGATGTTCACAAATTCACACTTTGATGTGAACAAAAATGTCAAAGACTATATACGCAATTTGACATGGTCAAATTATCGTCTTTAGACTGCCCGATCAGTCAATTGATATAATAAATTTCTTTTGCTGGACGGTGCAGCAACATTAAGTAATAAAATTGATATTGCAATACGCAATAGGTGAAGTGCTAAAAAGTTTTCAAAAGACATTTTAAATTATTCCCAGACCTTCGGGAGTTTACAATTAAATATAACTTACCCTTTCTCAGAAAATAATTGATTAAATTTTGAGCATACGTGACCATTACATGACAAAATTGTTCCCCGAGACCCGACCTGGATCTAGACGGTTCTGATAACGTATTTACATATTTTTTTCTAGGCTACTTAATTGTCCGAAAGTCCCGGGCCCCGGGGGGCCCCGGGGAGGTAGTCACCATAACTCCCTCTCGTCAGTTCTGATGAGCTGAAATGCTTAACTATATTCGTGTTGTTATTATATGAGCTTTGTTATATTCTATAGGTACATCCTTTCATCAGCGTTTTCCAAGTCTATTTCTTCATCCTAACAAAAGATGAAGAAATGAAATCAAACTTAACATCTCAACGTCATGGAGACAACAAACCTGTCATACTTAACCCCTTATGAATGGATTGACCAATATGCAAGTTATGTTATATAGACTGAGCCAATTCCGTGAATACGGGGCTATATATGTCTTGTTTATTTGCACTGAAACTGAACAGGCCTTTGCGAAGTATTTAAAAATAAGCCGTTTGAACTATAATGTGACGTCATTCCGTCGTTCAGTAGATAGCTATATAGCATACCTTTACAACGACAAATTGGTCACAATAAGAAACAGATATAAAGCATGTCCGGGGAATTATATTAACGGTAGTTTACTACTCTTCTCTTAATTGCTCGAAACGCACGAAAATCACCTGCTGGCAGCTTTCATTGGAACGCTGAACAGATTTTATCCATTATTCAGAGATGACTTACGGATATGCGGCCGATCGAAGGTTGAAAATAATAACTTGCAGGCTCTTTTCTATTCAATTTTGTTAGACGAAATCGTGATTATTTTCCCCCTTTTACACGCACAAAAGAAGGAGAATATCAAGAAATTTAATTGTTGAAAATTTCATCTGCATTTCTTTAAATTCAATACCACATTTATCGGATATTTTGCGTTTTCTCTGCGACGGAATCGAAGCTAATTGTTTATTCCGACCTCGTGTGGCAGTCTCGACAACATTTTTGACGTCGTTTAATAAGAAAATGTCTTCATAATTTTATCAATTCCTGTGATATGAAGGTAAACTAGAAATTGTCTTCGAGAATTCTATTTCAGTTTCGTTTGAACCCATCGAAACGTCTAACGGCGACAGACAGTTGCAAAATCTTGTGTACAAACTTTCAGTAACAAATTTCCATGCAGTTCGATCCGTGTCGTTTTCTCTCAAAGGAAAGAAATGCATGATATTGTCATTATGATGTTATCTTAATATTGTTAGTCTTCACACGGATCAAGTTCAAATCCCAGTGTCGTATTTTGGAGACAGTTTTGCGGTGGAAAGTGTTGACTACTACAAAACATCTTTTTTTTTTCCATTTCTATTGCCGTTTGATATCGCATTACGCCGTTATGTACTGTGACAAAAGGTTTTACACTGACAATCTTTATATCTTAGGATGACGAAATTCTGTATTTGGAAAAGACAGCCCATCAAAGAGGAGAAATTTTGATTAACATGCTTTTTGTTTGAATTTTTTTGTAAAGTTTTATCTATCGAATGATTTCCCCATGTGTCGTCGAACACGTTTGGTATCTACTTAAGTTCGTTTGATACACCTATACAAGAAGTTGATTGAGTTGAAATTGAATCTAGAAAATAAGAAGCAGCTTGTTAATATAGAGCCTACTTTAAGGATTTCAAATCCAATTCCAAGATGGAGAATCAAACACTTTTTGCCACTCCTACTGTCCCCATGGAGACAGGAGGAATAGATGTGGTGACGATCATCATCAAAACACTTTACACTTGTATTGGAATTCTCGGTATCGGTGGTAACGGTCTTATCTTGGCGATGCTTATTAAGATTCCCGCATTACGTAATACCACCAATCTATTAATTGGTCATCAATCCGTCATCGATTTTTCTTCCTCCGTACTTCTCTTGGCGACTTTCCTTCCCCCTCCTTTACATGACATGACAGAGCTGTGGCAAATGAATCCAGCTTTAGCAGAGATTTTTTGTAAACTTTGGGTCAGCCGTTTGTTTTATTGGACCGCGATTAAAGCGTCCACAGCCAATTTGGTGTGTCTGACTTTGGAGCGGTATGTGGCGGTTGTTCATCCTCTTAAATATCGGGAGAAACTGAAGATTACAGAGGCGACTATCATTTGCAGTATTATTTGGTTTGTCGGATTTCTTGTCCAAATTTACCAATTAAAGACATTCTTCGTCGAAGATGGTATTTGCGTTTTAAAATATAGTTTTAAGGGCTTAGCATACCTCTCTGGTATTTGGATATTTTGTATGACTCTGCTGGTCCCTTTACTTGTCATGTCCTTCGTCTATGTATCCATATTCTTGGCTTTGCCGAGGAAGGTCTCGCCAGTGACTTCCAACAACGCACCATCGAAGGTATCCAATCCAACACATTCGGGTGTGACTGAGCATAACATATCAGGGGGAACGCAAGGTGACCGAGAGACGCCAATAACCGATATGCTACACGGAGGAGAGGGTCAGCAAAAGAACGTAACCACTACAAGAAGTTTGATACACCCTAGTAACCATAAGCCCGCTAAGGTGGAGAAGGGGAGAGGAGAAGACAAGAGGGATAAAGTGCGACGCAATGTTCTCTCAACGATGGTGATCGTGAGTGTCACATACACCATTTGCTGGACTCCCAATCAAATTTATTTCCTCTATTTTAATCTGGGAGGGGAACTTGATCTGAATGGCGGTCTTTATTATTGTACGGTATTGGCAGCGGCCGCCAATATGTTTATCAACCCAATCATTTATGCTTTTAAGTATAAGAAATTTCAAGACGGTATGAAACAGATGGTTTTTGGGAAGAGATTTTCCCAAACGAACGATTCCACTGCGGGTTCTAATCCAAGAAGCTAGAACCAAAATGTTATTCAACTTGGCGGACGATTGATTAACTGATAAACCAAAGAATCGTAGAAGGCAGATTAATGAGCAGGGGTCAAAGGTATTAATATCAACGTAAGATGATGGTAAACGGATCAAGCAGTGCGTTAAAAGCTCATATGAGGGGGAAACTAAAGGGGGAAACTATAAACTAAAAGCAAGATATTGTGAAGAGAATATGAAGTTAACCATCAAGGGGAGAGGACGGTAGAAAGATGATGTAAAATGAGAAACAGGTGAAAAACTGAGGAATATGAAATTAATATCAAAGCAAATATGATGATAGGTTGAAGGAGATAAATTTCAAGAGGGAGACGATTTGGATGAGGTAAGCCTAAGAGGACAAACCTAAAATGGACGGTGATAAAAAGGAAGACGATAATACCACAGAAAGGTGCTGATAAATACAGACCTAAAGGTCGCGGTGACACGGAAGATGCTAAACCTAGGGGAGAGCTGTCTTAGAGATTGGCCACTCGTGGAAAATGAACCGAATCAAGGTGAGAGGATGGCTTGGTTGATATCGAAAGGGATTACGGTAAGAGAATAGTCAAGAGAGTTTTGTCGATTATGACCAATATCATGGGACAGACAATAAATCAAACATTGAGTACTTCCCCATAAACTGCCCATGCAGTTTGTTACTTGTTAACATCGGCCTCTATTGGCTCCAAATTAGGATAAAGCATATGAACATGGTTGAATGTTTCTATCTGAAGATTTCAACCCTTAGAATGTTTTTTTCTTGATATTGAGGAGGGTAATAATCAGATGTAATAATTTTCTGGGACAGAGAATGTTCCATTGGTGTTATTGAAAGACATACAATGATTTGAGTATAAATGACATTTATGTTTGGCCCACAATCGGTAGGGTGGGATCTTTGCAGCATATTTGCGGGCAATACGTATAGTAAATGGTTTGACATAACCTGATGCAAAAGCATAGTAAACCATTGAGTACTTTTGCAAATTAGGTCATGTGTTACTTAATGAGCAATATAAACTTGTTGTAATGTTATATTAATTGAGCTAACAAAGAACAGTAACTTTCAAAAGGGGTTTGTATTAGATAACGCTTGCGATCAATTAAATTATTCATATAACTATGTAAATATATTTGCTAAAATATTTGGCATGGCGGAAGTCGTTCCGTTGTAACCGACGACCAGATGCGTTCGGTGACGGAGAAGGTGGGGGTGGAAGGGAGTGGTTGGCGAGAGATCGCTCCCATGTACCGTATCAACTTTATTGTTTGGGCTTACATGACGTAGCCTGATATTGACTATTTATTCCTTTTGACAACGAACAGTAATTGTTGTTTCTGTGTTAGCTTTCTTTTCCTCGATAACCTATAATCACTTTATTAGTAAACATACGGAACGGACGCTGGAAAGGTTTTCTGACTAACGAACAACAGACAGAACTATATAGATACAGTATAAATACATCGTGGGATCTCTGTTTGCTTTTATCATTTGTAAGATTAAACAAAGAAGTAATGGCAATTCTACAAATATTAAAATCTTTCCAAAATTCCGAATTTCCAGCTCTCAAATCGCTTCAACTGAATCTCAGAAAAAAAAATTTGCTTCGATTTTTAAAGCTGTTATATTATTATTATTATTATTTCTGTTTTTAGGTTGGTATTTAGTATAATATGATGTTTTAGAATGTACAGGTGTCATTTGACTCATTATTAAGTATACTCTTGACATTAATAAATAGATCTATATGTGATTACAAGTACAAAATGAAGCCCATTAATACAACTATGTTTTTTGTTTTGTTTATATATGCACCAATGCTGTGTATGACTCTTGGTGTGATTCTAACCGAATGAAGCCTCATTTTGGCTTGACATATATTGGCGTTGGGTTGAAAATTTGCATCCTTCCACCTCATGTATAGGTAACTATAGTTACATACAATTGTATACTGCTCATTCTAACTTAGCAACCCTATATATATTTAGTTATAATCGTTTGGATTGCCAGAAATTAACACGTTCTTAACGGTTAAGTCCAATGCAAAAATTATATTTGGTTTTTATTCTTTTATTACAACTTAACTTGTTTTTAACAGAGTGACGCGTACAGCACCAGCTGACCTACCATATTGTGACAAATTAAACATACAATAAAGAAGTTAAACTGTCAGCCTGTACATTAATGTTGTAAATATAATATTTTGACAATACTATACATCAGGTGTTTAATTATTTACAAGCATGCAGTATCATGATCACAATCAGGGTGGGGAGGGGGGAAGGTAGGAAGCATCAAAAAGTGGGGGGGGGGGCACAACGTCAGAGGGGCACTTTCTCATTCCACAACCACCCACTCGTTATGCTATAAACCGATAAACACCGGCTATATTACATAATTATATATGATGTGTTAGTATGCTATCAATACTATTATGGTGCACGTGAATAATTAAAATAAAATATTAAAATTAACAAAGGCTTAAGATATCCAAAAGACAGTTCTTCATCAAAGGGGACAATTTTATTTGCCAGTAGGGTACATTTGCTATTTTGGAAAAATAGTGGGGGGCGCACGTGCCCCCAGTGCTCCCCAGCTCCTACCCCCCTGATCAAAATTAACTAAGTATGCTTCTTTTTGTCATATCCGTATCGTTAACCGCTCAGTTCTCGCTGCGGGAATCTCCAAAGTCATGATTACAAGCTATATATAAATATATATAACACGTATTTTATTCTTTACCATCCCGTAAACAACACAGTTGTAAAACGTGACCTCTGATGGATTTACCATACAACATCTTGATGAATTATTTTATATCATATCTCATAATCACTTTTCGGGGGATGAGGATGCTTTCCAGTAAATATTGATTTCCACTAAACTTACAAAAAGAAGTCTCGAAGCAAGTGACCTTCTACACGATTGTCTAAGTGGTTTTTCATGTTATTAACTTCTATCCGCAACGTATTTTGGATTTTTGAACTATTCTCTGACCTCTTAATTTGCAATTCCCAGGAATTATTTGCTGGGAAACTATGGCAATAATTATCCTTTGTATCGGTATTTTTTTTTTGCTGACTGAAATCTCGGAATGTAGAGCTTTGACATTTCTGAAAACGATTCTATATATATATATATATATATATATATATATATATATATATATATATATATATATATATATATATATATATATATATATATATATAGATATATATATGTTTATATATATATATATGTTTATATATATATATATATATATATGTTTATATATATATATATATATATATATATATATATATATATATATATATATATATATATATACATACATACCTATATTACAGCGTTATTTACATTATTTTTTTTTTCTTTAAATTCATCCCCGAGTTAATTCTGCGTAAATATATAATACCTTTTTGTGATAGTGTGACTTTTTCGTGGAACGTCAAAATCACAATTTCATATTTTACTCTATTATGTATCGTTGCATATTCATAGGTTAACGTATAAATACTTTTATCTTTTCTCCGCGGAAAATACGATTATATATTTACAAAATCACTTCTAATGTGCGTTTTGTTTGTTTTAAATCTCAGGATATTCTGGTCCATATACATGATTGTCTTACATTGACGGAATTTAATGGAATATAGAAGACTAAAATTAGAATTTGAAAACATAAGTTGTTTCTTATCAGCAGAGAGTATAAAAAATAAATCTAGATGTTGAGTCCGTGTATATATCTTTTATCTTTATCGAACTATTAAGATTTATTTTTAACTTATCATCACCTATGGAATTTATACACTTGATCTCCATATTGACGACTCAAAGTACATATATTTTGATGACTTTAAGTTCAGGCGAGATTTCCGTTTGTACAAAAAACGAGTAATGACATATTGTCACTTCAAATCAATATTAATGATACTATTATTTGGACTACTCATACTACGCATGCGTAGACTCAGGCGTGAATTCTTCTCTCACTAAGTACGAGTATATTTTGTCTTGATCTCGACAAGTGAAATTTTTTCGTAGAGAATGATTCTGTGGCATAAATATTTCTTTAAAAAAAATAAAGATTCTAAGATAACCTTATTATACATACGCAAAGGTAAAGTTTATGTATATGAGTATTCTCTATGGGCTACCTATACAGGAAACATTTTGGAATATGACAGAATTTCAGTAACTTTCTGGGTTTTATGGCATCATGGTTGTTCACTACATTTGATTTTGTCTGGCGATTACGTCTTCTACAAAGCAATAAGTAAGATTATGTGATGCATGACTTCATTAACAGTCGTAAAAAAAAGTAAAATATAAAAATATAAGTTTGATTTAGTCCTGTAAACATAGTAGTTGAATACATTGAACTCGCCATGCGGCATGTGTTCTTAGATGTGTTAACAACGTGGTTATAATCGTTTCAAGGTTAGTTTTCAATAATTTACAATAAAATTGTTTGATCGCCTACACCTTCGAAGATGTCATATTTTTTATTTCAATTATGATGTTGTTCGGTCATATGATATTAAATTATTATTAATAAATGATCTGGAAACATATATACAGTCTCAAATATACATACCCGTTTGGTTGTTTTAACTATTTAATAGCGATATACTGTGTTCTCGTTATGAAAAATTGATACCACAAAAAGAATGTTTATAATATGGGATAATATTAAAAGTTCAAGAATCTACCTTGCGCCCTCTCTCCTCATTTTGGTCTCATTTCTCATTCTTCTCATTTTCCAAATGTTGTGCTCGGATTTAAAAACGGTTCCGGCACGAAGATATACCCATTCAAAATTACCCGTAGCTTTTCGTACATATATTTAGATATGTTTGGAATTGGTTTAGACATATTTAGCACACTAGTATTGTATGATCTACTTTGATCGAAGTTTTCTGTGAAGGCATTAATCGATAACATCGCACAGTGAAAGTTTCGTACAGGATACATCACACATGCGCTGTAAGCCTATATGTATTATAACTCTGTACACAGTGCAGTGACGGAAATATATCATACTATACTGTTTTGCGTATATTTACTCAAGACTCGTAAACTCGCGTCGTGAAGTTGCTTTTAGTGTAGGCCTACCCATTCCACGAAACGAATTCTGATTTCAATAGAACGGCTCACGAATCGTGGATAACGTAAACACGAACCAAATAGAATGTAGCGTATGTATCATAAGTGAGGTCAACATGTAATCCAAACACTAAATGTAAAGTTAGGGCGTTTGAAGGGAAACCCCTTAACTAGACTCAATCAAGTGTCAGTGTGTAACTCAGTATATGTCTTCGAACTTCCAAGCGATGGTTATTATTTATGCAGACGTCACGAGCAATCTGATTGGCTGAAAACTCCGTAATTGCAAACCTATTTGGGAAAAAGAATTTCGCCTCCCGGCTGCTGAATTTGGCCAGTTACAGTGCAGTCGCGAATCCCGGGGTGTGTGGGAATGTACACACCCTTTTTTCAACCCCACACGTGGAAATAATTTGAAAGTAGTAACTGGCAAAAACCTTGCGTGTAGACCTAATTATATAGATCTAATTTATATAGTCTAAATATGCCTTATAATGCACCAAGGTCACAACCCACATTTTTATACTTCTGGATCCGCCCCAACGGTGTACCTTCAAACAGAAAGCCCCCGCCACCCTTAGTCTCTGCGTTAGAATTTTGATTCGTCAGTCCCATCTAAGCCAAGTTTGAAACTCAACGCTAATAACACGTTCTTACGGTTTTATATCGCTATACGTATAGATTTTGTTTTTCTTTGTACCCGCTGTCTCACCCCTCCCATGCACACACCCCGTAACATCTTTGTTCCAATAACTTGAAATCATACCCTGTAGCGTTCGACAGTAAATCTGGATGTATAGATGACATTCAGATTTACAAAAATTAGATTTTGTCAATATTAACTTTATCAAGTATTTCATAATAATTGGTAGAACTCACAAGAAAGTAACTGTTTTGTGGTCGAGTGTACTGTTTTGAAGGATATCCCCAACAACCCCCGCCCCCTCGATACCCTTCGCAACGTAACGGGCATCTCTCTACAATGATGTTCAGCGCGTTTCAGTTTTGTTTTGTAATTTGTCTCTCTAAATGCAAGTCAGACCGTGATTGTGAAATGTACGGTACGTTAACGCTCTCAACATCTATTTGCACATTATAACATGCCGACATTGTTTATACGATGTGTTCCTGTACTCATTCATGTATTAATGATTTCAAATGTTCTTTTCCTTCAGGGAAGCAGCACTTGGGCGCTTTTCAACCGTCCGTTTATTGAGGTGGCTGCTTTCCGTTCCTTTTTTTTGTGCTTTGCAGCACAATAAGTTTGCAAAAGCACGAACACCTTGGAAATTCTCATCAGCATTTTACGAAGGAGCTTTTCATTGACCTTGTATATTTATATATATATATAATTTCCAAGGTGTTCGTGAGTTGAAACCTACTTAATTTAGCCAGGGAGTTCAGGGAGTTGTTCCATAATAACTCCCTGATTGAGCTGCCAAAAAAAAAAGTAACCGAAGCAACCACCTCAATCAACGGATGGCTTAAAAGTTGTACATACATACATAGATACATACATACATATATATAGATACACACACACACACGCACGCACCCACACACACACACACACACACATATATATATATATATATATATATATATATATAATTATATATCACCTATTTAATTCATACTTTAAATTTATTATTTTAAAATCAACCAATCATATCATTTTTATCATGTGACGTCAGACAATAATAAAACACTGGCTGTTTCGCTCATTTTATACGTCCATTGATGTACTAAGCCTATATACTAGATGTAACTGAGCCATGCATTTTAGCAATTTCTTTTACACGGAACGATAACTGAACATCAAAACCAACAAAAAAGAAGGATAATGAGTTCTATAAATAGACGTATACAAATATTTATAACGCGTATTGAAGCTTTCGTTTACACCAGGGATTCCCTAACTGGGGTGCATGAACCCCAAGGGGGTGCGTGAGTCCATCCCAGGGGGTTCGTGAGACGTTTCTGAAAGTCAAAACTAGAGTACTTTTTGTTGAACTAAAATCTGATGTATCATATAAATTAGTAATGTACAAAAGTCGTACCTATCGACAAACTCTTTTCGCGTTACATATACGCATATGTTGCCATAGTAGTACCGTACCGTGCATGTGATAAATAACTGAATTATGAAACAGACACAGGCCGCATGACTTTGGTGAAGTTGGTGTACGCATGACAGTACGTCGTGAAGATAAAGAACTGAGAAAGTAACTGAAAGGTTGGTCAAAGTAATTATTATTATTTTGGAAATTCCAGATGACCTCCATTATAACCCGACACAAAGCAAAGTTAGCATAAATTCATGCTTGAAAATTGATGTTGAGTGACAACATGCAGTCAACTAGCCTGTATTAACATGATATACCAGTTCAATATTACACTATGAACTTTTACGATCTGTTATGCGTGTTATAGTATAATAATGACTCAGATCTTGTCTCGAAAAGTTGGGTGTTCGTGGACAACTCTGACATCCACAGGGGGTTCGTGTGGGGTTAAAGTTAGGGAAACCCTGGTTTACACGAAACGAGCTAGCTAGCCTAACGCGGGCAAATCATAGGTATATTATTTGCATAATACAACAAATGATAGACTAGACTTACACTATAGCCCTATGGCAATCCCTCGATATAATCCACGGTATGTTTCGAAAATTTCTGTTCTCAGAATTTCAATTTAATGTTTTGTTCAAATTGACCAATCAGTGTTCATGTGGGTATTTTCTGTCATGTCCGATTCGTAATTGACAACACGCTATAGTGAGTATAGTCGTTGCCGACATTGAGCTTGGATTTTCCGTAAACTTAATAATAATAATAATCAGCAGTTATTATTATTTATTTTTTTACGACGCTTAAGCGACCACAAATGTGGGAGAAGCCCGCAAGGGCTTATGGATTACAACTTACACGTCGGGTGGCTTCCAATTCAACATTTTTAACTCAAATTTGGAATCTTTTCAATTTAGAAAGTCATTTCAGATGGGAATACAGTAAATTGCTCTTGGATGAAAACCCCACCTACTATGACCCGGCCGGGAATCGAACCCGAACCTCCCGATTGATAAGCCTCATTGCTTCAAATGCCACCGCCTTTATCCACTCGGCCACAGCACCGGTCACGATGGTTTTGTTCATGATTTCTTTGTTGCAGGGCTTGTTTAGTGTGATACTTAAACGCAATATGCTCCGTTAAGAAGAATAAGTGGCATAGTTTGATGGAGTCACGCGACTTTTAGCAATTTTCTTGTCTAGCGTTCACTGATTATAAAACCATTAAATTCCTTTGCTTAAGAACATTTTCATATTCGCTCTACAGTACTGCAAACTGAATTTATCTTGTTATAAGTTATACAAATCAGAACGATTTAACTGTGACTTGTCCAAATCAATTCCACGTGGATGTCAAAATCAATTACAGTGTCTTAATGGTTCGTTATTAGTGAAGCAATCTAGCTTATACTATATAGCGGAAAATGTAATCAATAAATAAAAGGTGAAGTAATCAATAAATCGATAACCTATAAAAAATAGTGGACAATATCTGTATCGATATGACGTCATCTCATAAATAGAGATGGAGAACAAAAGAGAGAGGTGGAGAGAGAGAGAGGTGGAGAGAGAGGAGGTGGAGACCTAGAAACACGAAAGCAGGCAAATGTATTTATTGGATCGGAAATAATTTAAGTTCACCAGTCATTGACGTCATCAAATATCTTTGAATGGTAAAATCAATTTTGTGAAACGAGAATTTTGTATAATTCCGACCTCTGGGAAGAAGACTTTTCTTCAGAACAAGAGTACAAACAATTTGTTTTCATATAAAAATATAACTAATTAGGTAAAAGTTAATAGATAATTATGAATGAGGCCGGTCGGCTCCGACAAATTAACGACCACTCGTTCAATATCAGTGGAGGAAATAGGATTTCTCGGAAAGGATGAGAGGGTTGGGAGAAGGGCGTGTGACAAGTAAGTATCTGTTATTGCCTTACTATACTGAAAGAGCCTTACGATGCCTTACCATGCCTTATGCTATGCCTTACCATGCCTTACGATGCCTTACGATGCCTTACTATGCCTTACGATGCCTTACCATGCCTTATGTTATGCCTGCTATGCCTTACGATGCCTTACGATGCCTCACTATGCCTTTCGATGCCTTAAGATGCCTTACTATGCCTTTCGATGCCTTACTATGCCTTACGATGCCTTACTATGCCTTACGATGCCTTACTATGCCTCACTATGCCTTTCGATGCCTTACTATGCCTTACGATGCCTTTCGATGCCTTACGATGCCTTTCGATGCCTTACTATGCCTTTCGATGCCTTACTATGCCCTACGATGCCTTACGATGCCTTACTATGCCTTTCGATGCCTTACTATGCCTTTCGATGCCTTACTATGCCTTTCGATGCCTTACTATGCCTTTCGATGCCTTAATATGCCTTACTATGCCTTACGATACCTTACTATGCCTTACAATACCGAAAGAGAAGTGGGAATCAAATCATCGGTAATACCTGCGCAAACCTGCTACTTGTTTTCCACTATATGTAACTTGTTATGGAAAAAATATGTTTGTGGCTTATTTTTATCGCCAACGTTTATTTTAATAACATTAAAATTAATAACATTAACTCCCAGAGACACTAACCTGACTGAAACCGTTTATCCACGCGGAATATACACTTTGCAAAGAATATATATATATATTTTCCTTAACATTGTTTAATTAACAACATTACCAAAATGGTTCCAATAGTAATTCAAGTCAAGAAAGACATGCAGCTCTATGTTATTATATAAAGACAAGTAAAACTCTTTGAGAAACATTTGCCATGATATCATAGCAAACCAAGTAATGTGATCTTCATATTCATGTAGTGAGGAACGGTTTATCTGAACAACAATTTCTAATTTCTAAATTCCTTGCTGCAAGACTTGTCGAAAAGAGACCGCTTTCTTCAAGTCGGTGTCCGTCTAAAATCGTCACATTGAGGTGGCCTACTCCATACAGCGTACGTATTTTATGACTCCTCTTAAGAAATTTTATATTTATACTGGAATGAATAAATGAAATGATAGGAAATAGATCACCGAAGAGCAATATCATAACATGTCCCCCCCCCCCCCCCCGCTATGTTATGAAACAGGGATCTGGTATGTTGCGGCTCGGATGTCTGAGCTCCACAAATGGAAGTTGTATGTGGTGCGAAAATTGGCTCAATTGCAGTCCAAAATTAGCGTGCAAAAAATTGTTTTACTGTTGAGTAAAGGAAAACTTCAGGCTCTCATAGCGAAAACATTGTCATGCCATAATACGGAAAATTGAAGGTGCCATAAAAAGGACACACTTTTCAGGTTATCCAACGATGAGCAGGAGAGACCTTCAGCAAGGACTAAGAGGCCACACTTCTCTGGCGATTAAATGTGTAAGTCAATAACATGGAGCACACAAAGTTTGAAGAAATCGGCATATCCGTTTAGGAGGACTTTTTGACACAAAATTGCCGATGTAACAGACAAACACACACAGGCGTACAACCTTTGACCCGTCCCTCAGATAAATATGACCATAATGCAGATGGACGTCACACTTGGTAAGTACATTCCAGAGGATGGGTTGTAGTACCAGCGTGATTACTGACGTCATAGGTCAGATGTCAAATAACAAAAGAAAAACATTTTGACCTTGACAATTATATACCAAAATAACAATATGACCGAAGGCCATTAATTAAAGGAAAATGACAAAAGTCACGTAGTCAAAGGAGGTGTAGGTCAAACTTGGCCAAACTTGTGCACGTATCAAAATTTCCTCAACTTCGTGGTTGACTTATTTCAAGTCAAGGATATTCTGTTAGCTAAAATAGATTGCTTAACAAAATTGCTAGAAATTTAGATTTAATAATAAAAAAAATATCCTTGTTCTTTTGGCTTCTATGTAAATGCCAAACGATAAAATAGCTGAAATTTTGTAGCCATGAGGAAGCACTACATGTAGTGACTGAATTGCTTGAATGAATGTTTTATATGTGCCTATATACCCAAGTTCAAGTTGGGATGGGATCTGCAACTCCGTGGAATGCCTTCTTATCTATAAGTGGCTACTTTCACATTGCCAAGGCACGTTTTCAGCTTCATAAAGATATAGTTATAGTTCTGTATACATGCCTATTGCTCTCTATGTGGTCATATCGTTTTTAGGATTGTACACTCTGAATGGCAATTTACATGTTTGTGTCTTTGAACCACACAGCATAGTCAGTCCCTTAAGAACATTATCAATAATCCTTTTCAGGACTTAACACGCCATACCATTGTGCCGCCTCAAGTTAAATGTAGGTCGAGGCTATTATTGTCAAATTTGTAACCGGGACATGTACACATTTTTTCTTTGATTTCTCTCACGGTACAAACAAACAGATGACGTTTGACAGTCGTCTTCAACGTAAAACAGTAGAAGAATGAAAACAGTATAGAAACAGTAAAACAGTATAAAAGAAGTGGTGTTTTATAATATAAACTGGAGTGGTTCAAAATACAAAACAAACAAAAAATAGTGTAAAAACAAAGTAAAAAAATATAAAAAGTAGTGTAAAATTAAAGTAAGGATTTAATATGTAATAAACAGCCGAGTCAGCTTATATAAAAAAAAAAATGTCCGGCTCCGATTCAAAACCATTCAGCCGTTTTTATTTAGTAATTTCACTTTAAGTATCATGGGAGGTCTAAAATTAACCACAGTGGTTAGAAAACCTCCAGAAATTAGCACAAAACAATTTAAGTCAACAAACAATTGGAGCAAAAGAAAAGCAAATAAACACAAGAGACTTTTGTGCTATTAATCATTTATATTATTTGCAATGTCTCATACACTCGTTAATGAAAAATGATGTTCATATATTCTGTGCAGTGATGTCAGTTAGATAGACCTAATATAGTAAATGTTCTTTTTATATAGTCATGTAGATTTAACTTATGCCAATAAGCTGGGGGAGCTGTGAAATATGGTCTATAGTATGGGGGCACAAACTTCGAAGGGCAGTGGGACATTTGATGGGATAGGGTAGGGTGGGTGAAAACTATAAAATCATCTCAAAAGTTCCCGATATAATGGCACCAGTGTCCATGCATCCGGTATCACAAATTCAACTATAAATTAAATATATTTAAAATTCGTGATCATGACTCGAAACACTAATGTTCCAAATGTGACTTGACTTGAACAAGTTTCATTAATCGACTCGTTTCAGGAAATCCAGCTGCAGTTTAATGGCTGAATCGACCGTAAGATGAAGTGACACGTTTCGTATATATATATATATATATATATATATATATATATATATATATATATATATATATATATATATATATGTATATATATATATATATATATATATATATATATATGTATGTATGTATGTATATATGTATGTATGTAAGTATATGTATGTATGTAAAATCATCTCAAAAGTTCCCGATATAATGGCACCAGTGTCCATGCATCCGGTATCACAAATTCAACTATAAATTAAATATATTTAAAATTCGTGTATGTATGTATATATATATATATATATATATATATATATTTATATATATATATATATATATATATATATATATATATATATATATATATATATATATGTATATGTACATGACTGTGTCAGCTCTCGTTTTTAAGTTTTCTATTTCCACCTACGAATTTTCTCAATCGCTTTAAATGACCTTCAATTAGTTGATTTCATACACTTTGACAGTCAAGCATAAAAAGTAATAATTGCAACTGCCAACATATACGACAAAATTCACTGCAGTATAGGTTCCTTTAGGGAAATTTCCCTTTCGGGTGGATTTAAATTATTTCTAATTGAGATAACGCATACATATATAATATTACCTTATATTTTAATTGAATAATGACTAGATAAGAGTATACTCAGATAAATATTACTCCAGTCTGGATAAAATGTCCATTTAATAAATTTTACAATTATCATAACTTAAAAGGGAAGAACCATTAATTTTCCACGACATTCTTGCGAATTAACAGTTTATGAATGTATCATTTAGCGGTCAATAAAGGTATTACAGCTCTTAAGAGCAGAACAACAAAACAAAACATTTATTCTAAAAGCATTTTGGTCTGTTCTTTTGTTTATGTATACTGTCTGCAGATGTGTCAAGACAATTCTTCATACAAAACGTATTTTATTTGATATAATGTATTGTCAGGGGACATCTCGTGAGATACAATAACTTCATCAAGTGAATAAATGAGGCAACAAACCTTTCTCGTGAAGTCGGGGAAAATATCATCTTTTCTCTTAATAAAAGTGTAACTGTGGAAACGTACGTACTGAGAGCTATTCCCATGACAGTGTATCTTTTTTTAGTATTATATTTTGTCAGAGGGTGAACGTCTTACGAAACTACAGACAATTCCCCTCTACTTGTTGAGTAGAACTTTATGCAGAGGATATAAAGGAACTATATAAAACAGAACAGAACGGAACGGATCGGAACGGAGCGGAATAGAATAGAAGGAATAGAACCAACCCAACGACTTTGTAGGACATTTTGCAATATAGATGAACAATGAGTATAACTCTTATGAGGAGTGGAATATCTAGTTTTAAACAAGCTGTACTTTGAGAGGGGACACATCTTGATAAAACTGCCGGGTGTTTTTAACATTCATATCGATGGATTTAACATATTGATTTGGATTGCTAGATGTTTGATTTCTCCAACAAAGTAATTCCATAAAATGGAGGGGGGGGGGGGGAATGAATATTTGATCTGGGTGTTCCTTTTGTTTGTACAGGATATAAAACAACGATATTATTTTATATTTTATATTCGTTGTCGTTCATCTCCTAATAATTAGTGTTTGTTTCTACTTTATTGTTTTTAAGAAAGAAATATTCTTTTAATGTCTTCGTACTATACTGATTTTAATTATTTACCAAATGTCTAGAATATAGACTTGAAAAAAAAAGTCAATTTTGTTTTTGTTTAAAGAATAGTATTTTTTGATGTCTAAATAATTAATATCATATTTCATTGATTTTTCTACACCGACGAATTCACATGTTTTTATTCTAAAAACAAGAGCGTGATATTAAAGAGGTGCAGGTTCTTCATCTACAGAGGGAGCCGCTCAATATTTAATTTCCTAATGTTCTATACAAGAATTTTGCCTGCCTCAGACACTTTACAGACACTTTACAGACA
Organism: Apostichopus japonicus; assembly: GCF_037975245.1. Taxonomy (NCBI): domain Eukaryota; kingdom Metazoa; phylum Echinodermata; class Holothuroidea; order Aspidochirotida; family Stichopodidae; genus Apostichopus; species Apostichopus japonicus. The sequence continues at coordinate 8,257,822 of NC_092573.1, forward strand.
CTTTACAGACACTTTACAGTAATATGCAATAACTCAATTAAGAACATTGAACTCTGTTATGATCTTGCTGGCTGCTGTGGATATGTATGAATTGCGAGTAAGATATATGAGACGGTATAGGGGAGGACTGGTGATGGGTAGGGGGAAATCCGCGACTAACAACAAGAAAATAACCCTTGCTTTGTCTCTATGTTACATAGTAATTACCAATTTATTAAACTAATATTTTCAACGTTATTTGTCTTTTAATACCCTATGACATGCTCGTTTGACTTAAAACCGGAAATCCATACGTGTTTCCGATGTTGTGTTTATCAAAACACGTTGTATATAAAGACTAACATCAAAGCATGCAGTATAGGCCTATACGTCACTCATATATTTGTCCTAAATTGTCCATTACATTTCTGATATACAGAATCGTTGGACACTCCGCTATAGCAGACATTATCAAGAAGTTTCTTTGTGGCACCATTATTCTCAGCGTATACTTAAAAAATATTACAACTTATGATGCTAAATTGGCAACTAATATTTTTCCTATTTTTTGTTGTTGTGGGGGTGGGGTTGAATATTGATTCCAATGGATGTACCAATAACGTTCATTAGATTATGATTTTTGAGAATAAAGAGTATAGCGTGGAATTCACCAAAACAGCGCTCGCCAGTGTCACGGTGTATTAGTAATACAAGTAACCTATTTGGAGACCTAGATTTGAGGTGTGTTTTCGTGTAGTTTCTACACGAACGCTTTCTTTTGTCTTACTTTTGTTTTGACGACAGACCGCAGCTATAAGGAAAATACCCATACTTAAAGCAATTTATGAAGAAGATCGTTAAATACGGGCATCTGCCCTAATTCCCATCTTTCAATACTCATTCAAGGTTAACGCAAGTAGTATAATCAGACCTATTTCACTATACAATTGGTTATTATGACGTATCTCTTACGCTTAACTGTCAAAGGGAGGAGCGAGAAAATAATAAAATATAACTATTTTAGTATAATATGATTATTTTTTCCACTACATCAACATATATCAAGTTTTATAGTATATTTCAAAAATACCCATTTATCAGGACTACAATTTTTTTTTTTTTTTTTTTGGGCTGGCAATATGTACAGGGAATTTTCCGTTTGCAGTTTTGGTTGAGTGAATATCAATTAAAACAACCCATGCCATTTTGTGTGTATATGTGTGTGTTTTTGAGCGTGCGTATACTTATTTCAGGTGAAGCAATCGTCATATATAGTTCTTCCAATGTATACTTGTTTGAAGACGAAATATCATAAGAAACACAACATTTAAAATGTAATTAAATATTATGATCACGTGACTTACATATAGGCCTATACTATATACAGCTTAATATTGGATTGCATTTTTTCTACAAACTGATTCGATTTTAAATGTAATTTTACGTAATTTTGGTTTATAAAGTTTTAAAAAATTGACAGAAAGGTAAAACAGTATGATAGTAAAGCAGTCAATTACCTCGACAACAATCATACAAAAAAGGACCAGTTAATTGAAACCGTTACTTTAACGTTACTTACGTTAACAATTGATCGAAATTCCTCGCTTACTAAACTTGAAGAATCTATCAATTTGCTGTAATAAATAAATATATATATATATATAAGGCAAATATGTCACCAAAACAGAACAGATATATATATATATATATATATATATATATATATATATATATATATATATATATATATACATATACATATACATATATATACCATTTCGTTGGAACCCTGACGTTTCCATATACAGAACATATTTTGGATTCACATTTTACATTTTTTGTTCCGTTGCCATACTTTTCAATGACGATATTCACACCTAAAATTTTCAATTTATGTAACAACAGATGTAGCACACTGCAGAGCTAACTTTGTGACTCGTGAGGTGATTGTAATTGTTATCGACCGGAAAATAAAATTTATTTATCAGCCTAGTGTACTATAGTTTGAGTGAAATGACTGGAATTGGATTGAAGGTTATGTTCTCAATGGTGCACTTGAAACTGTTGGGAATGAAGGCAAACAAGTCTAGAGTGAGGAATGAATTGAGCTGGCAAGATGACGGATCTGCCTGCTAAGTTATCATTAGGTAGGTATATGTGCGATATATAACCTAAATATGTCGATTTCACCTGTATTTTTTTCTTGAAATTGAATCATCAGTGATAATATACAAATTGTTCGATACGTTTCAGATATGTGACATGTGACGTCATTCTGGTACAAAAGGATAGTCCAGAGGGAGAATTCGTAATGAGTAATACAACTGGAAAATATTCTACGCATCCTGGTGAAAGTTGACAGTTTAAAATCATTTTCGCCAATTATTAAACAACTCTTATTTCTCTTTTCAGATTTCGTACCGAACACCTTAATCAACGCCCCCTTCCCCCTCCCCCTCCTTCACTTTCCAACAAATATATAACCAAAGTCTCAAACTTGTGTAACCTATATCATAACGGTTGTGATCTTAATAACAGCTCTCTCTTCATAATAAAGATCTTTGAATGGTTGCACATGTATTCCTTGCAGACTTCAGCAGCAAATCCATCGCCAATAATCTGATTGAAAAACACCTTTGTTATCTTAGTTTTAGACTCTGTAGAAAGTGCAAGAATTTAACTGAAATGATGCAAAACCTAACCGGCTAAACTTACCGTCAATTTATCGAGTTCCCATATGTCTGACAAATATACAAATTTGGATTGACGCGTTGGCCGACTTGATATAAAGAAGAAAAAATAAAATAAACTTGCTTGAACGAAATTTGATAGATCACGGCATATTGTAAACGCAACTATTTGAATTTGAAAAGTGCTTTAGGAAAGTAAAGGAGAAGTAAACACAGCTATCCCATTATGTGAAAAATAAACAAAGCGATGATTAAACGAAGGCTCTAGTGTGCAATCATAACACAAAGCATCGTGGTCTGAGTTGTGATGACATTTAGACTTGCTCAAGTCATAACAGCACATCAAGTATAACATCCACGCGTTGGTATTTCCCAAAAGGAAAACTTACTTTGTTTTGCTCTTGGGAAGCTTTTCAACAAACAGATTAAGGGGATGATATATAGAGATAATATCTTTCGATGAATCATTGTTAAATTGCATTTGATTAATCCAAAGTATGCGTATGAATGGGGCCCGGGGGAGGGGGAGAGTGGAGGGGGCAGATATAAACACGATTCATTATAACAGTTTTTAAAGGTTCTCGGAACTGATGCAGCATGTGACTCTGTCATTCTTTTACAGATTCCAAGTGTTCTGATCATTATGTAAGTTAACCATGTTGTTGATTTCGTACATTGCATGAATATTCATAGGGTAAGTATACGTGCGACGTTCTGGGCATTTAACAATAAACATTAAACAATGTAATTAGATACTTGAAACTTTCGGAAAGTAATACAAACAAGGATGGTTGTGTAACTGTAAGAAACGGTGACGAAATCAGGTATATACACATAACCAGAAAGAGGCTAAGGGAGGAGAATGGACGGGAGAAGGAGAGAAACAGAGGGAGGAAGGGAGGAAGGGAGGGAGGCAGCGGGAGGGATGGAGGGAGCAAGGAAGAGGGGTATGGAAGGTATGCAATCAGCTGCTTTCAAGATGGTGATTTGTCGACTTAGCGATCACATAGCTTAATCATTTTTATTCATTTTTTGGTCTTTTGCTTTGTTTCCACATATCATTTCATTGTTGAAGAAATGAACTTGTTGAGGTACAGACCAGGGCGTTATAAACGTTTCGGTGGAAGTATTACTTGTACATTTTCAATGGGATGTTTGGACGTGACCATTCTTAATTCGCATCTTTAACCCCCCCCCCCCCCCTCCCACCTCCAATGTCTTTCCGATGGAGCTAAGAATATTCATGAAAAGAAATTTTGAGTATATAAGAGGAAATAATTTCGATATAGGATTGAAGTTATCGCAGTGGAAAGTGATAAAATGATAATCATTAAGATAGCAATGTTAAAAGTATCGCGTGCGCTGCACATTACTTGCGCCAAGGCACTTTATCATGTAGAGCATAGTTCTGAAAACTTTCTAAATTCTATATAACTTGTAAAGACTGAGCGACATTTGAAGGTAACACTATATAATCGACCAACATGCGTGTACAGTGTCGTATTCTATTATTATATTTTTTCACAGCTATATAATGGAAAGTGACTCTAGCATATGGTAACCTAAGTCTTTAAGCCTATTTGGGATAACTTTGAGATTTCATTCACATCAGCTACGGAACTCATGGATTTACAATAAAAAGCGTCGCTTTCAAAAGCTTAAACTAATTGAGCAGGCAGATTTACATTGAGCCGGGGAAAATTTGACCACTATACTAGAATACACCTCATTTCAACAAAAACTGGCAAACATTAGCACAATTTTGCGTTTAGAGCTTATAATAGAGTGACCTAATTTAAAGTCTAAATATGCCTCAAATTTCCCCATTTGACGTCTAAATTTGTATTATTGTTTCTGGGGGGCGGGGCACCCAGACTCTTTGTGAGTTACCTCCAAAGACCACACGGGAGCGACATATACCCTCTTAAGTTCTTCATCCGTCCCTGGTCCAGCCCATACCTACATCAGTCATGGAATTTGGGATATGGACGCACCCACCTTTGAAATCATGCAGTGTGCACGCCATTGTTCGTCAGTCTGTTTGTTGTCTCTTAAATCTTTGGTGCATTAAGCAATCCATCGATTCATCCATGAAAATGTTTTCTCTCCATGCATTCCTCTAGTGTGCGTAACTTGATTAAGTAATTTGTAACCAAGACTAGAGCATGAGCACGAAAACCAAACAGTTTGATGCACTCTCAGCCAATTTCTCTTTACCTTGAGACTGTAACCGTATGATCATCATGACAATGTTACGTCAAGTGATGAGGATAACGAGTCCCTTTGCATAGCTTTGCATAGAAAGGGAATAGATACTTGACACATCGTCACTATACATTCTTTGGTGGGTTCTATTGTGTAAACCTTGCAGTTACAGTTACTTTGCGTTCAATCTCTTATGGCTCATCAAGCAAGCCTAAACATCATGGACAGTAAAACACCTTTATACCTATCATACCAATCATCGTTACTCGAATTTAAACATTGCGATGACAATTATTTACTGTTAAGCGAAAATATAAAGAAACACTATATTACTTCATTCGTGATCATTATATCAGACTAACAATTATTACCAGCATGAAATAATGTTTACTTAAACTTAATTTGATCATTTATCATTCATCGGTTGCTTTTATAAATGAGGAGAAGAAGAAGGAGAAGAAGAAGGAGAAGGAGAAGGAAAAGGAAAAGGAGAAGGAGAAGGAGAAGGAGAAGGAGAAGGAGAAGGAGAAGGAGAAGGAGAAGGAGAAGGAGAAGGAGAAGGAGAAGGAGAAGGAGAAGGAGAAGGAGAAGGAGAAGGAGAAGGAGAAGGAGAAGGAGAAGGAGAAGGAGAAGGAGAAGGAGAAGGAGAAGGAGAAGGAGAAGGAGAAGGAGAAGGAGAAGGAGAAGGAGAAGGAGAAGGAGAAGGAGAAGGAGAAGGAGAAGGAGAAGGAGAAGGAGAAGGAGAAGGAGAAGGAGAAGGAGAAGGAGAAGGAGAAGGAGAAGGAGAAGGAGAAGGAGAAGGAGAAGGAGAAGGAGAAGGAGAAGGAGAAGGAGAAGGAGATTTAGTAATAGATGCCGCCCTAAGTGAATTTAACTCTTTTCACAGTACTTTAGGGCTACTTAGCATACAATAATACTTAGGGCGACATTGGCGATGTAATGTTATTTCGTCAATTATTAAGACTCCAGCATGGGTGTTATCTATAATAATCCCATTACAAAATACATATTGCAAGGAATTTCATTAACTAATTGATTAGTGACACATACATGTTATTTCGTCACAATATTTATTTCTGGAAAATATACTTAGTTTCTACCTTGTTAAGTAAAGGTATCTATGCAAGTTGCAGATGTTGGCGTCTGAGTGTATCTTTTGTTTTGTCAATTATACGACATTTCTAAGTTGTTAAGTATCCAAATGACAGTACAGTGTAATTATGCAAATACGCAGCCTGCTGATAGCAATTATAGCTTTATCATGTGTGTTATCGTAGCTACGGAGTGTCGCTTTTATGTGACTATGAATTACAAGTATAACCGCGACAGGGTAATACCGGGTTGGGTTTAGTTGCACAAAATATAGCAACATGCAAGCACTAAAATCGAAGGGAAGGAGTACGGATTTGTCACTATGGACATAAGTTATTTTAGCCTATATATTTTCCATCGTACCGCTGAGGGTCGGATGTTGTAGCTTCTGGTCGCTGAGAACCTGAGCAAAATCAAACTTTTAGAGAGGTCTCTTGAGTTGAACTTGAAAAATTGATCTAAGAGTTTTTTTTTAAAAAAAGTCACTTTATTTGTGATACTTGTGTGAACCTTTGAGAACACTGAAAACAGTTTCACAGTACCTGTTGTGGCGAATCATTTAACGAGTTAAAGATATTTCAGGGGCGTATCCAGGATTTCTAACCCGGGGGGGCGCGAATTATTATCTAAGCGGAGCGCCACCATCGGTTGGCGCGGAGCGTACAAGAAAATTTCAGGTTTTGATACCCCCTAGATCACCGGAAATGGCACTTCTCGGGCTTGAAAATGACCAACCAGATGTACACTTTTGCCTGAGAACCAAGTATTTCCCAATATTTTTTTCCATCCATAACCTTTTTGAAGATTTTCACCAGTCACTCATCATGTTCGACCTCATTGCATGTCCTGTGGATCATTGCATTTGTAGGTGATTCTACGTCACGGCCCACAATATCCGAAAGCCCCACTTTTCAAAGTTTAAAGCCCATTATTTGTTGAGAATTTGAAAATTCCTATTTCTCGTGAAGAAAATCACTTCAAAACATATACATAATGTTGCACAAAATTCAATCTATGGACAACCAATATAGAAAAACCTCATTCAACCCCTAATAGACAGGTACAAATTTGCTACGAGTAGAGGGAAGTATGATGAAGAATGTTGGTCAGGAAGTTTTCGAAAATTCAGACACAGTTAATTTATTGGTGTACAAATATTACAACCTCTTATAACGGCAATTATAAAACTTGGTTGAAGGAAATGAAAAATACCAGATATTTCCGATATCAGATATTTCGAACCCGAACACTACACACATAGGCGGGGGCTGCAGCCCCCCCCCCCCCCAACCAAACTTGTTCCCCTGAAAATTCGGGCAATATGCTGAGAATAAATGAATAGTTTAAAAATGATCTCCTTGGTAATTAAAATAAAGTTCTAAGCTTGGCAGACTAATTCGCCATTACTACTGTAAAAGAGAGTTTTGACATAATTGGACCTGTATGCTTTTTCTCCATCTACATAAGACATTTGGTTGTTTACATTAGCATCCTGCGGATGACTACGCAACTTTCACGGACCGTACGGTACACGATGCCATGCGATGTAATGACCTATGCTTGCTTATATGATATTGATATTAACATGTTGAACGCGCGCTTCGCGCGCGAAAAATTTTGGTTATATTTTTCGGGCAAGTCGTTACAGCCCCCAAATCCAATTGGGCTCCTACGCCTTTGACTACACACATAGACAGTTTTGAGGCTGTTTATTTTTGAACATGCATTTTCATGCTCACTGATATTATGTGATGTCTGCTCTTTGCTTTACAAATTCGAACAGGCGTGTAGTGAGTAATTTGCCAACGGAAGGGCGAAGCCTGTAGGCAAACTATCTAAGCGAAGCGCCACCATGCATTGGCGCGAAGCGTACAAGAAAATTTTGGCCGAAAATGCCTCCCAGATCGCTGGAAATGACACTTCCCAGGCCTTGTAAGTTGCATCTAAGCATTGTCTATTTTTAAATTACTAGCGGTATCATAGAGAAAATTTGCTCGGGGAGGGGGGGGGGCGGTCGCCCCTTCCCGAAATGCGTCATGTTCCCCGACGACTCGGTCAAGTTCAAGACCAGCCACAGTTGGTTCCATTGCACAATTGAACAATTGTTCCAGGCGTCCATACACACACACGCGTTATGCTAGACCATATATAGTATATATATATATATAGATACATTAGTGAGAGAGGAAAAATGGAAACGTTAACTAGAGCACCAATGGTGCAGAAGCTCATACCTTTTCGAGCTTAAAAATGTAGGGTCCACAAAACTTTATGGCCCACCAAATTTCAGGCCATTTTTCAAATTCCACCAATTTTGGGCCCATGAGGGATACCCCCCCCCCCCTCCGTTAGCAGAATACTGGCCACACCACTGGCTATAATTCCTATTTTCCCCCTTTAAATCCTGTTTTACCCACTCTCTCAAACAATACCACTGACCTACCCTATTAAACTTTCTCCCCCCTACCTGAGCAGACCTGAAGTATGGAACGCGAAAAGGGCAACCGTATTTCGTTGCCTAAACTAAGTTTTTTTCGTTGCCTAAACTAAGTTTGTTGCTGTCTAAACTAAAGCTGTTGCTGCTAGTTTACCATGTTGCTGTTGTTCGTTGATGTCTAAACTTACGTTGATGTCTAAAGTCACGTTGACGACTAAACGCGCCTTAATGTCTAAACTCACGTTGATTTATAAACCTTACGGTTGATGTCTAAACTCACGTTGATGTCTAAAACTTTCGTTGCTAAGTTAACTTACGGTTGATGTCTAAACTCACGTTGATGTCTACACTTTCGTTGCTATAGTATCTAAAGTTCCGTTGTGGACACATTGTGAACGAACATCATTCTTTCTTTTCAAAAAAATTATAACAATCAACCGCAAGTTGCTTCCGTGCAGTGCTAACAACATATCTATTACAGAGATTTTCATGCTAAATACAGCCAATGATGTTTTCTCAAATTTCCCGAGATTTGTTTGGTTAATAGTCCCTTACCCATTGTCTGCACACATGCTTGAATCTTCAGTGCTCAATGAACGCAAAGTATGATGGTTTAACTATGTAACGCGAAAAGGGGGGGGGGTAATCGTTAATGTCATGCCGGATTTGTAGCAACAGCCATGTAAATATCCTTAACAACCTGATTTGTCGAACAAAATCACGTTGTTAACGATATTTACATGATAGTTGATACAACTCCGAGGACGTTATTTACATTTATATTGTTAACGTTATATTTGAATAATTGTTTTATCACAGAAAGTTATGAGTTGAGACAATCTATGAATTTTGCGGGAAGCTACCACAACATCTCTGATACTGAAAAGGACTTTAAATCTCACAGTATGTTATGTTCTCTTTCTTTTGAGAGTTGATAATGTAAAATGTGCAATTATACCACAGTTATTTCTTCGTTGCAAACTTGCGTAAAGTTTTGCGGTCCCTTTGACCACGTGCTTCAAGTCATGATTCTGGTGCAACACTAATTCGTGTGCATAAACTACTGCAGTCATACATCGTCAAAAGTAGTCATTGAAGTTTCAACATTGCGTAAAAAAATGTTATTTAAATACTATAATTTTCGTGGAGTTGGTTGTTTCCAAATACTGAAAAGCATCCAGCGTAAATGTTGGATCAGTTGCTCTATGGTTGGATGTAGTCTGCGCTTCGTGAGTAACAAGAGGGGCACAGTATTGAAGTACGTAGGCAATATGACTCACAGAACTAGTTTACTAAACCCGCCAAGCAAGTTCATTCGTAACACCAATCCAGTTCGGAGTTTCGATTTGCGAAAGGGATTGTGTTGTAAATGGAATATACACAAACCTCGCTCAGCATTGTTAAGAATTTTAGACCAAAAAACCCGCTAACATGTTATGCAAGAAACGAATCATCCAAGATGCACTCGAGTTTTGACTAAGGCTATGTGTTGTAGGTAAGGTGATATGATCTTTTCTCCACAAATTTTCAGGATATGCGCATGTGCAGTTGAAACTCCGAAGTTTCAACAGGCCTAATACAAATTGCGTGGAATTTAGCGAGATATGCACACTACATTTGCGGTGATATTTGAAGAGTTGGGGTAGCTGGTGAAATCGCTGCAGGTCAAAGCATCGAGGTACTATATACGGAGTTGGAGAGGAGGAAAGAGTGGCAGGGCAGGGCAGGGGAAATGAAGGTCGGACGGCCGCCCTTGTAAAACAGTGAAGCTAGGGCACTGGATGGCATCCGCCATATATATATTGTGTAGAGCATTCACAAAGTACAGGCAGTGATAAGATCGCATCTTCTCAACTATAAACACTAGTAAAAGTATAGGTCATATAATAAACGCAATTGGTGTTCGATCGGCTCGAAAACATCTGTCTTTAGTAATATTACTGTGATTCGTTTTACTTGATTGCCGACATTCACAACATATCCAGACATCATGTAATGGTTCAATAATTCAATTTTAAGTACAGTATTTTATGCTGGCATTTTGTCTCGACACTCGTTTTACTTGATTACCGACATTCCCAGATTATCTCTACACATTGTTGGAGGGGCTCAATGAAATCAGTTTAAAAGTGCAGTATTTTTATGCTGGTACTTTGTCTAGACACTCGACGTTGTACTTGATTTCCGACATTCACAGCGTATATGCAAAGCCTATAAGTATAAAATTATAACATTTTAAAAGTTGTTTACCGTGCAGCCTCCTATTCGTATGAGTTGTACTAACGCACATGTTATCTGATAGGCTGGCTGTGGGAGATACGGTAGCTTATAAAACCAGGTTTCCACAAGTTTGCGTTTGGTGACTCCAAATGGACTTGGACCTCCAAGACCCCTATTGTTTTTGGTGCAGGTGTGTATAACCACGTAAAGTAGACTGACCTGTGTTTATTTAATGTATCAAAATGGTGGTTCGGGCCATTTCTATAGTAACAGCTAGTTCTGCTTATACTAACACCTTTCTAGTGTACTGAAGTCATCGAAACCTCAATGCATTTTGCATTCTGGTTTGCATTACGCGGTTGAGCAATTTTGAACAGCGCCGATAGCAACAACGTAAGTTTAGACAACGACGTATGTTTAGACAACGGAAGTTAAAATAATAACGTGAGTTTGAGCAACAACGTGGTAAAACAGCAGCAACAACTTTGGTTTAGACTGCAACAAACTTAGTTTAGACAACGAAATATGGTTGCCCTTTTCGCGTTCCATACTGAAGCACTCCTTGCCAAAATTTTGGCTGGCTGCCTACATACCTCAGGCTCAAAGACTTCTAAGAATCGGCAAGTGCTGCTTGGCTATAGGGCTCTCATGCTTACAGTTCAACAGTTAATAACAACTCCCAGTTCTGCTTTAATTCCACTAACAGCCTCTGCAGAGCTTAACCACAAATGTAAACAAACACTGCAGAGACTGGGAGACAAATTAAAGGAGCTTTGGCAAATGGTGAAGGCTCAGATTTTTTTAAACAATGGGGATTAATTGTAATTAATTAACTTTTGACCAAAAATTATTAGGAATCATCTTATTCATACACAATCCAACAATCATCAGTTCAACTTTGAATATGATCCATCAAATTCTTGAGGAGATTGAGATATTTGAAAATATTACAAAGATTGACCCCTGATGACCCCCTAAATGACATTTGACCTCAATTTTCCGAACACCCCTCATAACCCTCATCCCGAGGAACGTTGTGACCAAGTTTCATTATAACTGGCCATACACTGTACGCACAGGAGCAATTTGAAAATATAGGGCGGCGGCCCGGGCTACAAAAGACCCCTAGTTGATCTTTGATCTCAAATTCATGAACACCCTGAAGGAAAAACTTCCATAGTACTATCGTGACAAACCCTCAACATTGTACCATGGAATCTGTAGGAGAAGAAGCATTTTGCGTATTTCCACAAAATGGCCCATTACGGCCCACAGGTGACCATTGACCCCAAATTTCGGACCATCTCTGATGGCCCTATACCCAATGGTCCTTGTGTCCAAGTTTCATGAAATTCCATTAAATACTATGTGAGTGGGAGCGGTTTTACCAATTGTTGACGGATAGAGTGATAGACGCCGCACTGTAACAATAGCTCACACCAGCATGCTGGTATGAGCTAAAAATGGAGTTGTCGGTGTAAGGGGTAGGGTGAGGCGCACGTCCCCTCTGTAATCTTCGATCTGTCACTGGCTACCCTGTGTATATAATAGGGATCAGCGCTGTAATTATGACTGTTCCTCTTTCTCTTCCCGAGGTTTTGGCGTTTTTCTTCTACTTCCTCCTTTTCTCCCTTTTCTCTCTTTCTTCTTTTTCTTTTCCCTTCCTTCCTCTCCTCCTTTTCTTTTTTCTCCCTCTTTTTCCCTTTTTTCTTTTCTTTTTCTCTCCTCTTTTCCTTACCCGGGGGGCGCGCGCCCCCAACGCCCCCCTGGATACGCGCCTGTATTTTAACACATTCTTGCTGTTGATCTACTTTATCAGTTTACACAGTAGTTACTGTATCGAATATACGATAATCGGGTGATGGATAGTATGGCGCCTGCGCTCTGGCATTTGTGACTTTATTACCTATATGTCACTCTTTGATATTGGTTATTCTGTTTAAAGAGCGGTGCCCTATAGAGTGTAGGCTACTGGCGTGGAAATTGTTCATAGTGTGTCGAAGGGGCGCAGGTTGGGGGAGGGGTTGGATGGAGTGCCTAAACTGATAAGAATTCGTCTCCCATAAGAGAATGATCCGAAAACGGGCAAAGTGTAGGCGTACCAATCTAGTATTATACATATACATATATATAAATACACATATACATACATACACATATACATATACATACACATATACATACACACATACATAAATACACATATACATATACATACACATATACATACACATATACATATACATACATACATACACACATACATAAATACACATATACATATACATACACATATACATACACACATACATAAATACACATATACATAAACACAGATATATGAACTGTCACGTCACTTTTTGAATGTCAATCTTCAATTTGGTTTCATCCTTTTTCTTAATTACAGTTTTCTTTATTCAATAAAGCACAATTTTCTTGCTACTATAAATTCAATCTGCCCCCAAATTGAAAAGACTCTATACGAAATAGCTTATTGATTTAATTTACGCTCCTAAAAATTATTTCAATCATCTCAAAAAACTTCAATTTACTTCAATGACACGACACGGTTAAGTAGCAGACGCAAATTGTTCTCGGAAACAAAACAATAAATAGGCGTCTGAGTGGGTACGACGGTTATAGCGGAGTTGCTTTTGTCACTAACTGTTTTTGTTGGTTGTTATGGAATTGAGTAAAAATGACAAACGTTTTCTTTATATTTAAACTAATTTGTTAACTTTTGATAAAATTCCATTACAGTTTGCATATTCATCCATTGCTACATGCCTCACTTGATTGCAATTTTTATCCTGAACGTCAATTCCGTTAGGTTCTCTTACTGTCTACTATTTGAAATGATTTCTTACACTGATATAGCGTCCCTCATTTTCATATTAGGTAATTTCTGATATACAGTTTGTTACGTAAACTAATTCCTCGTGATGTCATTCCTGGCAACCAAATTCAAACATGGAAGCTTGGACCAATGAGAATGAATCATGTCTATGAACACGTCATCAGTAGATGATCCATAATTGAAATTAACGAGACGCCAATTGTTTAAATATTTATATAATATGCAGAAGTTGCATCGAGAGATGATGAGTTGACTTAATTGTTCATACATTATGCCTTGCCCTCCGGTGAAATTAGTAAAGCAAGTCAAACTATGATACATATGCAAAGATTGCAAACGAAATGGTTTTAAATATTTACATAATATGGAGAAGTTGAATCATGCGTTCATGCGTTGACTTAATTGTTCATATCTTATTTCCGTGCCCTCCGGTGAAATTAGTAAAGGAAGTCAAACGATGATACATATGAAAAAATTGCAAACGCAATGGTTTTAAATATTTACATAATATGGAGAAGTTGCATCGAGCGATGATGCTTTGACTTAATAGTTCATATCAAGTTATTTCCGTGCCCTCCGGTGAAATTAGTAAAACAGGTCGAACGATGACATATAATTTTTTTCACTTTATTTATTATATTCCAGAATAAAATAATGGTTATGGAAATTTTAAGGAATGGATATCTGGAATCGTTGAGCTAGTATAAATTCCACCTGGCACTATAGGGGGTCTCAAGTGATTTTCTTATTCGAAGGGCAAACTGGGATGTTTGTTTGGAGCAAAATTCTCACTACTTTACCTACATTGAGCAATGCGTAGAGCACCCGCGAGTATGAAGCTCAACGCTTAAGGATGATACTATTTAGGCAAAATTTTAGTCTATCAGTGGAAGAGTGGGGAACCCCTCCCCCCCCCCCACCCTAAACATACATCTTCGGGTCAGGGGCAAACCATTCAGTCGGGGGATTGTTTTTTTTTAATTCGAAAGGATTTGTTAACATACACCTAATTAAAGACCTTTTTATAGTCTAAATAGGCCTATGCCTAAGAATGCACCATTTGACGACTAAACTTTCCACCCTACGTGAGAGTCGTATTCAATGAACACACAAACATTGTCATCTTACATAACATTTTTTTATCCGTCAATAGTCCTCTCATAACAGTTTTCATACGTCTCTGACAACAATTAGTCGTGGTGGAGGATTGGAATTCACCTCCGCCTCCGTATCATTGAAATACTGTGCTCGTCCTCACTGGTCTTAAATGTTATAGTTTACAAGAAACAATGGGTGCAAGTAATGTCTCTAAAGCTATTCGATCTCTGACTGGTTTTCTAGATAATCATCTTTAATATATGCTACGAATCTCTGACTCAAATTGTCAAATTGATGATAACGTTGGCTCCCTCATGTCGGTGAAACAGTGTAAAATCTCCCCTGACTATTCTATCCAGGGGATGGGGGAGGGGGATATTCTAGTTTAGTTTAAAATACCGGATAAAATAACCTCGTTGCATAATTATCTCCTGCATTCATTGTGCATGGCATGCGATCAATGCTGTTCAAGTATACACTAAACGGACAGAGCTAGGGGAAGTACGACTTGGTAAACTTAAAGATAACACTGGACAGTCAAGCTGCTCAACAATCTCAACAAGCAGCTTGACTGTCCAGTGTTATCTTTGTTGAGTTAATCTACTTTTCCTTGTGTGTTATTGCTAGTGTACATTTGTCTGCTATTACTTGTTCATTTTGCGTATGTAACCTGATGATGAAAGTCGCTACTTTCGAAACATGTCGTTCTTTTTGTATCAATTTTGGTAAATAGATGTATAAGTTAAAGTCTGTGGTGTTTTCAATTTTTTTATTTTATATATATATATATATATATATATATATATATATATATATATATATATATATATATATATATATATATATATATATATATATATATATATATATGGGGTTGGGGATGGGGAGGACAACCCTACAATATTAGTGGTAGGTCCATTTGACGGATGCAAGAGATGATATGTGTTTTAACCATGGGCCGAACTGAAATATTTCGATGGCAGTGAATTTAGCCCGGGCGCTTATAGAGAACTAACCCCGCCATATAGTGTTGAAATTAATGATCAGTCGATGCATATGCTCAGATATAGTGTCAAAAAGAGAATTGGGTAAGCTGCTATTCAGATATGATACCAAACGAGACTGAATTACATTCACAATATTATTAATAATGGTTTCTTTCTTTTTCTTTTTCCCTTTTTACACAACTAAAACTACCGAATCCTAACAACTTTGGGTAGGATAATAACTAAGTTATATTTACTATATTGCCTCCACTCAAACCACATCATTAAAGTGCTGATTACTTTTAAATTCCTATCAACTAGCACTGGCAAAGTATCTAATATGGTTAAGAACTGACTGAGATAAGATGACTTATTACGTAAGGTTAACAAAACAAAATCACCGACCCCCAAAATGGAATCACCCATCCTAGAAAATCGTTCCTCATATACTATACGAGGAGGTGAATGTGAGTTCAACATGCTAATATTCCATGTACAATTGTTTTGTCCTCTTTGGCGTTCAATAGACTTGAGCAAGGGCACCAGCTGACTGACCAGCATCAAATTGTTCATCGACAACAACAACATTGCGTATTACAAAAACATAGAACCTTGACCGTGCAAGCGTTGTGTGAGATCGTAAGTAATGTAACCCAGACTGTAATTAACAACAAGAAATACCTTATAGTACTTAATACGTCCTAGGCTAGTGACAGTAATTAGCAGGTGAAATTTGATGACACGCAGTTGTAGAGATAAAAACAGGTGAGGTTTCGCAACTAAATTACAAACGTTATTCTGACCAAGACATTAGCCCACGCATACAGTACTGTACATCACAGTACTCACAAATGCAATTTGTGACGAATATGTCAAGCCAAACAGGAAATTGCTCAGCTGTCAACAGTGCAGATTCACTGTTTTTTTTATTTGACTTAAGGCCTAACAGGTAGGCCTTACGTTAGGACTATAAGTATAACAATCCTAACCTAACCTAAAAACCTACATGAAAAAAATTCTAGTCACATAGTCCATGCCTAGAAACTGGTGCATAAATAATTTTGTGATACTGCAAATGTACTTCAGGTTGGGTAATTTCAAATGAAATGGAATTGTGGCATAGGTTCCAGTTCAGCTGAACTAATGAAAGGAATGTAAGGTAAGGCTACATGATGATAATAGATGCAACAAGTAAATAGCCTTGCACAAGCCATAACTCTTTGTTCTGCAACTAATGAAGAAACATGGCAAATTATCCCATGTTCACCTGACACTGTTGAAAACTTTTCATTATCTGTTGTTCATCATCATCTCGGGGGGGGGGGGGGGGGGGGAGTGGCCATTGACAGTCCAAAGTTACATTGACACAATATTTTCACTGTTCCCTTAACACAGAGGTTTCATGATTCTGTTTTCATGATGCACATGTTGCACAGGCCCTATAAATCAAGTAAAATAGTGTTCATTACTTTGTGAAGTACCTAAAGAGAAGTTCCTAAAATGAAGTACCTAAAATGATGTTGTATGAAGTACTGTATACAAAACTCTGCTATATACCTTGCATCTGTGCAGGCTCATTTTGTATTAGCATAATGTTGCTATATGATACTTGATAAATTAGTCCCTAATTATAAAATATATATTATGTAAAAACTTGTGTATTTGTAAATTGAGAGAGGGAGTAGAACCAAGACTACCATTTCATGGATGTTGAGAGTGCCAAGACCACTAAACCTTTATTCATCGAGCAGTCAACAATGTGTAGAGAAAATAAGTCCATAAATGAAAATAGGACAAGTTAACTCCAACTAATATTTGTACAGGTAGGTACTGAAGGAAAGAAAAGAGATGTTTTGAGGCTGGTGTACAGGAACAGAATGAATCTTTATTTTTCAAACTATCTGTTAATCAAGGTATATTACATAACAAGAATTTATGCAAATGAGAATATAAAAGGAAGTTATGCATACTAAGGAAGCAAGTGTACATTTGATGAAAACAAGTGGAGAATAATAGAAACAAAGGGAGTATCAAAGTTGAAGCATGCAAGATTGAAAATAAACAAAGGTAAGTAAAAATATTTGAGGAGGGGTAGTAGCAGCTGTCTGGAACTTTTAGAAAACAAACACAGAAAGCTGTCTGCTACAAATGTTCAAAATGGTTTTGGATGGATATGTACCAAATTTACTTATAAATCAATCATTTACATTATCTTACATTTTCTTCATGTAGTTTTTAATTTGAACATCTCATTTTGCTCTTATCATGCAGGTTGGCCGTGGATCAAACTTAAAATGGATGTCGAGAATGAACTTTCCCAGGGAGGGATGGAAATGGCCGCTTTCATTATGACTGAATCTCATGAGTTCATTACCAACCTTCTTTCATATCTACCAGCAAAATGTCTCTGTAGTTGTGCAAGGTACAGTGTTGCCAAATTCTTCATAATGAGTGCTTGATTTTAGTTCCCAAAGGCCTGTAGTGAAATTTCACAATTTCCTTAATTGATGACAGTGACAAGAACAAGGTTGAAAAGTTGACTGAAAGCAGAATAAAAAATTAAAGCAGAAGCGACTCCCCCTCAATGACACTCAATAATTTGAAAGTAATTTTTAGTATAACTTGCATGTACTGTAAACTTGGGGGGGGGGGGTTGGTTGGTGGGTACCCTAGACCCCATAAATTGGGAGTCATCTTCAACAATCACAGGGTCACACCCCCTTTGTAACAGCCAGAGCCCCTTCTGTATTTAATTTATGTGTTTGCTTTTACAGGGTCTGCAAATCCTGGCACAAGATATCTCAGAGACTTATTAAAAACAGACACGAGATGAGCTGGTCATGTGTGAATGGCTTAGAAGATAACACATGCATGTTACCAAGTGGTGACTCACAGGCTCATCCTATGGCTACGTTTGAGGTGGATCTTAATGAGTGCTTAAAGGTACTTAACTGCTTATGACTGGTTGTATGTACATTCCTTTTTAATTTACTTAAAGTACTTAGTGTAAGAGAGTCCACATGTTTGGTCATTTAACATATATATATAATATGAGAAGCTATTGTACTCTATACCCAATTTTCCTTATAGGCATCACACACTGTACAGAGCTTTATACTGTATGTCACTCAATGTACATAGGGGATGCCATACACACAGGAACTTGTGCACTTCTCTCACAATACCAAATATGAAAGAGCTAACTTGGGTGCCTCGTACCTTTAATATCACCCTTAATATTGCTCCTTCTGTCACTTAGTGTGTCTGCTGTACGTAGATTTTGTTGATTTCTTGTATTAGCTGACATGCATTGTAGTGCATTGATTCTGTGTTTCAATTATGATCTTAATTGTTTATCTTACTGCCAATAATGCAGTACTGTAGTTTCTCAGCTTTAAGGCTTCTATGAGTCCCGTACTGTAGTTTTCTACAATATCATTTTAATTACAGTATGTAACTCTACTTACTCCTCACCACACATTTATAGTCTTAAATTGATAGCATATATATCATGCACTTATTGGAGAATAGAATCTTGTGTTGGAAAAAAAAATAAACAATTTGTCGGAAACCATAGGGATTGTCATATACTGAGCAGTAACTCTACAGTAGTTTGTGGGCTGCTTCATTTATATCATTTATATAAATTTTAATTTTTATAGCAAAGGCAGCTTAGTGTTGTGAAACTATATACTGTATGCTTCCTTGAAGGTCCACCGGTTTAAATACCTCTCATACCATCCCCTCCCCCCCCATCACCACCCCACCCCTTCCAAAACGAATTTCACCACCGAAGGCTGTGCAAAGGCAGCTTAGTGTTGTGAAACTATATATGCTTCCTTGTAAGTCCAGTGGTTTAAATACCTCCCCTACCTTCCCCTCCTCCCCCCCTATCACCACCCCACCCCTTCCAAAATGAATTTCACCACCGAAGGCTGTGCAAATGGCAACATTCTTACGTGCATTGGATTATCCATGTTTTTACTTCCTTTCTATCATTTTCATTTAGGAGATCTATATTTTTTTCTGTTTCAGACCATGTCGAGCATTCCTAAGCACGCTCTTCTCTTCACAGAGTTTCTCTCATGGAAAGAGAGTGCAAAATTCAATGGAAGCCAAAGCAATGCTTCCAGTCGAGGCCTGCGGGAGCTTACAGACATTGTGAGGTCAAAATTACCCGAAGGTTGCACATTACTAAGTTTGCATACTCCAGGGACTTTTGGTAAGCCTTAGATACATGTATATCTGCGACGTTTCTTAAGTCTTAATCATTGTCAAATTTACATTTTGTCGTACTACAGCAAAGAATTAATCCCTTTGGTCCAAAGCTCTTTCATATTTAATACCTTCCATATTTTGTCTCTTTGTAACATCTCATTAAAAGTAATTAAATGTATCTCCAAAACTTAAGAGCACTTTAAAAAAATATGCATATAATTTTCATGAATGAAGCCACAATATGATAACCATGTATCAGTTTTAAATATTCAAAGTTTTCTACTAGTATAGGAAGAGATGATAATGTAATTAATGTATGATTACTTAAGACATGTTGCTATTTAGAGGATCAGTAAAAGGTGTCAAGGCTAAATGATATCAAATTCTACGGTAGTTAAGTGTTGACGTATGGCTGACTGATAATATCTGTACTTTGCATTAAATTCAAAACATTTGAGTCTGCAAGGTTGCATGAGTTGTCACTTTTTCAATAGGAAACGCAATGAAAACTGACAGGAGGCTGAGGGGTGGGGTAGAATGGGGGGGGGGTTGTTTCCCATGTTACTGTGATCACTGTAGTGACTAGCCTATCAATACTACTGTGATATTTTATAACTCACCCTGTTCTCATCCTGCAAGGGCTGAGTAGATACTAATATGGAAAAATTATTGAAAAGACTAAGTACAATACATTGCTTTAATCATTTCTCTGGCGACCCTGTTGTCTGTAGAAGAAAAAAATAGGTGAATTGTAACCAGTTGGGTATGTCCTAGTTGATCAAAAGTAGATTTAAAATGACTTCTATTTTGCTGCATGGCAAAACCTTGCTTTGGGTTGGTCAAGATTATCTAGGGACAGCGAGCAGACACTTTTCCAAGTCTTGTCTCTGGTGGTGGCGCTTTCATATATTTAACTGTTCCATTCTTCTCATCAAGGAACAAAGAGAGACCTGAAGCTGTTGGAAGAATCAGAGTCCGAAGGCGGAATTTCCTGCCTCTTACTTCCGGAGATGGAGAACGTAAGAATTCTTCAGTTTAGCAGCACGACCAATCACAGCAAAGAGTTGAAAAAGAAATACCCACAGGAACTGATGACTGAAATCTGTGGTGGATGTGCTGCCGATGAAGTCAAATGTATCTTACTCTTTGGAGGGATGTCTCACCATAATTGTCAGTGGACGGCGGAAACTTTGCAGAAAGCCTTCTACCAAGAACTTGGCAAAGTTCCAGTCATCGCAGGGGCCTTGGTACGGAAGGTTAAAACAACAGAGTAAGTGTATAGTTAACTACTGCAATATTCATGTAATATATAATCATGTTTTGTGTGATATGACAGAATATATGGTATTTCTGGCCGTCTCTTTCAAGAATTGTTTTCCTTTTGGGAGGGAACAGCACTCTATGGAAAATGGAGTGTTTCCTTTTCATATTAATGAACAACAGCACACCTGTTTGCTTGAAGTTCAACTTTAGCACAAAATGAACCAACTTGAACTATTAAATGTGTCGATAACGGTAGTGGATAATGACTATTTCACTCCTTGTTTAGTTTGCCTTTTTATAATGCATCTTTTTCAAGCAATGAATTATTCTATGCTTGATACAGTAGTAGAAAAGCTACTATACATGTCTTGCATGTGTGTAACGATTTTGCACATATCTGGCATAAATTACTCCCTGCTCGGGAGAGATGATCGGTCTTGCTTGATGTCGAATTTCACTCGGATTTGCCGTTCATCGTTTCTCTTCCTCTGTTTCAGACCATTGAGTGTGGGTGGGCTGGTATTCTCCGGAGCTAATGTTCAAGCAGCGTCGGTTCTTCTCAACGAGTTTGTCTCTACCAAAGCAGACATTAAAAGACAATTGGCTCCCTTAAAAAATCTCAATCTCGAAAAGGGACGACGGACGATAGGCTTCATGTTTGCCTGCATCGGCAGAGGTCTGAACCACTACTGCGAAGAAAACGTGGAGAGTCAAGTATTCCGTGAATGTTTTCCCGACACGCCACTCTTCGGGCTGTTTGGTAATGGAGAGATCGGCCGTGAAAATCTAACGCTAATGGAGGACACCAAGTCTTATAAACTGCCAGAAGTCGTCCATGGGTACACCACAGTTGTAGTTCTCATCAGCATCAAATGAGCCTGCAATTTGGCCGGAGATGTCGGCCGGGCGCAGTCACTATGATTCATCTGGACCGGAGGGTCGATTTGAAATCGAAAGCGTTTCCAAGACAGTATCCAGAAGGACCTGAAACTGTTTCTGAACTTGAACACGGCTCTGTTGTCATGGCAATTAATGCCATGCATGTAAACGAACATGGCTCTGTTGTCATGGCAATTAATGTCATGCTTGTATACGAACATGGTTCTGTTGTCATGGCAATTATTGTCATGTATGTATACGAACATGGTTCTGTTGTCATGGCAATTAATGTCATGCTTGTATAAGAACATGGTTCTGTTGTCATGGCAATTATTGTCATGTATGTATACGAACATGGTTCTGTTGTCATGGCAATTAATGTCATGCATGTATACGAACATGGCTCTGTTGTCATGGCAATTAATGTCATGCATGTATACGAACATGGTGCTGTTGTCATGGCAATTATTGTCATGCATGTATACGAACATGGTTCTGTTGTCATGGCAATTATTGTCATGCATGTACACGAACATGGCTCTGTTGTCATGGCAATTAATGTCATGCATGTATACAAACATGGTTCTGTTGTCATGGCAATTAATGTCATGCATGTACACGAACATGGCTCTTGTTGTCATGGCAATTAATGTCATGCATGTATACAAACATGGTTCTGTTGTCATGGCAATTAATGTCATGCATGTATACGAACATGGCTCTGTTGTCATGGCAATTAATGTCATGCATGTATACACATGTATGAACGGCTATGTATGCAGTGGCATCGAATGATGATGTATGAAGATTTAAAAGTAGCCAATTAGAAGAGCTAGTCTGGAACTTGTGGAGATATATTGTAAATGTACACTGGCCTTGATTTTCGTATCATTGTTAAAGGCATTGAAGACTCGCCCCACACAGCGTGTCTTCGCTCTGAAAAAGTTAACCTTTCCGTTGCTGGCAAATGACGTTTTCTTCTTGTAGCTACATAATGCAGACAGTAATGAAATGTGATTCCTTGTTATCTTTTATCTGGACCTGAGATGTCCACGCTGCTTATACACTGTGTTGTGGGTATTGACCGTAGCTGTATGTATTGACTGTACACTAGTGCCCCATTTATCGATGGTAGCAAGCTGTGTGTGTATTTTCTGGGATCGATGGTGGTGTCTAACACTTCTGTTACACCTCATTCGAAACTAGGTCAGATTACCAGCATGTGACGTTACTTTGTGCGCGAGTCTTCACACCCTTTAATAATGAACACTGACAGTGAATATCAATAGCAATTTGTTTTTGTTTGGTGACCATTTGGGAGGTGTACAAGAAGCAACTCCTTGAAGGAGACACAAAGCCAAACATCATGTTAGGCTCATGATGTCATATTTAGACTTGATCAAGTCTTCTGTCCTATGTTTAAAAGGATCATTCAATCTGTGATATCTCCACAGTGGATTAAGATTTTTCGTAGCTATTTGTGGAAGAAGATGTTCCTAACAGTCATTTCTATCACATAGACCAATGATGATCCTTGGGTTTGTGTCACTTTTAATGTCGCATTCATGTTTATTTATGAAAGAGGCCAAAATGTGTAGGCTCGTCATCCATTGTTTGGCAAATACCCATATATATTAAATGGCCTACTGTATGTACTGAAACATGTTTCAAAGTATTGAATCACAGATTAACCTTTCATGTATACTTGTATTAATTCCATAATTTTGTAAACCTAAAGAATAATATTGAAGGTGATCACTCAAACTTTGTTTTCAAGCTGTTATTTCCATTAAGTTCAAGACAATGAAACCTGTATTTCTTGCAGTAGGGTATCCTGAAAATGGGGGATGGAAAGTGGCCAAGGAAATGTTTTTTTTAGGGGGGCAAAGAGGGATGGGGAAGAGACGGGGGGTAAAGCTTATTTGTTACTAAATTCAGTCCATCTCATTAGAAACATCATGTATGGAGGAAGGTGTGGTATAAACAACTGTCCTACTGTATCATTATGTGCTTTTATGCTGCTATAGTTGAGTGCCTAATTAAAACCTTAAATTCCTGATGAAATATAAAGAGGTTTGTGATCAACAGGAAAACAAATCCTCCATGTCTGGTGTAAAGTAAAGAAAATATTGTTTAGCAGGATCATGAGAGATTTTAATCCTGGCAGAACCCCGGATTGACCATAGAATTCTGAATCATGTAGTGTAAAGGCTCTCCAAATGAAATACACCTTCAAAATTAAATGTGAAAAGTATACATAGTTAAGCACGCAAAAGCACACATATGTGTGAAAAATACACGTAAATAAGCATACGAAAGCACACATATATATTAATGTGTGAAAAGTATATGTAAATCAGCATACAAAAGCACACATATATATGATTGTGTGAAAAGTATACATACTTAAGCATAGAATAGCATATATATATGTGTGTGTGTGTATATATATATATATATATATATGTGTGTATATATATATATATATATATATATATATATATATAATATATATATATATATATATATATATATATATATATATATATATATATATATATATATATATATATTAATGTGTGAAAAGTGTACAAATATATGCAACAGTATTTAGTAGTGAAATCTGGTATCTGTATCAGATTTAGCGAGTGTTTAGATTGTTGCATTAATCTCTTGGATCATGTGATATCCTTATTTTGGTAAGGTCAATCTGAAATTGCTTTTCCAAGTACAGTACCAGCAAATTCACAGTACCAGCAATCTCAAAGCATTGCTTGGTCTGCCAATTTCAGTTTCTATGCAGTAACATTTATAGTTCTTCAAAGGATAAGCCTTGTTAATAGAGAGTAAAACTCAAGTTCATTATGTCATATGTAATCAGTGAAGATTATGTACTTAAAGTTCCATACATGAAATTGTGCTTAAATTTCCCCTTTAATAATTTGATAGCACATTTTAACTGGCAAACATTGCACTTTGAACACATGCAAATTGTTATTTAGTGTTTCTCTTTCTCCAAAATATAATATAGTTTACAGATGATTGTTTACTCTTTGGAGTACTTTAGTTTCTACTAATTTTGTCACAGATAATTATAGATAAATGATTTGTTGTTTATCTTAGCTGTTTGTTCTCATTCATTACATTATGCTGTAGTCATTCCAAAGAGAGGCTATTTGGTTTGATAAAGTCATCATTAACTTTGGTACATGGTCTGTTATTTTATGGACTCATATTGTATATCAGATATTTGTTTTGTATGTGTTGTATGTGTGTTATGATACAGAGGTTAAACTCATAATCATAATCAGTAGTTATTCGTACGACGCTTAAGCGACCACAAATGTGGGAGAAACCCGCAAGGGCTTATGGATTACAACTTACACGTCGGGTGGCTTCCAATTCAACATTTTAACTCAAATTTGGAATCTTTTCAATTTAGAAAGTCATTTCAGATGGGAAAACCGTAGATTGCTATTGGATGAAAAACCCACCTTACAATGACCCGGCTGGGAATCGAACCCCGAACCTCCCGATTGCTAAGCCTCATTGCTTCAAATGCCACCGCCTTTATCCACTCGGCCACAGCACTAGAGTGAACGTCATATGAGGTGTGGGATGGGAACAAGGGAGATGCTTTCTGCAGAGTTTTAGTTAAAATTTCAGTGAATCCTCAGGGTTAGGAGGTCGATAGTAGCTCAATTGAAATTGTTAACTTTAGGGCCCACAACCCACTTTGCTTCCGTAAGTACTGAGTCATATGACCCACCAGATCACCACCTATTACAATGGATGCTTAGAATACATGACAGCTAGCTTGGACTATGGATGTCAGATAGCTTGGAGTATGGATGTCAGCAAGCTTGGACTATGGATGTCAGCTAGCTTGGACTATGGATGTCAGCTAGCTTGGACTGTGGATGTCAGCTAGCTTGGACTATGGATGTCAGCAAGCTTGGACTATGAATGTCAGCTAGCTTGGACTATGGATGTCAGCTAGCTTGGACTATGAATGTCAGCTAGCTTGGACTATGGATGTCAGCTAGCTTGGACTATGGATGTCAGCTAGCTTGAACTATGGATGTCAGCTAGCTTGGACTATGGATGTCAGCTAGCTTGGACTGTGGATGTCAGCTAGCTTTGACTATGAATGTCAGCTAGCTTTGACAATGGATGTCAGCAAGCTTGGACTATGAATGTCAGCTAGCTTGGACTATGGATGTCAGCTAGCTTGGACTATGGATGTCAGCTAGCTTGAACTATGGATGTCAGCTAGCTTGGACTATGGATGTCAGCTAGCTTGGACTATGGATGTCAGCTAGCTTGGACTATGGATGTCAGCTAGCTTGGACTGTGGATGTCAGCTAGCTTGAACTATGGATGTCAGCTAGCTTGGACTATGGATGTCAGCTAGCTTGGACTGTGGATGTCAGCTAGCTTGGACTATGGATGACAGCTAGCTTGGACTATGGATGTCAGCTAGCTTGGACTGTGGATGTCAGCTAGCTTGGACTATGGATGTCAGCAAGCTTGGACTATGAATGTCAGCTAGCTTGGACTATGGATGTCAGCTAGCTTGGACTATGGATGTCAGCTAGCTTGAACTATGGATGTCAGCTAGCTTGGACTATGGATGTCAGCTAGCTTGGACTGTGGATGTCAGCTAGCTTTGACT
This sequence comes from Apostichopus japonicus, assembly GCF_037975245.1. Taxonomy (NCBI): domain Eukaryota; kingdom Metazoa; phylum Echinodermata; class Holothuroidea; order Aspidochirotida; family Stichopodidae; genus Apostichopus; species Apostichopus japonicus. Next base: position 8,284,421 of record NC_092573.1, read on the forward strand.
ATGAATGTCAGCTAGCTTTGACAATGGATGTCAGCAAGCTTGGACTATGAATGTCAGCTAGCTTGGACTATGGATGTCAGCTAGCTTGGACTATGGATGTCAGCTAGCTTGGACTATGGATGTCAGCTAGCTTGGACTATGGATGTCAGCTAGCTTGGACTGTGGATGTCAGCTAGCTTGGACTATGGATGTCAGCTAGCTTGGACTATGGATGTCAGCTAGCTTGAACTATGGATGTCAGCTAGCTTGGACTATGGATGTCAGCTAGCTTGGACTGTGGATGTCAGCTAGCTTGGACTATGGATGACAGCTAGCTTGGACTATGGATGTCAGCTAGCTTGGACTGTGGATGTCAGCTAGCTTGGACTATGGATGTCAGCAAGCTTGGACTATGAATGTCAGCTAGCTTGGACTATGGATGTCAGCTAGCTTGGACTATGGATGTCAGCTAGCTTGGACTATGGATGTCAGCTAGCTTGGACAATGGATGTCAGCTAGCTTGGACTATGGATGTCAGCAAGCTTGGACTATGAATGTCAGCTAGCTTGGACTATGGATGTCAGCTAGCTTGGACTATGGATGTCAGCTAGCTTGAACTATGGATGTCAGCTAGCTTGGACTATGGATGTCAGCTAGCTTGGACTGTGGATGTCAGCTAGCTTTGACTATGAATGTCAGCTAGCTTTGACAATGGATGTCAGCAAGCTTGGACTATGAATGTCAGCTAGCTTGGACTATGGATGTCAGCTAGCTTGGACTATGGATGTCAGCTAGCTTGGACTATGGATGTCAGCTAGCTTGGACTATGGATGTCAGCTAGCTTGGACTGTGGATGTCAGCTAGCTTGGACTATGGATGTCAGCTAGCTTGGACTATGGATGTCAGCTAGCTTGAACTATGGATGTCAGCTAGCTTGGACTATGGATGTCAGCTAGCTTGGACTGTGGATGTCAGCTAGCTTGGACTATGGATGACAGCTAGCTTGGACTATGGATGTCAGCTAGCTTGGACTGTGGATGTCAGCTAGCTTGGACTATGGATGTCAGCAAGCTTGGACTATGAATGTCAGCTAGCTTGGACTATGGATGTCAGCTAGCTTGGACTATGGATGTCAGCTAGCTTGGACTATGGATGTCAGCTAGCTTGGACAATGGATGTCAGCTAGCTTGGACTATGGAGGTCAGCTAGCTTGGACTATGGATGTCAGCTAGCTTGGACTATGGAGGTCAGCTAGCTTGGACTATGGATGTCAGCTATCTTGGACTATGAATGTCTTCAAGCGTCGATCTAGACAAAAAGGGGTGTGGCCCTACAGATCCACTCCCAGAACGAAAATACAACTTGAGATATGAAATAGGGCACTCTGAGACATATTTGAGCTACAAATTAGGTCTATGTGTAAGTAAGTTTAGACACAAGGCAGTGATTTAAGATAGACACAAGGTAGTACAAACACGTGCAGACAAGTTTAGACATGAGGTAGTGCAAAAAGGAAATGTAACTTTTAATGTTGGGTTGAAAAGAGGATGGGTGCACCTTCCCTCACCCCCTCCCCCGGATCTGTGCCTGTTTGCATCCGTCTTTCCAATATATGAATATAATAAATGAAGTACAAGGAAAAATTTCCTGCTTTCTTAAGGACAATAAGACAGAAAAACACATAATTGGAAAAATTGTATGCACAATTTAGAACTGTATTGTATCTCCAAAAGTGAAAATGACAACTTGCATGTTATTCAAGGATATCAAATCTTTGCATGATATTCTATACTCATTACTAAGTGTAATATAGATGAAACTGATCCAATAAACTTATTATCATTATCTTTTTCACACTTGTTTTAAAACAGTGTATTCATTTTGAAGAATTGGTATCATGGTTTTATTCTGATATTCTCAAGGATGCCATACCCCTATTCTAAAGAGACAGCACATTCCATAATTTGCATTTTTAATTAGTTTAATTTTGATGCAAAAACACTATAGAGAATTTAACTTTTAGAACATCATTCAGTCTTGAGCAAGAATTTGACCAAAAGGTGTAAACTTTGGATTTCCTACTACAAGCAAATCTACAAGCAAACTAACCACTACATATGATAAATAAGGACAGATAGTCATGTCTGGAAAAGAATGTCTCTGTGGTATAAATATTACCACTAGAGAACAGAGAATTTTCCATAGTAACCCTGGAAGTTCTTTGATCTGTTTGAGGAGAAGGTGACCTTGAGGTAGAAGCTGTCAGACACGAGGTCTATGACAGACGGGTCTCGCTGGTTTCCGCACCATTTTACGCTTTCGCCACTGATGAGATCCTCAATCTACCAATGAGAAAGAAGATATGTACAGTAGTATATCAAAGTTTTGATATTCTTTTAAATGCATCTGGCAATGGCAATTGAGTTGCATATCATCTTTACAGTATTTAAGTTATTTTTCCCAAAGAGAGAATTAAAATTTCTAAAGAAAAAGTGGCATTTTAATGAAATTCACAAATATTTTGTTAAACAGACAAGATGTATCTTCTGCAAGGTGTGAGTCTATCTCAACATTAAGTAAAAAAAACGACACCTTTAATCTACAGCTGTACTTAGATTTCAAACACACGAACCTTAGCTTAGCCTAATTTACATATCAGAGTTGGGGCTGGGTGATTTTTCAGAAACTTTTGAGGAATAATGATCAGCAGAAATTTCATCTTTCAGGATATATCCCAATGAAGACAAGTTTATTGCAATTCGGGAAAGGGGGTTGGAGACGAGATGTCCCCACTCCCGTTATGTCGGAATGAGTTGCTTTGTAAAGGTACCTCCACATGACAATCGTAATAAAACTGAAAAAGTTCAATCTCAATGTAAGATTGAAACTGGACAATTTGCCATTTTGTGCTGAAATTGAAGTAGCTGGATGGCCATATCATGTCACTACAAGATGAGTCCTGAGCAGTCCAGTCCAAGTTATGTCCAAGTTATGTCCAAGGCATTTAACTTTCCATGTTGATACCAGTCAAGTCAAGTCATTCACTTAGATGAGTCCAGTCGAATCATTAACTTGGCCCGAGTCCAATCAAGTGTAACTCTCAAATTATTAGAATGGTTTTTTCTAATAATACTGACTATTACAAACCACAATATAAAGAAGTAACACCAACAAACTTTCAACCTAGTACCTTATGTGCTGATTGAATTTTTCAACCCACAATGAGGCAGTTTAGCTCAATTTGTTGTAGACACAATTAAAGCCCATTCAGAAACAATTTACTTGTTATCCATACTGTACCTCCATGTAGTCATTCCCACAGATCGGGTAAGCTCCTTGCATCCTGAAATGTTCGAAGCTGAGTGAAATGCGTTGGCCTGGTTCAGCCAAGATTCTGGTTTCGCACACCCTGTTATCGGAGTAGTCGTCAGGGTAACGTGGAGAGCTTATTGATCCTCTGGGTCCAGAGAAGAAGCGATTACAACCTGTAACAACAGCAAAGATATATTTGGCACTGAAGATCAGCATGTATTGCCCTTTAAATATGATGAAAAACAAACAGAAAAAAGTGGTACCTCATAATCAAATTTCTGAAAAAAAGTGCCTTGGAATAGATCTGAGGATCAGAGTGATCCCAGAAAGTATTTCATAGAAAGCTTTAAAGTGTTATTCATGGCAAAGGCAAACTTGATTGTTTATTAAAATTGTTGAAGGTATACTGCATTTTATTTATAATGTTTATAATCTTTATAGTTGTTTTATCTTTATAGTTGTTTATATCTAAACCACATTTGGCATCTGGCAACAGCGAACAGAGTGAATGATGTCGTCATGGCAATACTGCTTGGCTGTAAATCTGTTTTCTTTTTTTCATGATATTTTTTAGTCATTTATCAACATGGAAAAATAATATTTCTATAAATATTCTGCACTAATGATTTTTATGAAATTCTAAACACAAAGAACATTGACAGCTAAGAAAACATCACAAAAGTAATTTTCAAGGATAAATCCAACAAGAAGATTATATGTAAGGAAATTATAGCTTTTGATGAACATTTCCGGTAATGACTTAAAAACAGACTACTAATTAAGTGCTGTAATCCGGCACTTCCTGGAGTAAGCCTCTTAGCCAATCAATTAGGTTACATTCAATCAACCGCTTTTCTCAAAAAGTAGTAAGATGTTTTTTTTTAAGGCAACACTTTGGAATATTTTCCTCAATTATTAAGTGTTACATTGTCTGTCACTAGAAGATCCAGCAATTAGGAATTTAACCTGTGGTATATGTCGATCATTCCCAACAGTTAATGTGTTTATATACTCTCTTATCTATTGTCTCATCTGGTTGATCAACTGACACCCAAGCCTAATCTGTTAATATTAAACATTATCTCGGCTATGCTATCTATAAAGCACAAAGCCTGATAACTGTAATCCTTCTTTAGATTAAAGGGAGAGAAAACTGAGATATGTTCGAACCACTTTGAGGTGGTGCATATACAGGGGACATGTACTGTACACCAATACACAACACATATATTGCACTTTGTACCTATAAATGCATAGATTGTATTCTATGTTAGCATCTAAAGCCGCAAGCAATATGAAAGGAGATACAGTGAAAAGATGCAGACTTACTACATTTTCTTTCTTGGTAGAATAAAACAATTGACAGAAATCATGATGAATAGACGACTTGATACTAGATAAATGCAACATGGTACCATGTAGAGAGGTTGTATGGTAATCACATATATATTGAAGTAGACTGATTTGAATCTGTCAATCACAGATGTCATGAGAAGGAGAGGCTATATCTGAATGTATAAAAGAGAAATCTAATACCTATTCACCCTCTAAGCAAAAGGAAATCTCCTGACTTTAAAGGCATTGAAGACTCGCCCCAAACAGCGAGCCGCCATCTTTAAAAAGTTAATTTTCCGTTGCTTGCAAGTGAATTTATTCTCTTGTCGCTACAAAATGCAGACAGTAATGAAACATGATACCTTGTTATCTTTAGCTGGACCTGAGATGTCCATCGCTGTATCGTTTGTACACTGTGCTGTGGGTATTGACCGCAGCTGTATGTACTGACTGTACACTTAGTGTCTAATTACCAACGGTAGCAAGCTGTGTGTGTATTTTCTGGGATCGATGGTACCGTGTCTAACACTTCGGTTACACCTCATTTGAAACTAGGTCAGATTACCGGCATTAGACGTTTCTTTTTGCACGAGTCGTCACACCCTTTAATAGATTAGTTTCCAATGCCCATACTTATATGGAAATCATATGGAAATATTGCTTGACAAATTTACCTTATGAGACTTCCTAAGTCTGAAGTTAAAGTGTTGCTTTAATTCTTTATTTTATTTCCTCTCGCCTCCTGACTACCCTCTCTCCTCATTCTCTAAATCATCATTTTTAATATTACAATGACAATGACAGCAATTGATTGCCAGCAATTGTTTACAGTTTATGAATGTTTAACAATGTAAAAACGAATATTTTGATATAATAATACAATCTAGAGAGACAGGTACAAAGAAAACGAAACATTTATCGTGATAATTTATATACAATATTTAAGCTATACATTTGCATGGAAAAGGAGAAAAGAAGAAGTACAATGCTTATAGAATGTTTTCCCGATTTGAATATAATAAATATATACATATACTTGAGAGAAATTGGTGAAAGGAAAACAAAACTCCAAAACAAAAATTAAAAAATATACTACTCTTCTCTTTTCCTGTTTTATGCTTTATGTTTTTATGTTATGTCTCGTCTTAATGTCACTAACATTTGTCAAGGATGATACCATCGTCATAAAGTTAAAACACTTGCTTACAATTTTTAAGTTAATTTTGATTAAAGTACTGTATATCTTAAATTATAAAACAAAATAAACCATTCCATTACTGACCAATGGTAGGTGTAGGATCATCTCTCACAGAGAATCTCAGTGCAAATATACCGTCGCTACGACGATCTTTGGTGAAGAGGTAGTCGATGATTACCACATTGTCGTCGGACCACCAGGCACGGTTTCGTTTCACCCCGCAGTAAGAATTCTCTTTGGTGCTTGTCCTCAGAGTGAAGTGCTCACCTAAATATCAAAGAGAAATAAAGGGATTGAAACATTTTGAAAATGGAAATTATATACACAAGTGTAATGTACAGTAATATTGATGTTTACAAATGTTGAGACTAAAATATATTTCCTACCTACGTACCTCTCCTCTTCCCCCTGTTGGTTTCTTTCTTCTCTCCATCCCTTGTCTACTAATCCTCTTACATCTATCTCTTTTGTGTTCACCATGCTCATTAACCTGTCTGTATTATGTGCGTGTTTTTGTCCCTTCTGTTACTGTTACTTGTCATTTAGCCTCTGAAGAAGATCCTGCTAGGATCGAAACTGTCAGGCTCTCTTACTTTTACAAAACCAAAATATATTGTTAGATTGTTGCATTATAGTGTTGGACTGACTGTTTGCATGTGTTTTATAAGACAGAAAATTGAAAACCTTTTTGTGTGGATTAGTAAAAATGACCCTCTTGCTGTTTGTGTTGTGTGTATACATTTTAGATCCTCCTGCAAGCAGGAACTCGCGAAGAAGCCATCATGGCTTATCAAAGCCGCAAGCTGACCGAAGTCAGTCTCTTAGATTCATATTTAAACGTCCATGATTATGAATTGTCAGTTGTCAACAACACTGTAACTGGACAACAAACATTAATCTTGGAGTGACTCGAACTGGGGACCTTATGATTGGAAGGCACCAGCGTTAACCACTGAGCTAACACTGAGCTAACACTTGTTTGACAATTAAAGTTGTATGGCATAATATGGGTCTGGAGCTGCCAGTTTAGAATGTTAATTACAACACACCTTATCATGGGGATCAAGGTACAGTAGGTATAAGAGGTTGCATAGTATAGCCCTTACTTTGCCTGATATAACTTCTCTTTCTACTACCAAGAATGCTGTTCTGTGACAGCCTTGCTTCTTCTGCTCAATACCGCAATATCAGTAACACGTGGAAATGAATTCTTAATTTAATTCCCGACATTTTCATGCTGACTTGAAACTAAAGTAATGCATCTGGTCAGAATTTAGTTAACCACATACCTGCTGAGCAGTCTACATCGACATCAAACTCGAGTTTGAAGCGTTCCTTCTTTGAAGTTACCAGGACCAGGAGACAATCGTCGTCACGTGTCGGAGACAGACAGAACAATTCCCCTGTATCTTCTCCTTCGATGTAATGAATACAAGGAACCTCACCTGGAATAAAACAAAAAGAAAATGCAGATGAAATTAGTTTATAAACAAATAAATAATCTCTTCATAGCCGTATTGATTCGTCCTCGACTTAATCACTCATCTAGAACAAAAGTATGGATTTTTCAGTCATGACAATTAAGTGCAAATATGTTCAAAGTATATTTAAGTGTATAGTCTTTGACAAAAGAGAAACTTGGGCTCTTTTTACGATTCGAAAATCTGTAAAACCTAAATCCTAAAGATCTTACGACAGGGACAAGAAAACAGTGACAATTTGCGCCCAATCCCCTGGGCCACAACGTTTAAAGATGTACACACTCCTAGCTGTGACAGAATTGGATATAGTAAATTATGTTAAATGAAACATTTGATAAAGATCTGTATGCTAATTTTCCAGATTGTTATGTTAAAATATCCAACTATCACATGCAAGGGTAACCACTATCTCTGTATAGGGTAATTTGTTATGTACAGATATCCAACTACAACATGCAAGGGTAAACACTATCTCTGTATAGGGTAATTTGTTATGTTTAGATATCCAAGTATCACATGCAGGGTATAGTGTACACTATCTCTGTATAGAGTAATTTGTTTCTATTCCTTGGACTATGACATAATATCAAGACTAACACTCTGCCAACAGTGACCCGGTGCCTCTAAGATACCATGTTAAAAGTAGGATGTCAAAGGGGCTGCAGCATTATGCAGCTTAGCTGCAGTGCTTCATGGATTCACACAATATAGTCACTGCAAGGCTGCTGATATTGACTCTTCCTTATATACTAGCAGAGGATGATATACGGCTGCAGCTGCTGCAGCTATTCCTCTCCACGTGGAGTCTAATTGTATCATACGTCCAACTTACGTATGTCCTCGACCACATGAATCTCCACCACGAAGCCATCACCACTGATGATGGAGTCGCTGGAGAATTCCATCCACATTACGTTGTTGTTCACGGCGATGACCGGTTCCGGTCTGAGTCCGGTCAAGGAGAACACCGTCTCGTCCCACTCCCCGATATGACTTCCGTTACCGACGGTCAGATAGTCGTACAACTCTTCCAAGTCAAATTCCGGGAAGGTCAACTCAAAGTGATGGCCTTCTTCTGCCTGGAATAGCCACTGCACAACAGTATTGTTGGGGTACCTGGCAGGGTACTGCGGGGACTGTATGGTGATGGTGTCCCCGTCCGAGAGCAAATCTGAAAAATGGATAAATAAAAGGAGGAGGAGGATGCATAAACCTCTGAGATATCTGCATGGGGCCAAGACAATGAGAACAGAGTCAGAAATCCATGGTCGTTGGAAGATGGTTATAATGAATGACCACATTTTGATCACTCAGACCTCAACATGCTTTATAAGGGTCTCAGAGGCCTGTTATATATGATATCTGACACAGATCTGTTATATCAAGAAAGATTCATTTCTAATTTATTCAATACATCAGCAGCACACAATGAGACATACAAAGCATTGTGTGCTTTGCTAATAATGGTAGGTTTGTATTCCTGATAATTACTGAACATATAAATTCAAATATCGTGGAGTGTTAGCTCAGTGGTTAACGTCGGTGCCTTTCAATCATAAGGTGCCGAGTTTGAGTCACTCCAAGATTAATGTATGTCGTTCAGTTACAGAGTTTTTGACAATTAACAATTCATAATCATGGATGTTAAATATGAATGTAAGAGACTGACTTCCGTCAGCTTGCGGCTTTGTTAAGCCAATGATGGCTTCTTCGCGAGTTCCTGCTTGCAGGAGGATCAAAATACATACATACATACACACACACATACACCCATATCTGATCAATGTGATGATATAATAGGGGCAATAGTTTGACCTGCTGGGCAGTAATGACTATAATGAGTTACAACTTTCTAATTGACTTGATTTAAAATGGATGGATCAGGGATGTACCATTAGCCCAAATGGGGCCCAAAGTAGCTATAGGGGCCCCTGAGGCAAAGCAATTGCTGGGAGTAGGAAAAATATTGAAAGAGAGACCCTATCACAAAAATTTCACAATTTTCTTTTATATTTTATTTTATATTACTATGCACTTGATCCACTGAGCATGTTTAACATGTTTAACTGAGCATGATCGCCTAACGGATAATTTATGTGTGGCCCTGAATCACCAAACAGGTTAATATGCATGACCCTGTAATTTACAATGCCAAGCTTAAAAACATTGTTACATATCATATTTCTCTCTGCTTACCACAATGTTTTTCATCATAATAGGCACTTTCTCTGTTGGAGCAACTGACCACAAAGTCACAGCGCATCTCTTCAGAGAAGATGATGCCATCATCACAAAGTTCCAGCTCTGTCAAAAGAGAAAACATCAATCACAAATTTTGTCAAACTTGCGATTTTGTGCTGTTGACGATCGTTAAGCATAAGACGAAGGCTGTTTCATGAACCTGTGTGATGGTCGCAATGTTGATAAAGTCTCTCCTATTTCATGAGATGTTGAGGATTGAGAGAAAATTTGAAAATCTATTCATCCTGAACGATAATTCATTTGTAATTAGTGTTGTTCTTTTCAGAATTTAGCGACCAATAAGTAACAATTTTACTTTTAGACAGTACCTTTTGTTAAGAATGTGTGTAAATTTACATATGTAACTAACCCCGGGTGTAATCACATCACTTGAGTGCATGCTTGCATGAAACTAAATAATAAAATCATTTGCATATACCAATATTATCATGCGGAAAGTGAATAAGCAAAACATCATGTGAGGTTTTATATACATGAATCTATTTATATACATAAATCTCTGGAAAACACTACACTTCCAATAAAAAAAAAACAATTATAAAGTAAAAATCAGTTGCAAAAGTGCTTTCATCTGAATAAAGACATAAATCTATTTGTATACATAAATCTCTGTAAAACACTATACTTCCCAAAAAAAAAAAAAAAACAGTTGCAAAAGTGGATTCATCTGAATAACTTGACAACATACTGCATTATATTAACAACTAAATATTTTTTTGAAAAACTAAAGAAAAAAAACACACAAAATTATCATACGTGGTACCCATGAAAAAGTTTGACAATGTCCTGCCTTGTTTAAAGGCAGAAAAAACTTACCTTCACTCGTTGCCAAAACATTGATGGAGAAGCTAGAGTCTTGGAAACCCTCGCAGAAGTATGACACTCTTATCAACGGTCCTGGGAAGGCTCTATCCTCCGGAATTGAGGAACCAGTGAATACAGTATAAGACGAATTAGAGCTGATCTCCAGAGAATCGGAACCGAGTTCGAGAGATATGAAGGAAACTCGCAGTAGCAAACCGCGGTCGGCACGGAAAATCCACTGAGGGGAAGATCCATACCTACAACCGGTGTACGAGATGGTGACATCTTCACCGTCTCTCAGGGGTGCTGTTTGAAATCAAAGAGAAAAAAACAACTACTGTTGATTCCTTGACTAATGGCATTTCAAATGCTCGTTATAACACAAAACTCATTATTAGATTGGAGATTAACCAATTATGTATAACTTTAGATGAATTTACCATTATAATTGCAGTTTAAACCAACACAATAATAAACTTTTATGGAAAATGTAACACCCACACGACCATCCACGAGACATGTTAACTCTAAAGTTCTTGTACAAAATGTGACAAAAAGCTACATATGACATTTGATTTGATTTGATTTGATTTTCCACTTTGTTCTTATAATTTACAATTAGTCTACATGAAAAAGTAAAAATATTCAAAAGAAACTAAAACCAACCAAATGATGACTAAAATATCAGAAAGGTAATATCCATACAAAACAAAGAATTGCAAGACGAAGTAAAAAAAGCTTAACAGATAAAACGATTGTTAAAATAAATTTAATACAGTACAGGATAAAGGAAGATTAATGTTGGTTTGTTACAGCATATGGTATATTCTCAATATGTCCACTAACAGGGATTAATGCCCAGTCCAGATACAGGGGGTGGTTATCTCTGCTGTGAACAGAATTAAGCTTATAGCCTCAAGAAGGCTTTGGTAGGATGAAGCCACCTGCATATTTTCCTCTAAACATGACTATAGCTTGTTTAATTATAGATTCAAATCAGCATTACCCACATTCCCATTAATCAGACAATGCAATACAACCACACACTGCATATCACAGAATTATAAAACAAAGATACAGCTATCAATATATTAAACTTATGTACTTTACAAATCTTGTACATATATGAAATCTGTCCATGTACACTCTTCAGATGTCAAGTGTTTAATATGGAATTCACATGTTGACCTCTCTCAACCTGAGATGACCTTTGACCTCCATCAAATTTTGAAAAACATCTTATTAGTGATGTGAGCAATTGTGTATGCCGTTTTCCATCATATCATTTTTATGTGATTAAACTATCCGACAAAGATTTCTTTTCACGGACATGACAACGCTCAAAATATTATCTTCCGTAATATTGTTGACAAACAGAAGCTTACCGCATCTGGATTCGTCAGTTTCATCGGCGCAGTCTGCATAAAAGTCACATTTTTTGTCGCGGGCGATGATGTCTCCATTATCACAGTGGAAATATTCTGTAACAATGATATAAACACAATATGATGTAGCGTGTTTATGAATATGATGAACAGCTTTCTAATACGTTTTCGGCCCACAGCCCAGAATCTTCCACGAGGACTGGGCCACAACCCACCAGACCCCCACTCCTAAGGATCAATGGTCGATATGCATGAAAGCTATGAAAAGTGTAGATGAAATATTTGCGATTTGTAAAATTCCTGCGACCCACCAAACCTATTCCGAACTGACTTTTAAGGTCACCCCTCATAGTTTGTTGATCATCATGATAGAAGACACATCTTACAAAAGAAAAGGGCAGGGGGGGGTACAGATATTGCGTAGTGTTCCTATACTAAGCAATATCTGGACAAAGCAGTGACCACCCTGAGAGATAGCTGCCAGAATGAAGTCCCAGTGAATTGCTATAACAGCACACAGGTGTAAAAGCATAACATGGTATCATGTGGCATCCATCATATAGCTTTACTAGCCAAATGAAAAGTACCTTCGTTGATCGTTTCCTGAATGAATTCTAAATGTGCTTCGATCTTGGTATAGACCCCAGGGCTCCTAGCGTCACCGCAGCCAAAACCCCAAGAGGTGGCACCAACCAATTGCCAGCTACCGTCCTGGCCCTCACACACCATCGGACCACCGCTGTCTCCCTGTATCAGATGAAACATTTAAAACGACATAAATGCATCACTTTCCACTGCAGCAGAAAATCATGATACAATTTGTTGAAAATTATATGAATAAATAAATGAGACAAAAATGAATAAACTTTGTTTTAAGGGGCCAATATAAACGGGCAATTTTTGTCTATTTTACAGTCTAAATTGCCTGATATCTGTTTTATAAACTATCACCTGATCTGTTACGACTGCATGGCTCTCACTGGGAGGTCCGAGAGCCAAATTCGTCCCGCAACAGATTTTACTCTGGCCAGCGAAGAAACAAGCCAACAATCTAATCGGGTGTGCTGAATCTAACACTATAGGCAGTATAAAAGGATAACTAACCACAGCAAGCCAAGCTGTGACAAATACTGCTAAAGATCATGAACTAATACCACATCATTATAGCAAATTTAAGAAATGGTGAGATTTTAGCTAGAGGTCCCTATAGCTGTATGGTCATTGATCTATACTGTTTTTCATTTTTAGTTCTGAAAATGTTAACTGACAGTCTATCAAAAACATAAAAAATCTCATGGTCTTATTCTGTGAGAATTCTGGAATTAAATGGTCAGCAAAAACTCTGCATGGGCAGAAGTATGGCAAAAAGCTAAACCATATTTTGCTGATTTAAAGTGCCTTGAAACATATCAGATATCAAGGCAAAACTTGGAAACATTAATATGCTGACAAAGGTTGGAGAGAAATATCATCCTTCTAGAAGTAAGATGAGAATTTTCAGGTCAGCGTTTATACCTGACAGGTGTCCTTGCCGCCCTCTATCAATCCAGCACAAATCATGTAATCGGAGATAAAATTTGCCTGAAGATATTCCTCACAAACAGAATCATTGAAGAGGTTGATGTTAGCTTCCTGGAGGATGTCAGGTGTCTCTAAAGGAGAATAAAAAATATAATTTTTTTTTTTTTTAAATGATGGTATTGGCTAAATTTCCATTAACCCAAAAGTACCCAAGTAATGTATATTCTTATCCATCAAATGGGAACATTAAATGGAAGTCCCATGAGCAGTAATAGGTGCTACAACGGTATGCCTGCCTCAAAGAACACACGGATAGAATATCACAACTGTTATATAATATGGTCAAAATTATTATATAACTATGGTGAGGTTAATTTTTTTTTCATATCAAAGAACAAATTATGCAATATTTTTTATTTCTTCCTTTCACAAAGTAATTCACAACTTTGTTCTTTCAAGACGGTAAAACGCCAGAAAATGTAAATTATGTAAATGTAAAATACAAGTCAGATCCTGCACAATTAAGGAAAGGACTATTAAAACAGAAGACCTACCACCTCCTCCAAACTCTGTGGTTCCCCATCCGGCTATCCAACAATTTGAATACTGGCCGCCGGCTTCTGGATCGGGCAGGCAGACTGGAGATACATGATGCGAGTAACGGACGGGTCTCTGAAGGTGTAGCACCGCTATGTCCCTGTATACCTCACCATCGTACTCAGGATGGACAAAGACTTGCACCTGGGACTCCTGGTGGTATCGACTGAATTCGTACTGTTTCTGATCGCCAAAGACAATCTTTTCGAAGTAGCCACTGTGAAAAGAAAAAGAACACACACACATTTTCATGAATCTCCACTCTTTTAAGTTTCTCTTCATACAGAACAATAAATAATAAATTGCTCTATTGATTTATACATAATATAAATTTAGCAGTTTCCAAGGTGGCAATGGCAAAGATATATTGCCAAGATTTTGTGACATTAATGCAGCAAGTCAACAATATACTTTTGTCTCCTTTAATATTTACACGGTTTAAATAAAATCCTATATTGTTTTTAATGTACAGCTCTTTTCAATATCCTATATTTAATGTGTCAATGCACTGCGTGAATGTTTGAAGATCTACAGATGTACCTCAATGAAAATAATTAAACAAAACAAAGAATGCTTTGTTTATATTAATTATAAACTTACACGCAATGAGCTGCAGTTACTGCCCACTCTGGATTGATAAGGGTAGCGCCACACACGTGATTACCATAGTACCCCTGTAGGGATCCCATCCATGGCCAGTTGCCTCTGTAAGCATCTGTGCCACCAACAATCCTTGATCTCGGGGCGCCATCAGTTATGGTACCGCAATTGACAGATACCTCTGTAATAAAAATACACTCGTCATATTGCACATCTTAAACATACGAAACACATATACACAGAAATAACACGCTTTAACGCAATCGACCCAAACAAGTTTAATAGTGACATAGTTACGTAACAAAGATAACATGTTAATGTTTGTATAGTGAATGCCTCCATGAAAAAATAAGTCAAATATGCCGCATTGAAATTATAAAAATAACAGAATGACAAATCGGTAAAGTGAAACATGATTTGTGTGATAAAAGTAACAAGGCACAAGCATGTCTGTTCAAGAGAAACTGGCCAATATTTTATAACCAATTTCAAACCCAGATGCCATACCTTGACAGCTGGTTCCATTCCCTTCATATCCATATCTACAAGAACATTGGTAGCTTCCTTCTAAATTCACACATTCGCTGTTTTTGTGTTCGCAAGGTCGAAACTCTGCACATTCATCGATATCTATAAAAAGGAAACAATTACGCAATTGTATTAAGAAATTCACAAAGAAAGGGAAGAAACTTAGGTGCATTGTGGGAAGATTAACGAGCCATCCAAAATTTAGAAATTTATCACTGCAAAGTTATCTTTAATATATATCATTCCTACATGGTATCGTATCCTTCGATTCAAGGATTTTAGGAACAAAAAAACTTTGCCACCAGATTTAACTATCTTACTTGTTGATTGACTAATCGACCAACAACAGAAGTGTGGTGCTATTAAACAACTTACATGTATGAAAGGTCTAATGCACTACATCCCTCCCCTTCTCAATTGAAAAAGTCTTTAAACGGAATATCCGTTGCCTGATAAGAATCATCAAGCCTACTAAAAAGGTTCAACAAGCAGAAATATTTAGTTATAGGTTTGTATAGCCAAAAGAAACTAGAGGTGAATGATAATATGGACTTGCTTATTGACTATAGACTAACCAACAAGAGTAGGGTGGCGCTATACAACAACTTACATGCAGAAATGGTCTTATACACTACAACAACAGAAAGTGTATTCAAATTTGTAATTTGATGACAATTCTGTCAAGACCAGAGACTTCGGCTATATACTTACCCAAGCACATGTCAAATGCTCTAAAGAAGCCAGGTAAACATTGGCATTTGGACATGTTGCAGATTTCATGATGACCAGAGCAGTCGCTATCGACTGTGCAGTTCGATGTGCCTGTTATAAAGAAGTAAATGAAAGAATACTACATATTATTATAAATTTTTGTAGCATACCATCATATCATTGAGTAGCTTAGAGTGATGGTTCAAAAACCTACTGGGGGGAGTACAAAAATTCTCATTTGGATTGCAAAGTTTTTCTACAGTTTTTGGAGCTCGCCGATGTCCATAGTCTAGCATTCACGCATTCTGCACATCGATTCTGAGCAGAGCGTGGGGTCTGTTGTGTCAAGGTTCAGAAGATCGTAGAAGCACCTGGGTGGTAGGCTTTCAAGTTTGTGAACTGCTGATTAATAGTGTTTAACCTGTTACAGAGTATTTTGGAATTTGAAGAGAAATATTGTAAAACTAACTGAAAATGCATTTGCTATGCCATACTATGGAAACTTAATAGTTCTCTGTCATTGCAAACTTTTCCAATCTCATCAAACTTTACTTCTAGGAACCGGCAGATTAATCATCTAAAAATACAGTTTGCTGTCCGATCGTTAAAGCTACGTACATTTTGTGTTAAAAATTGTCACAATCTGGGTAATAACATCCTTCACTGTTAAAGATAATGCTTAAAGGACCCTTCATCAGTTTTTTTTGGGGGGGATATGCTTTAAAGTGATTTAATTTGCAGCTTACTTCCTCAAATCAAAGGCACATGTCACATCACCCCCTTCCCCCCCCCCCCCAACATCCCCATCCAGATTAAACACTTTTTGCCTGCATCTGGAGACATAACATGTTATTGTTAATTACACCAAACTAAATATATGACGTTCTGTTAATGAAACTGCTATTTTTCTTTAAATAAGTTTTCGCATATTCACCATTTCCAGGAACCACTTCCACATGCATGGCAAACCCTTCGTCTCTTACACTGGAGTCACTGGTAAACAGCACCCACAGGATATTGGACGGTGAAACAAAGTCGTCCAGCGTCGAGTTACCGGTGAAGCTGATGTACCGCTCCCTGTCGAAACTGATATGCACGTAGTCAAAGCCGGTTTCCAGTTGAAAGTGTAACCAACGGACACTTAGATGCGAGCCGCGTTCGGAGATCATGAGAAATTCCTGATGCTGAGAGTTTCTGTAGCTTCGCGGATAATTTGGCGAAGTCAAGTTTAGCTCGAAACCAATCTCAAGGTGATCTGCAGGAGCGGAGATAGGAAAATATAAGCATTGATCAGATTTATGAAAGAAACTCAACATGACAAATGTTTTACATAGAAAGTCTTTTCATAAACCAATATATCCTTAAAGAGTATTGGAATGACCTGTAACTTAATTGTACTATGATGGTTGCCTTTTATCCTTTCACTTTGTAACAAATGTGCATCTGTGCGTGCATATAAATTTTTCAGACTATTTTGTACACAGATTTTCGTAACATATTTTGTGTACACATTATACATGCATTTGCAAAATATTTTGTGTACACATCTACTTCTACGATATATTTTGCAGACTTTATAAGTTTGCAAAATAAACATAGCCAGTAGCTAGCTGTTGGTACTTACCACAGTCTCTTTCATCACTGACTGATCGATTGCAGTGAACTTCAAAATCACAAATTTGATCGGATAAAAGAACTTCACCTTCCTCACAAGTGTGTATTTCTGTAAAAAAAAAACCAGTATGGAAAATGAAAAAAAAATACTAAATGTAGTTGTTATTAATTAAGCTCTTGGAAATTCTCAAAGATAGGTATGCATACAAATGTACAAAGTACTGATTACACAGTGCTCACCCATCCCACAGAAAAAAAATTATACGGGCTACAATCTTTGTATTTCTGTGTTATATACCAGTGTTGTGGTTGCATGAAAAATGAGCTTATGTAATACAGTAGCAGCCTAGCAGGCCATGAGTTTATGTGATACAGAAGCAGCCTAGCAGGCCATAAGTTTATGTGATACAGTAGCAGCCTAGCAGGCCATAATTTTATGTGATACAGTAACAGCCTAGCAGGCCATGAGTTTATGTGATACAGAAGCAGCCTAGCAGGCCATAAGTTTATGTGATACAGTAGCAGCCTAGCAGGCCATAATTTTATGTGATACAGTAACAGCCTAGCAGGCCATGAGTTTATGTGATACAGTAGCAGCCTAGCAGGCCATGAGTTTATGTGATACAGTAGCAGCCTAGCAGGCCATGAGTTTATGTGATACAGTAGCACGTAACAAGGGTACCATAGGTTTATGTGATACAGTAGCAGGTAGCAGGGGTACCATAAGTGTATGTGATAGGGTAGCAGGCTAGCAAGCCTTGAGTTTATGTGATATAGTAGCTCGTAACAGGGGTACCATAAGTGTATGTTATACTGTATTAGCCTAGCATGCCATGAAATTAGGCCCTGACAGAGCAGAAAATAAAGTAATAACAATTTATTTTCAAACTGCTTTGCAAATCATAGTGCTAAAGCAGATGTCAATACATGTCAAAAAAGTTACAGCTTGTGACTCCACATTCAGGTCTCAATCCAAGTCATATAAGTTATTCCAGTTTGGGTTTGACTATCACAACATATAAGACCCTGGTCAAGTATGCCTCAAACTGTTTAACACCAGGGCCATGCCGGGCTCTAACCTGCGAATCAAAGATGGTGATTTCATTCCTGCCAATGCGACCATCTTTGCTCACCCGACCATCCTACTGACGTTAAAAACAATGACTGTTTCTGAGTCTACAGTTGCCATGTCAACATTGTAGCCACGATCACTGCTGTCATCATCTAATTAAATGAGCCTGTTTAAACTCCATGTTTCAATCTTCAACAGCTTTTCATTAATGAAAAATATTTTCGTCCTGATGCTTTTAAAGAATTTTGACATCTGATTGCCCTGGATAGGAATTCCTAATACTTGGGTAATTCATCAGAATTAGTATAAGAATGATTGTTTTTATTGTAATCATAATTTTTTCCATAAGAATCTTCTTCTTTTTACCTATGTTTTTTTTTTAACATCATCAGACCTTTTTTTTACTAAAGGACATGTCATAGCGATGTTAAACAAACTAACTCAGCAGTTTAAGTAATGATTTCAACATACCTTTATTCAGGAACGATGATATAAAGTCTGTATATGCCGTCACTCTGGTAAACACTGCTGTCGATGGTCCCTCGCATCCAGAATCCCCGGAAGAAATTCCAACCACATTCCATAACCCTTCATCATCCTTGCACATGAGGGGTCCTCCGCTATCACCCTGTTGAATATACGTAACTTCTAAATGTGAATAAATTGCTTCACACTCAGCTGACAAAGGACTGGTAATTTGCCACTTAGCCAGTAACAAAAATAACCTGAATTTCGAGGCCTGTCATTATTTGAGAAAGTATTGTTAGGTGGTTTGTTTGTTTGTTTATCCCCTTGATTGTTGAAATGAAACAAAAATCAACTCTTCCTATCTACGCAAAGATTATGAGAAGAGCAAAATAGGTTCTGTTCAAAAAGCCGAGAGTGACGTACAAAATTTTCTCAGATAGACTCATTTTTACGGCTCCCCTCTGACAAATCATTCAATACCCCCTTAACACCAGGTTCTTAATTGTCTACTTGGTAATATCTTTTGATGACTCTTTGAAAAGTCATCATGGTTATAAGAAACTTCAAACAAAAAACATTGGCAAAACAGTGGCACAAAGTGTTTCATTTTTTGCAGGCCTGACAAAGGGGAGGGGGGAAGGGGGAGTCAGTTATAGTTTTCACTGGACCCTTCTGTATGAAATATCAGATCCAGTGGTGGAGCTAGGGGTCAGGGGGGCGAGAATGGTCCATAGGGGCGCTTTTGACACTATCTAAGCGGAGCGCCACCACAGGTTGGCGCGGAGCGTACAGAAATTTTTTGAGTAAAAGATACTCCCTAGATCGCCGGATATGACTCTTGCTAATTTGCAGATAATGTGACAAATGTCAATATGTAGATGAGAGCGCAATAAAAAAGTCAATAATCGCGAATAAGTAAAAAGCTGAAAAGGGCGCCAGCAGTCCATTTGAGCCTGTCAGGGGGAGGCATCTGCCCCCCCACCCCCCACCGACTGTAGGTACGCTCCACCACTGATCAGATCTACCACAATTTTTCAGTACAGAACTTACCTGACAGAACTCAGAGCTGCCATCCTTGAAACTGCCACAGAGCATCACATCCTCCTTAAAATTTTCATCACCCAGTGACTGCATGCACTGTGACTGGTTCAAAAGACTTATGCCTGTTTCTCGCAGCTGAATGGGGAAGAAATCTGTGTAGAGGAATTAATTTGCGGGAAAAAATCCATGATCTAGAAAATGCCGAGAAATGCATTATTAACCAACTTTTGAAAAACCCCCTTCCGGTTATCAAGAGATCAAAATTAAGTATTTTATATACAAAATCAGTACAATATTTCATGGATGATATTTAGATGGCTGAAAAGAAACTCAACCAAATTCTCTGGTGATGCAAGCAGAGGTTGACCAAAGCAAGTACAGTAGGGTAACCAATATCGTTATCCTGTTTGGATTTCTCGAAAACTTGGTGAAAAATTATGAAACCATTGAACACCTCTCCCTTCCCCCTCTTCCCTAAAAACAGGAGCAAAATCTGTTCCATCCATTGTATCAGAAATTATTACCATATTCTCTGAAAAAATACAAAAGATTCTTAATAAACCACTAGAGGCTTTTTTAAGATGGTAAACTGACAAGAGATTTTTTTTTTGCTTCATTGAACCTAATTTGAGCTTCAAAAATCTTAATTGAAATGAACAGGTCGAGATGAACCGATGTATTCTACAACAAAGATCCAATCATTTAGTCAAAATGGCGATTGATGGTAAACTGTTTCAATAGAAACTTAAAAATTTTACAGGTAAAATGAAGCATACATTTAGATGGCTATTTCACAGATTGTATGGAGCATTTCAAAAACTTTGGCACATATGCACTGCAATAATTATTCTTTGTGCAAAAACCAGTCTCTACGCAAAGAAAAATGATTTTCTCAATAGTCCATATCTCTAATTTATCTGCTGACAGTAAACAAGTGACAAAAGTTAACTCTTCTTTCCCTTTCGTAATATTCATAATTTTCTAAAAGAGAAACAGATCAAATTAACATCAAAAGATGCAATTTTAATGTGATGGGAGTAAGGTTTAATACCTGCTGGCAGTGAACCCCATCCTGCAACCATACATTCACTGTAGTGATTAGTCTCTGGTGTTGACCTCGCAATGCATGCTGGTCTTACAAAATCGTCAAATTCAACAGGGGATCGAAGTTGAAGGACTGCAACGTCGTTGACCAAAGTTTCATTGTCGTACTCTGGATGGCGATGCACTATGACTCTCCGTTCCTCTCTGTGACTAGAGCTCTCAAGAAAATTGACGAATCCAACCACAATGGTGTCAAAGGTGCCCCTGAAAAAGAAGTCAATTCAGCCAGTCATCTTCCCAGGGAGTTGTTAAAATGTATCAAGAAATGAACGAAGGCTGAAACACTCCTGATATTTGACAAACCTCTTAGATCTTTATTTGAACAAACCTGTTTTCATCTAGAATCATGTAAATATTGAGAAGCTTCAGCCAAGTGAAGTGCTTGTTTTGTTTGGGTGAAAAGCACAGCTCATGCATGTACATTACCTTCTTCCATTTGAAATGAAACATGCCATACCTAAAGGGTGTGTCTATTTCAATATGTTAAACTGTACGTTACAACTTTATTATGTCATCACAGCCTTTGATTACACTTAAGGGGACTCGTCAACTTTGTACGTGCAGTGAACTGTTTGTTCTACATGTACCAATTGAATGCATGTATGAAGCAAGCTGTAAAGTTTAACCTCTGACCCAGAGACAAGGTTGCAGGGTATAAAAGGGAACACGTCCTCACAATTCTCACCAGTTAACAGACATACTTTAAATACTCATTATACAATCAGCTATTCTGCTTTATCTCAGTAAGGTAATGAAAGAGGACTATGGTTTATTTATCTGAGGGATTGGGAGCAGCTTAAAGGATAAAGGAGAGGAGATGGGGGGGGGGGGGGGGCTAAGGAGTATTGGGAGGAGTGAGCCAAAAAATGGGCAGAGGAAAAGGGAATTCCTATGTAAAACATTTTTCTCTTTCAGTGTGAGACACAAAAAAGTGACAACACTTTTTTTAAATTTATAAATGTGTAAGAGTCAGTGGGCCTGACGTTTCGATCCTAGCAGGATCTTTTCCATAGACTGAATGTATTTGAACATAAAGAAATTGCATGAGCATGAAGAACCACAATAAAAGTTTTAATTGGTATGGTATGCTTTAACCCTACAGGCTGTGGCAGACTAAGTTGGGTTAACATTGTGAAATTTAAACGTGTAATGTTGTTAACAATAATCTAGTTTGACTTTGTTTTGAGATATTTCTAGTCTGTACAAGTCAAATAATGTATAAGAATGTTGCAAGGAATTGTTTTGTTACCCCTATCTACTAAAGGCTGCATGCTGAATTGGTTGCAGAAGCATTAGCCTACTTAAGCCTATACATTTTGAAAGTAGACCTGATCATAGCAACGCTAGCTAGGAACTGTCATTTATGCCAAATATTTGCCCAGGGATGATAAAGTATTTAAAACAATGGTTCTTTTAATAGCAGATACACTTTCTTATAATGCCCACTGTTCATTGAAATACATACAAGAGAAGTTGTATAAAGCTATAACATATATGCAAGTACTACTAGCTTAGAATAATTTATTAATAATATTGATTTTATTAATGTGCTAATATATACCCGGAAGGGTACTCAAGGCACAGGAGTGGAAAAGAGAAAAGAAAGAACATACGAATGAACAAAAGAATTATTGGTTAACCTTCATAAATGCTTGTCATATAAGATGAGTTTCAAAAGTTTTTTGAACAAGCACCACATCTGAGTTCTAGTGGTAATCAACAAAGTAAGGGAAGCAAAACATCTGAATTCTAGTGGTACTCAATCCCAGAGGTGAGGAGCAGCTACTTCGAACAATCTTTCACCCCATATATGTTTAGGCCAATGGTTTTAGAGTAAATGTATGTTACTGGAGCGAAGACGTATCGGAGTGTATGTCTGGAGCATGTCAGAGATGTAAGAAGGAGCCAAGCCATTCAACGAGTTGTAGGTTCCACTATCATTGCGTTTCCATTATGTATGTATATGTGATCTTCCCGCAAGCAGGAACTCGCGAAAGAAGCCATGGAGGCTTGTAGACTCGCAAGCTGACCGAAGCCAATCTCTCGGCACACATCCATTTAACGTCCATGTCAGGAAGTTGTTATTGAACAACACCCTTGCCAGACGACACACATTGCTGTCGGCGGGGAATCGAACCGGGGATCTCATGACTGGGAGACGCCGGCGTCAACCACTTGGCTATACACTCCGCCTCAATTCGTGAAGGCGTGGATAATTCTCTCAGTGGCTGTACGACTAATATATTTGCAAATGTTACCTATAATTGGAATGTACAAGATAGATGACCAAATGAATTTGATATGTGTTTTTTTATTCCCGGACGAACAGGCGCGACGTGTTACTCAGGCCGATACTGTTAGGCGATTAAATTAATATAGGGAGTAGTGTACGCCGTGGCGCGACCTTTATATTAGACTCTCAAGTGTACCTGTTTCACGAAAATATGGTGTTCTCAGAAACTAATTGTGATCCTGTTACCACTTAGAGCAACATTCAGTGCACCTTATTTATATTTGCAATATACGCCTATATATACTCATAAAAAGTTACCGTAATCTTTCGCACCTCAAAGTAACAATCTGCCATATTTTGTTTCCCGTTCTGGACCTAGCTGCGACCTGGCTTTCGTAGGCCGGTAGCACCAGAGTGTTACTAAACTTACACGGTATGATGGTGTAGGGTAAACATTAACATTATTGAGGGCAATAATGTTCTTTTAAAGGTTAGCTACTGACGATCTCGCTGATTTTACTCAGTGGCTTAGTTCTTTCCTTCAGCTATATGATTTCATCAATGGTTTGACCAAATTCGGTTGTAAATAGAAAAAATATTAATTGTAAACTTAAGTCCTTGGCCGTTAAAGAGAGCCCTAGTCTTGAGGTGTTTAAGACAAGATTGCCCACGCATTGTTATTAGCACTGCTGCGCTGCGCACCAACATCCTCGTTGTGATACCCGAGAGGGGATTTTTAACGAGTACATAACCGAAGAAGAAGCAGAAGTAGAGAGTCTATATATATAGCCTACATGTTCTGAATGCATGTACCTGATATAAATAAAACGATTATACATTATATGCAGAGTCATTGTGCTCGAGGTACGTTTTCGAGTGCTACGCATGAAGTTAACATAATCACTTGCGTCAATTTTAAAATGTATCCTATGTTAATATGGGATGGGGAGGGGTTGTGTAACCTACATACAAAAAAAAGCGTATTATAATGCATGACAAGGTGTCGACGTAAACCAATACCTAGCCTATATGCCTATATGATCATATACCGGGTATAAATTTTAAATTTTAAACAATACATACACACAATGTGCCGCAGTTATTGCCCAGTATGGATCCAGTAATGTAGCTCCACAGCTGTGAGTAACACCAGAGAAACCCAAAGATCCTATCCAGGGCCAACTGCCCAAATCTGCGTTGGTCCTGACAATTCTGCTATCGACATTTCGTGTCCCACACTGTGAGTTAGAGACAACACCTATATACACGATATAACATTGTGGAAACGAATTAATGAACCCTTCACGTGTGTTAGATTTCTACAAACTGTAAGTTTACGCTCCAACATGGCAACACAGGAGTGGGTGAGTACATGACTATTTCAAGCTTTATAACTCTTAACTGTTTTTCATATCCTATTTATCATTATGTACTTTCATGTATTCATACTGGATTTTAATAAAATAATGTAATAAAATATATCAAAAATTTACAAACCTGGGATAGAGGCCGCCAATATGAGAGACAAGACTACCCAGATAAATCGATGTATATCGGCCATTGTTTTACTTTATTGTGAGCAACGCATCGCTGAGGGTGTGACATCCATTCTGGAAAATCTCGCGAGTATACCAATTTAACTCATATGTTTGCTTAAAACAAACAGAAATAAGTACTTTCTTTCATCTGTCAGAGCATGCGCATGGGTGTGGTTACCATGACGAGGATTTCACTTTCGAAAATATATTTAAGGGCCAAAAAGAAAAAGAAATTACAAGTATTTTCATTTACATAATGCAACTTTTATCTGGGCACATGAAAAATATCAAATCAACACAGCTTCCACACACACACACATAAAATATATGAATAAACATTAAAACGTCTTTTGAGAATTTGCAATAACATTGAATCGAGGAGGGAAATGGATTACGTAACAAGCAGAGATACCTTTATGTGTATGTAAGTGCAACATGTTTGCACAGACCCTCATTCAACAATAGGAAACCACTTGGTCACCTTTCTGTATAAATTTAGTTAATGTATACTTTTTGTAGGGTTTGAAAACTCGAAGCTTGACCCTGGTTTTTTAGCAAGCCTACAAAATAATTACAACATAGGAATTCTAGGATTTGCATGCAACCGAATTTAATTAGGACTGAGAGAGAGCAATATTTGCTGGGTTATGTGCCGTTTATACTGCAAACTGTATTTGACGTGGTCATTAAGGGATGAAGTTAGTTCAGGGGTGGATCTGGGATTTAAAAAGATGGAAGAGTGGCCATGAGGATTTGCAGCCGCCTCCCATGTATAGGGGGTGGAGTGGGTAGACCCTGGTATAGGTATGTACGGTATGCCGTCAAACGGCGGTCATGGCGTGGTCAAGTGTTTCTCGTGGTATACTTTTCGCATGGAAGTATTACCCTGTAGGCCTTTAATGTCACATACACATGGGTATTCATTATGTAAGTGCACAAGCGCATACATGGAGTAAAATTCGACGTCAACAAGTTAGTGAACAACCTATCACAACAGTTTTACATGTACCTTTATATCTCTCCATTGATCATAACATATCCCATAGTAACCTGACGTATTTACCTGCGCAGACGCATTCTCTAAAAGCTTCGAGGACATATTTTGTTGGGTTTTTTTTAAGCAAACAAAGGACTTTTGACTAACAAAACAAAAATAAAGCACACAATTTCGAGAATTCCCATGCCTTAAAGTCGATACTTCAAGCTATATGTTTCCCACAATACAGTAGAATAATGGATGATCTACGTCGCTTTGTCTGGATCGCATTTCTGGTCACATGGGTTGCTGACAATGGAGGTTTGTAAGATGGTCATGCTTTGTTTAAATTCAGATACGGAATATATATTTTTTTAAATATGTTATTGACAACAGCGGTCTTATTTCTATCATGGAAGTAGGCACAAACATAATTAGTGTAGCATAACTCCAAGCTTGAATGATATTTGTAACACGGTAACCCCGGATTAATGTTGGTAGCAATGTCGTAATGATTACACGACAGGCAGAGCCTGGACAAGTATATACGCAGTCTAGATTTATATCATTCGACTAACTAACGCACCAAAAAAAAAATATCAGAGAAAATTGAGTTATTGATTGATGAAAAAGGTACATGATAATCTCATTTATCTGTCGTGCTACTCATTCCGCAATTTAATCTTCTGGTGGTTGAATCTGGTTGCTAAGCAAAATGGTTAAAACATCTTCTGCATCTTTTTTTAAGGTCAAACACACCGTCTCGTTGTATTTTGTTATCTCGGAGATATTTTGTAAATACACTTGTCAATAAGCAGAGTGAATGAAGTCCACAGGATAATAATTGAGCTTCAAATTGTCCCCAATATATCTCAATCCATTGAGAGGATTTGTATCAAATTTTCAAGAATAAATCAACGAGACGATTACCACAGGGAATTAAAAAGAAAATTCGTGTAACAACTTTACCTATATGATGATATCACAGACTATACCTTTTTACTACTACCCTTTATATTTTCTGAAGTAAGTGGAAGGTTAAGCCAGAAAAATCAACTATATCTCGAATTAGGGACAAGATATTGAGATGGGGTTTTCCTCTAACAGACAGACTAACACACTAACAGACATGTGCTACATTAATGACCGAACACCGGAATGTATACCTTTTAAAAGATGTGAATTTCCTTGTTTTAACAGTCATCCAGTATAAGTCTTATTTACAAACATTGACATTGACATTTTATTGCTATACTTGAAGTAACGTTCGATAAGCAACCCGAGGAGGTATTTTACGGTAAATTTGAGTGTTTGTATATAATGTTAAATATATACTTCATATCACAGGCTTATTGACGTTCCTTTTTTTTCTTCTTTTTTTTTAGCACTTTTCAACATCTTTCACGAGAGGGTTTTTTTTTAAACAATTCCTTGACGTCATTTTCAAAGAGATCCCGTAACGATCTTGTAAGAATAGATGTTATACTTACATTTATCAAAAGGTTTATGGATTATGAGCTTAGGAATGACAGATTAAATGTCGTATAAATATATTATACGTTGTTCTTATGGAGTTACTGCTTTGGGAGAGTCATTTTGGACTTTAAAAACAACTGATTAAAAATATTAACAGCAGTGGGCTTGCATCGAGAATCCAACGTCAATTATGAATTTACCGTTACCTTTAACCACACAAATATTCTGATGAGAGACAGTTTTAAAATTTATACTGAAGAGATAAGAGATCAAAATTGAAAAAATAAAATTTCCAGAAGAACGTCACTTAAAATTTTGATATACATACAATGTCGATAATTCGTTACAAAATGTGGTAATTTCGAGAATATAGTCGATATTGTGAAATGAAAAAAAAGGAGAAAATTCCAGACAAATAAAAAATTTCAGGATATGAAATTGTGAAGATTAAATAGTCAAACGTTCTTGATAGTAAAATGTAAACTATAGTATCTACAATATTAACATTCATCTGCATAAGTTCCCAAACCCAACGACTTCCTGACCAACCCCCCCCCCCTTACCCACACACACACTGTTTGATAGTTTCCCACGCCACTTAGAGATGCTGAATCAACGCCCATGAATAATTCTGTGGGGTCAAACGCAAAGATGTTATAAATCAGAGGTGTACTGCAGTTCCGCTTAGAAAGACGCCTGCGCAAACTTGACATGTTTAAAAGTTGCATGATGGAATTGAGTAGGGAGAGGGGGGGGGGGGTGTTTGTAGAAGGTAGGAGAAAAGTTGCGCGCGTTGGGCAGTACTCAACCTTCTCCTCACATCCATTTGCGTACAATAATTGAATCTCTGCGTGATACAAGTTATTTGAAACAAATTGGAGTCAACTTCTTTCAGATTTTATTTGTTGATATTCCTTTCTCGTATAAATACAATCTTCTTCATAGTGGTCACATGCAATCTTGATGTAAGGGGAAAAGAAAATGGTGTATTCATTGTCACTATGACAACAGTTAAAACAAATCACTTATCGTAGTCAATTTATATTATATACATCGCCATCACCTGCACCTCTGAACTGAGTGCTTTCAGAATTAACCATACATAACTTACTCCCATCTTCCTACCCACCCTTACCCATTCCATCTCCCCCCCCCCCGCACCTTCTTCCGACCAACACCCATCTTTCCCTCACCATATCAGTTTTATATACAAAAGCCTTGTCTTGAATAATCGAATCTCTAATTTCGCCAAACCTTTTTTTTTACAAAATATAAAAGAATTCTTGTAATTCGTCCGACGAGATCTCAGGTTCGTGCAAAACTGGTGTTGCAACACAGAAGAATATGATAACGAATAAAGTATAAGTGATCGGGAATATGATTCGGCAGCACCTATCGATAGTAATACCAATAAAGCGATAATAATGATTTAGGGCATCTCTGTGCGATTGACCGTCTTCGAACTTTTTGTCAAGTCGTGATCGAAGGAAAGAAGGAAACCAAGCAGAATTGATACACAATACTGGTGAGCTGGCTGCTGGGCTTCGATCCGATTGTGTTTCTTCAGCTTCGGGACTGATACAATTCGGATCTCCTTGAATCTGTTTTGATAGAAACGAAACAGAAAATAACTATCAATAGTCAAATGGATTCTGCCATAAACTCCCCTGTTCCCAAAGACCCTCCCCTTCCCCACCCCACACAACATCTTCACATGAGCATACACCATTAAAGCTTCAAGAGAAATCACAATATTTTCTATACCTTGTTGCACACAGGTATAAATTAAGTGGTATAAAAGGTGCCCTAGACTTTAATGCTAAAAAGTTTGGTTCCACTCGAGAAGGGGGTATAAGGGTGGGTTAGGTGTAGGGTGGGTTAGTTGGGTTAAGGTAGGTGGGTTAAGGTGGGTGGGTTAGATACTATACTGTTGAATAAATCTTCCTCGTATGTGGCCAGCTCAATTCATATTATGACTGCTTCACTGATAATAATGTTCAACCTGTTTTGATTTCCTTTCCAGGTAAGAAACACTCTCTTCAAGAATTGATTAAAAGTGCCAACGAGACGACAAGGAACATTGCTATGTATGGATTAAGCTACCATATCATATATAAGGGTACATGTAGATATTGTTAATCTCAGTATTGGGACATTCAGTGGACCATTTGTATATTATCTCCGGTGGTACTTTTCTACAGTTTGGCAGGTTTACACTAGTGTAGGGACAGTGTTGCCCTAGTGAAGGGACAGTGTTACACTAGATGTGGGGCAGTGTTACCCTAGCGTAGGGGCAGTGTTATACTAAAGTAACAGTAGTGTTACACTAGTGTACTGGGGGCAGTGCTACACTACTGAAATGGCAGTGATACACTAGTGTAAAGTCAGTGTTACACTAGTGTAGGGACAGTGTTACACTAGAGTTGGGGCAGTGTTACACTAGTGTAGGGGCAGTGTTATACTAGTGTAGGGACAGTGTTACACTAGTGTACTGGGGGCAGTGCTACACTAGTGTAATGCATGTCATTGTTACACTAGTGTAGAGTCAGTGTTACAATAGTGTAGGGACAGTGTTACACTAGTGTAGGGGCAGTGTTATACTAGAGTTGGGGCAGTGTTACACTAGTGTAGGGGCAGTGTTATACTAGTGTAGGGGAAGTGCTACACTAGTGTACTGGGGCAGTGCTACACTAGTGTAATGACAGTGTTACATTAGTGTAGAGTCAGAGTTACACTAGTGTAGGGGCAGTGTAATACTAGTGTAGGGGTAGTTACACTAGTGTACTGGGGCAGTGCTACACTAGTGTAATGGCAGTGTTAAAATAGTGTAGAATCAGTGTTACACTAGTGTAGGGACAGTGTTACACTAGTGTAGGGGCAGTGTTACACTAGTGAAGGGGCAGCGTTACACAAGTGTATGGGTAATGTTACACTAGTGTACTGGGGCAGTGTTACACTAGTGTAATGCATGGCAGTGTTACACTAGTGTAGAGTCATTGTTACACTAGTGTAGGGGCAGTGTTACACTAGTGTAGGGGCAGTGTTATACTAGTGTAGGGGCAGTGTTACACTAGTGTACTGGGGGCAGTGCTACACTAGTGTAATGCATGTCATTGTTACACTAGTGTAGAGTCCGTGTTACACTAGTGTAGGGACAGTGTTACACTAGTGTAGGGGCAGTGTTATACTAGAGTTGGGGCAGTGTTACACTAGTGTATTGGCAGTGTTATTCTAGTGTAGGGGTAGTGTTACACTATTGTACTGGGGACAGTGCTACACTAGTATAATGACAGTGTTGCACTAGTGTATAGTCAGAGTTACACTATTGTTGGGGCAGTGTTATACTAGTGTAGGGGTGTTACACTAGTGTACTAAGGGAAGTGCTACACTAGTGTAATGGCAGTGTTACACTAGTGTAGAATCAGTGTTACACTAGTGTAGGGACAGTGTTACACTAGTGTAGGGGCAGTGTTACACTAGTGTACTGGGAGCAGTGTTCCACTAGTGTACTTGGGGCAGTGATACACTAGTGTAATGCATGGCAGTGTTACACTAGTGTAGAATCAGTGTTACACTAGTGTAGGGACAGTATTACACTAGTGAAGGGGCAGTGTTACACTAGTGTAGTGGGCAGTGTTACACTAGTGTAATGCATGGCAGTGTTACACTAGTGTGGAGTCATTGTTACACTAGTGTAGGGGTGTTACACTAGTGTACTGGGGGAAGTGCTACACTAGTGTAATGGCAGTGTTACACTAGTGTAGGGGCAGTGTTATACTTGAGTTGGGGCAGTGTTACACTAGTTTTGGGGCAGTGTTATTGTAAGGGTAGTGTTACACTATTGTACTCGGGGCAGTGCTACACTAGTGTAATGGCAGTGTTACACTAGTGTAGAATCAGTGTTACACTAGTGAAGGGGCAGTGTTACATTAGTGCAGGGACAGTTTTACACTAGTGTACACTACAACTATAATGTATTAAATAATGTATGACATGTGACAGCCACGTATACTAGCGCCATTGTTATATTATGTTACGAACAAGCATTCTCAAAGTTGCTGCATTTATAAATGGTCTAATGTTACTCACTTAAATTCTGCATATAGCGATAAATCTTGCAAGGTCAATATATCTTTAATGTTTTGTTACTGGCATTTACCTCGCTTTCCTGCAAATGTTTTTCAGATGGAAGTTGAATACCAATGTAATGAACAAGAGCGTATTCCAGAAGGGCACCAAGCACATACACAAAGTTGACCAGAAACCATACATCGATAGCCTGTTTAACAAACAAATAAACAAAAGGTAGAACAATTTTGCAATATCTTCATGACAAATAACTCACGATCGACCGCCCCCCGCCCCCCCCCCCCACCAAAAAAAAACAAAGATAAAAAAGTGCAGGTTCGGTTGGACCATTCTTGAAACTCACTAATACCGGAGAAGAAAAATGCCAAGGCTGAGCTGCAGGTATAGTGGATTTACAGAAAATGCTAAAACCTATATCGGGACAACGGCACCGTGGCTATTTCAGTTTTATTCTCATATATAATGGTGTACCGTAAAGAGATCTGGTCATGTGTCTAAGCGTCCCTCATACTCCTCATGTACCTCTACCCTACCCCCCCCCCCACATGCGACACCCCACCCTGTCTCCTTCCTTAAAACTTTCCTCCACACTATTTACAGGTTTTATAAAGAATAAGTACATATGTTATAATGAAGTGAAAAATCAAATATCAAACAGTTGGGGGCGTGAGTAGCCAATATACCAACAGTTGATCACCGACCATAGCAATTTGAAGAAAATAAATTATGAATGACAAAACTTATTGGTTCAGTTATGGCGGCGAATGAATTATTTGAAGATTGTTTTCCAATTATTACCATTATTATTTGGGTCAAATTGAAGAATAAAATAACAGATAACTTTCGGATGACATTTTGACATACCTTCGCATGGGCTACTCTTGGCAAGTCATTTTGTACCCCTATGGTAGTGGTCAGCATCGTCAGAATTGTGGTGATACCGAGGGATACCCTAGCAGCTACACTCCTTAGATCGATCATAAATGAGACACACGAGAGCATCACCAGCATAATGGAGGGTATGAAGGCGTGAAGAAGATAGTAATGAAACTCCCTGTGAAAGAAGAATTTCACTCGGACGCAGGAGACGTTACCTGTAACAAGGGAGTATTGGTTCTGCGATTAATCATAAAAATTTAGTAACAGGATCTCGGTACTTTATATTGATGTATTTATGGGCAGGATTACATAGGATGGGATGTAGGTATCCCTAGCCGAGATATACTATTCTCCCCCCCCCCCACCCCTAATTTTCAAAATTGTATTCACGTGACCAGTGGCGTCGCAAGCCAGGTAGGGCCCACGGTACAATAATGTCATCGGTCACCCTTTCAAGTTTTGTCTAAGCATCTTTGGCAAAACGAGAATACATAATTTTTTGTATCCGATACTTTTCCGGCCCCTCGATATTTCATTTTTTTTTTACACGCCTTAAATTGTTCCTGGGCCCCATTGCTTTAGACCCGGACATCCCCTCTCTGACACACCCTCTTCCTTCACCGATAACAACAACAAATTATAAAGAAGACAAAGTTCTTAAGTAAGATCAAATCGTAAGTAATTAAAAAAATATATATATAATAACAATATTTACCTATTTTGAGGTCTTTAGAGCAATCTTCCAGACTGGCTCCACGAAGATTAAATTGCGATAATTTTAGATCTTCTTCAAATACAAAGATTGGTAACCGTTCATAAAACTGAAATCTCAGATCCTTGGTGGTGTACTCAACTATAAAATATATACATATATATATATTCAGAATAGAAATAAACTATATCTCTTTCTACTCAAAAGCGGCTTTGATTACTGTAGTTTTTTTAAAATATAACAGGATGCATGCATCCCTTTCTGTAGATCATCCGTTTAATTTTTCCTTCTAACCGAACAAAACTGATCTGAAAGGTCTTATAAAAAAGTGCGTTGACAAGTAGTTACCCGTTTTATCAGGTTCATGAAAGTACAGTTCTTGTTAGTTATTATGCTATATATATATATATATATATATATATATATATATATATATATATATATATATATATATATATATATATGTATATATATATATATATATTTATGTGTGTATATATTATAACGCCTATTTATATGTGGATAATTACAAATAGTATCCATCTCTATGAATGTGTCGTGTTATAACGTTATAAAATTGTTATTATTACTGTTTCTCCTCTTCTCTTTCTCAGTAAGAGGCAGTCACAATAAGAAAAACAGAAAGCGTTCACCGCACGAAAAGTCAACAATTATTTGTAAAATGAATAATAAATTCCATTTAGGTTACCTTAAAGGGATGAATGAATGGAGGTACTTAAAAGCCTTGGATAAAATTCAAATTAAGCCGTTCAAATGTGCTCATGCGTAAAAAAAAATGCCGTATAATAAAATATAACAGTTTGCTGAAATCTCTCCTAATATTCATTTGAAAGTCATCCAATCATCTTTTCGATTTAAGTTTGAAAATAAAGCCAAGTGAAACCCTTACTTGCAAATGAATGACTGAAGCAAAACAAATCCTATCTTTTTTCCCTATATTGCGCAACTAAAACAGCGGAGTTTCTTATTCACTTCATTATTCAAAGTAGGATTTGGCCTAGGGCTATGTAAACTGCATTGCATGTGTGTTAGTCAGCGTCCCGTAAGTATAGCCTAATGATACAGAGTTTGAATAATGTAATATTCCCGTGTGCGAACGCTGTGAAACAATTTTGAGTTCTTACCTCATAAAAATATTACACAGAGGAGGTAGAAGACGGTTCTATCTCGGAAGGTGGGGTGGAGTGAACGTAGGGGGGGGGGGGGGACACAAACTTCGAAGGGCAGTGGGAAACATGATTTGATATGAGGGGACAAAACAAAAAATCACCTCAAATTGCTCCGACAAAGAGACCCTCTGAAGTGTATTACTTATCAGTAGTCCCAGGATTTTAATGTTTTTCAACAAAACTGTCGTTATTTCTTTATTACTATTTTTTTTATTACTCATCCATTCTTTTCTCTACAGATATAGAATTACGTTTCACTAACAGAGAGGTAAAATTCGGGTATATGAATTATGGCACATTTGTTGAAACTGGAGGGAGGGGGCGGGGGGAGACAGTCTAGGAGTTATTGTTTATTTAATATATACTAGAGTGCCCTTTTTCCTTGCTTTTTTTTTTGTCCGTTTCCTCAAGCAACTAAAAAAAAAAGTCTTTACCAGTGCCTGCATCCGTTAATAAATGTAACACTAATAATAGTACAAATTATCCATATTATGAAGCAGTGACTTGATAATGAAACTTCACTACTATTATTAATGTTCGGTTAACTATATCTTTCAAATTAAAGATATACTTACAACTTTCCATTTCAATTGGGCAGAGTTGTTCGTCAAATGGAAAAGAAGTGAAATCCATAGCACAAGCCAAGACCAATCTTAATCTGTGAAAATATCAGGTTATACTTATATATTAATATTTTTATTCCGAAAAGTACCACCATTTATATGTGACACTTATAAACTTTAGATCTGGTAGAGTTAAAAAACCAAGAGTAGATTTTGGTTACTATTACCTTTGAATGAGATGGACCGTTCCATTCGAGAATATTTGTACTACCCTGTTCTCCAGTGTCATCTGGTGTAAGGTCACCATCTTGGAATTGATGAAGATGAGATCAGGTAGCCATAGTTCATTGTTGAGGTGAGAGGTTGGAGGTAACTCGAAAGGGGCAGTGTATCTTAAACGAGGGTCAATCCAACGCTGGACGAGGTAAACGTTGACCGTAAAATCCTTGTGACATAGCAAAAAGAAAGAAGAAAATGATGACGCTATTTCAGAAATTAATGATCTCACTTATGAGTATCCTAAATGTTTTGCAAGGAATACAAATGATGAGAAGGTTAATAACTAAGCAACAAAAAAAAAATGTATGACATTTCTCAAGGAGAAATCAACTAGAACATTGTAAAGAGTATTTCTGGATAAAACTAATTTTCATTCAAACAATTAATCATATCAAAAGTTAGGAACAATATATGGCGAAAGGAAGATGGCGCCGCCCATACGGTATAAGGAAGTGTGGAGAATGCGCTTACGGTTTTTTCATTTCTTTATTTGTCATCATATATTTCTCAATGGATGTTTATGATTGACTTTTCAACATGTTTATGTAGATTGTAGAATGATTTTGGTTAAATAAACTTTGTAATATAACCTGCATGGAAAGACAATTCAATGGAATACTTCTTGAGAGATAAACAGAGGGAGGACAGCTCGTTCCGGGAACACAACTGCCCTGCAATACTAACATTAATAAGCACAGGCCTACACCAACGACAAGTGCAATCGCGGAACGAATTGGCGACGGCATGACTTCGCTATAGAAAACAAACGACCTATTATTATTATAGATCAACAGACACTTCCATCACAACTTCCAGAAATGAAATCTGAAATGAAGGCACTCAAAGCAGCTGTAATCGATATGGCGGGAGTCGGTAGAATTTATGGAAAATGAAGTCGAATCTGTTAAAGCAAAGCTAAAGATGAAGGCTGAAACAGAGGGGCATTGAATCTCTAAGAGAAAGTGTATACGATTCGGAGCGTTTATCACAAAAGCTATCATAATCAATATAATACTTGGACTTGAACAGATCAATACGACAAAAACGTATTTTTCCATAGTGCGCCAGAAGCCATTACTGAAAAATTTGAAGAAATTATTAAAGTTAATATTCTAGCCAACATGATGATGAGGTTTCAGAATGTGGAAAATAGAACGAGCATACATGGACCCCTGTAGGAGCACCAACAGTAGCAATGAAACTGCGCCCACTTCACGTAAAAATTTCTAAGATTCAGTAATAGAGAAAAAGTTTTAAAGGCTGCGGGAAAGACATTAAGAGGTAAATTATTGAGGGGGCAAAGGAGAATTTCATAAGCGAGGACGTCTCCACTAACGTTCGGGAAGTAGATTGTTTTACAAAAAATATATTTCGCAAAAAAAAAAAATATATATCAGAAGGTATTTGTTGGAAGAAATACTGGCTTCCAGGTTTTAATTATTCCCTTTTAATATAAAGTTCATCTTTTTTATTTACTGTTTTTAATTCATGTTATCAATTATTGAAATTCACTGTATGTAGTTTGTAATGTCAAGAGCAATAAAGAGCAAATAAAACATTAATAGAGAAATAGAAAAACAATGAAAGATATTGAGACGGATGTATTTAACAGTGCAGAACATTTTTTTTTTCGATTCCATATATCAAATATCACGTTGTCTAATATCCCTTTAACAATCTGCTGTGACATAAATTCAAGAAAATAACAATACTTCTAAAATGCAATAAACTGCTTTAAGTTTTGCAAAACTTTATATGTTGGAGGCAAGCTCACACCTGGAAACAAAACTTTGGATATTTTTATTTATCTGTTTAAATTTCAAAGGAAATGTGCTGCTAACGTTATTATTGTCCCAGACATTTGTAGCAAGTTTAGAAGCGTGAATAAGGGCATTTTTTCCTTTAAAAAACTGATAGCAAACTAAGATAACACTGAACCGGATTAAATCGTAATGTGATAGTGTAAATGATACTTGTTTATGTTCATTTATGGTACAATATACGACAAAAGCATAAATTGATCGTATACTTACTAAAGTCGTTTCACTGACGCTCTCGAAGTTGACAACACCTAAGCTGATATCTACATCAACGGATCTGTTGGCTAATGGAAGGCAAAAGAAGGAAGGCTTTAATACAGGGTTGTCCAACCTACGGCCCGCGGGCCACAGTCCGGCCCGCCGCAGGGTTGCGTCCGGCCCGCCAGAGATTCTGTACGGTGCGAAATTTTAGTGAGCAGATTTATTGATAACAATTTGAAGCTTTATAATCAATCTTTCGAACCTTCTGGGTCCAAAAAACTGCACACAGGTCAG
This sequence comes from Apostichopus japonicus, assembly GCF_037975245.1. Classification (NCBI taxonomy): domain Eukaryota; kingdom Metazoa; phylum Echinodermata; class Holothuroidea; order Aspidochirotida; family Stichopodidae; genus Apostichopus; species Apostichopus japonicus. The sequence continues at coordinate 8,321,683 of NC_092573.1, forward strand.
TTTGTGTGACACTCTCAGCGGAGGGGAGGGGGCGGCTGGACTTTATTCATCTGTTTTATCAGGAAGGAAGATAAATCAGTGCGCTCCGCGCGCAGTGCTCACATTTTGTTGCCTTGGGCTTCGGGCAAAAAATCGAAATATCGAGCGTAGGGTTCATGCGGCCCCCTCCTTCATCATAATTATTACATATGGCCCTCCTCAGCAAAAGGTTGGACAACCCTGCTTTAATATCACAGAAGTGTACGTATACGAATCGACAAGAGTTGGGAGAGAGAAGCATGAGCCGCCACCCCGCCCCCCCCCCCCCCGCTCCCATACTTCTCTATCGTTGAGGCGTAAGCATAGGGAAGGGCAGAGAACAGGGGTAGGGAGTGTGGGCACTCGATGGGGCCAAGGGCAGAGGTAGGGGCAATGCAGGGCGGTACAGAGGACGGACTTGCAGAGAGATAAAATGAATTGGGAAGGAGTAGGTGAGTGGACCTCGAAGTGAACAATAATTGTATATATGGAAATATTTTCTCATGCAAATATGAATATATCCCATGCAGCATAATAAAGCAATGAAAAGCTTGCAGTTTGCTGTTAAATTGATAGGAAATAAGCTGTGTTTTGATCACTAGTTCACCAATATACACTATACTATGGCTTCTGCTAGTGTCAGTAACGGTACCCGTGTTTGCACTACGCGTCATAGTGAACACATATAGGGTAACCAACTTTATGGAGCGTTAACGATAGCTCCGTTGATAACTATGATGCGTTTATTTGTATCCCTCGGGATTCGTTCCTTGAAAATCGATTCTAGCTAATCATTTTTTTATTTAATTAAAACGATTATCAGTGATACAGGATTATAGTTCAAACTCATTATGTTCATATTTATTTATAACCTAAATAAGGAAATGAAATCAAAGGGAACAACAAAGCTAAAGTAAAAAGAAGAAGAAAAATATTAAGTAAACAAGGAAATAATGCGTGTGAGCAGATGTGTATATGACGTATATTGTAATGACCTATAAGTCAGGGAAAAGACAAACAATAAGCAAGATCAAGTAACAATATAACAAACTGGAAATGAAATATGTATATATTCAAAGGTGAAATGAAATATGGCTAATGAGGTATTCTTCTGTTTCTAAATAATAAACATTGTAAGTTTACACAACTTAAGTTAGTGTAGATTATAAGAAGAAAGCAGAATATTGCTCAGAGGAAGTTACATACATATCTCTGGTTTGACTCTCAACTTACAATGACGTGACTGTTATTTTCTGCGGCAGGCGCGGACTGACGGTCATTGCGTCTCCTTCCACGCACCCCTCCCCCTCCACGCACCCCTCCCCCCTTCAAGCCTAACCAACTCTCTCTCAGATGTGTAAGGAAAATATTGCACCTCTTTGGAGATATGTAAAGGAATGTAGGTCGTTTCAAGGGCCTACATTTGTTTCAATATGTGATGTCACGTAATGAGGATCATTAATGAAGTGCAACATTTTAATTGTTTCTTTTGTTTTCTGTTCATGGTTTGTGTTGACACGTAAACTAATGTCAGACATAAGGTCACTTTTGGAACTTGCCAAAAGTCATTTGCATAACTCAATATAAAACAGAATAATAAAAAGAAAAGAATAAGGAAACAGTTAAACAATTTAAGCATAGTTGGTTTGATGATGTCATCTTTAGACTTACTCAAGTCTTCAGTCTCGTGTGTGTGTATGAAAAGAAGGTTGAAATTGTGCTAATGTATACACTCAGAAAACTGTTTACATAGGTTAAGTAAAATTTTACTTGATTTTCATGTCAAATAAGAACATTAAAACATTAAAGTAAAATTTACTTAAGTGCTGTTTTGTAAAGTTTAACATGATCAGCATGCAACGCAACTACAAAATTATTATGTAAAATTTTGCCAGCGATTTCTACATAGCACCCGTTCAGTAAGCGTTTTACACATGTATCAGGTTAATTGTTAAATGCAGCTTGATGCACCTTTTTTTTTATATTAAGTCAATCAAAACAGAAAGGCACATTTAAGAGACAACAAAAAGGAATGACAACACAAATAAGTCAGAACATTTGATGAATTCAAACCTTTTATTTCAACACTTATGAGGGTATCCTGTATATCTACAATGATGCATGAATAGTGAACTATGGCCATGATATTTTAACTTTTGTGTCCAGTAATGGATGACAGTTTGCATCAGATACATGGCGGTCGTAACGACATTGATAGCATACTTTCAAACGGTTGAAATCTTTCAGCAATGTAACTCCCACTTTTACCCATTATAAAAAATAAAAAATAAACATAAACAAAAGGTAATAACAAAAAGATGAACAAGAGGTACTATCTCTTAAAGGTGCATGCTTACGAAAATGTTAATGATTTAAGTTTTTAGTTTCTGAGATGCATGCACAAAAAGCATTTGGTCGACTTAGAAATTCTCAACCAACTCCCTCGACATGTAGATAGATATTTGAAAGCTCACCAAAATTAACATAATCAACTGTCTGATTGTAAAATTTGACAAAGATACAACTCTACCTGCAGCATTAGCTAAAATTTCTTGCATAGATAAAAAAAAATGATCTGTTCATTGTTACTTTAGGTTCAATTACAAAACATCAACCCATGAAGATTCCAATAAAATTTAAATAAAAACATAATCTTCTATGTCATGTGAGCTTTGCAACTTAAACATGCTGGTATATAATTGAGCACTGTATAGTACTGTTCCAACAAGTTAAACGTACTATCAGCTCTTTGACATGATTATGATGTAATACTATTAAGCACAATGGATCAATACTTATACATCCTCAAGTAAGAGGAAGGATCTTGAATATTTGGTGGTAGCCAGTTAAACACTGAAATTATTTTGCCTTCACTTTTCATATCAATACCCCACCTCATCAACGTTTATAGTAAATATCATTTTAAAGATAAACTTAAATCATAATCAACTGTCGGCCATGAAGACAATGACAAAGTTAAGACCTTTCCTCTAGTCACCCATATATAAGCAGTATTTTCATAATCTGCTGCAGATAATAGGTTAATTTCAATTAAGAGTCAATAATCAACCAGTACCAAATAAAGAATGAAAAATGAAATGAACCGATATAATCTTCTTGACAGAAATGGAACAATAGTGAACTTTGTGACATGAAACATATTTGCATTAACCTGATCATTAGCATTCTGGGGACACTGAATGCTATGACATTATATCAATTTTATGTTACTGTTTGTGTAATAAATTTTACATTCACAATGTTTAACACACAATCATCACATTGATTGGATTTATTATTGTACTGCTGAGTATTAAGCACAACGAATCTAAACACTCTTACAATAACAACAATCCCTCAAGTCATTCGATGTGACGGGTCTGAAAATGTAATGACAAAGAAACAACTCTTCCTGAAGTCAATTGAAAAGAAGCAACAACTTTACATACACAGTGATTTGTTCATTATTAGTTTAATTTGAATTAGCATTCAAACCAATCAAAACAAGTAGTGGTGAAATGAAAGGATATAATCCTTTTAACAGAAACTGGAAGATACACATCAAAGTGAACTTTGAGATGTGAAAACATGTGGAATGCTGACAATCACGACTGGTACACTGCAGTTACCTTTGTCTTTGTTGTTGGCACGGTAAGCACGAAAATCTCGAATCTGGTTGCACTTCACACTACCAGTCCAGGCAACTTATAAACAACTTTTTTGGAAAAAATCCCAGGCACCAAGACATGCCTTTTGGTATTCCAGATTTAACACAATAATGCTTTGAAGCACACATCAATGGCCTACATAAATGTTCGTGCAGATTATAAGAAGAAAGCAAAATAGCGCTCAGAGGAAGTTACATACATATCTGGTTTGACTCTCAACTTTCAATGACGTGACTGTTATTTTCTGCGGCAGGCGCGGACTGACGGTCATTGCGTCCCCTTCCACGCACCCCCCCCCCCGCCCCTCCCCCTCTCACGCCTAACTAACGCTCTCCCAGATATGTAAGGGAAATATTGCACCTCTATGGAGATATGAAGGAATGTAGGTCGTTTCAAGGGCCTACATTTGTTTCATTATGTGATGTCACGTAATGAGGATCATTAATGAAGTGCAACATTTTAATTGTTCCTTTGTTTTCTGTTCATGGTTTGTGTTGACACGTAAACCAATGTCAGCCATAAGGTCACTTTTGGAACTTGCCAAAGGTTATTTGCCATAACTCAATTTAAACAGAGTAGTAAAAGAAAAGAATAAGGAAACAGTTAAACAATTTAAGCATTGTTGTTTGATGATGTCATCTTTAGACATACTCAAGTCTTCAGTCTCGCGTGTGTATGGAAAGAAGGTCTAAATTGTGCTAATGTTTATAGAAGTAGATTTCCTTTAGCTGTTCTGGGAAGTGGTTCATTAGAAAAAAAATCTTTTCCGCAGTAGAGCAATGTTGATCGATTGGGCTTCCTTCTTTCTTAGATGCCGTGTTATCGTTTCGTGATGTGCAGCTTATCTTGATTCATCGTCGGGTGTGCATCACCATTCCCCTCGAAAGGGAACAGAATCCTACTACACATGATATTAGCCAAGAGGCCGAGAATTTAGTACTTATGTGTAAAACTTTTCTAATACTTGGTCTTAGTTTTACATCTACGCAGAACAATAAATTGCATGATAGCTATTTCGAAACTTCGGCAAGAATGATGTTTGAAGTAACCCCCCGCTCCTGCATTACCAGCTAATTATTATCACAGCTTAGGCTTAATGGCAAAGATATATCCAGACTATATAGAACGTGGTTTTTTCCATGAACAAAATAATACACTTCCTACGCAGATATCCTTCATAAAGAAGAACATTTCCTAAGGATATTTCATAGCAAGAGTGTGGCTAACATGCGTATTCAATAGGCTGATTCAATAGGCTAACATGCATGTTCATGACCAAATTAGTAATCTTGCGAGTCAGTTGTAATTCTGAAGTGTAATCTACGAATTAGACATCAGAGTGTAATCCACGCATGTTTTAGCAAAGTAAAGTATATGTCGTTGGAGGGCCGGGGGGGGGAGGGGAGGGGAGGTTTTTTCAGCGCATGCGCACCATAGTCATAACTAAACTTTGGCATGCAAATTACAAACAATGCGAAACTAAAAGATGTTGTCCAAAAGACAAAAAAAAAACATTAGTTAAACCTTAAACTTACTTCCAAAATATGGTCTGATTCGTCTATCGTAATTCTCGAAAAGTTTCGTCCAGATTTTTGTTGTCTGCTCCTCTTCTACACTGACATTATGCTCATGCAAGTATACATCAGCTGCAGTAGACAAACTGTCAAACAGACATACACGAAGCCTTGATCATAGGTGTATATGTTCAATATGACACATATTTTGGTCAGAAAGTCGTAGCTTTTTCAATTTCAAAATTTATTAAATTTTGCATGCATAACAAAACAAAAAAAAGACTGAAGCATGTAACGTATTGCTTTAAAGATTGGAAATTTGATGAAGTCGTAAAAACAAAACAAACAATAATCAGAAAGACGGTCGAAGACGAGGAAGGGATGAGGGATGGGGTGGTAACATTATAAAGGAACACATCCACGATATGTATGGAAATAACCGATAAAGATGACACAAAGGTCGGCTTACAAAATTCCAACGCCCCATTCATATATGCGTCTACACTGTTGACTGTTTACCCCCCCCCCCCCCCTCAGCACCGCCCCTCCTTCTGTTCGCTCCTCCGTTGTTAACATTTCGATGTACTTAATTAATTACTAAGAGACACACAGATTGTTCATGTGTAAGGCTAAATGGAACCATATTTACCTATATGTAATCCGATGATCTAACTATTCTTTAATATACCCTACGGAGTCCAAACCACATTGAAGGGAAATGATTTGAATGTATACTTACCACGTAAAAAATAGTAACAATACTTCTACGACCAACACGAGCCTCTGTCTAAATTCTTGCCCATCAGCCATTCTCCTTATGGATATGAACCTTTCGTTCTCTAACAATTACTTTGTCAACTTGGGAAATGTTGTCACCTGTAGGATTTTGTCTATAACTTGCGACTCTAATGATACTGGTTGCCTATGTGCGGTCACTTGATGACAGAGTACCTACAACAATGTAATCAAATTATAATCACGTCAACTAGCCTATATATACTGAAGTGTGTACATGCCATCGCATTAAATAGAAATAACAAGTAATCCACGCATCTATCTATCTATCTATATATATATATATATATCTATATCTATATATATATATATATATATATATAACATTAATATCTAACTATTTTATTTTACTGGTGACGGATGGGGGTTGGGGTAAACTTGCGACGGGTTTTCTAGTGTCACAGCATGCCGAGTATATGATGGCATCACCATCGAGTTAAGTGTCTCGAACATTTAACTGACAGACAGGCCAATATTTCCTAGCTTCTTTGAATGATAACGATATTTTAATTTTTTCACAACAGCTTTTGTCTACGGCGACGATTTTGTCGAATTGCTACCTCCCGTTCCAATCAGACCAAGAGAACTGATCAAGTGGGCGGGGCCTAGTGACGTAACCGACAATGGCCTGGAATTATATGAGGTACATAACATGCAAATAACAAGTACAAATTGTTTTGATGATGTTTTCCATTCTATTAAATGGTTGACCATGATATAATTTGGCCTATTCCAAATATCGTATAACATATTTACTTGAGAATGTTATCAATGCAACAAACCGCTGTGAAAAAAACGTTGCCCATTATCATCGTCTATATTCACAGGTGCGGAAAGCTGTGGAAGTCAGCGATATGTTTGCTACTAACGAGGCTAACTTCGGCTAAAAATCAACCTTTGATGAGACCATGTCTGAGTATACACTTGAGTTATTCTAATGCTATCATAAAATCACCAACGGGAGAACCATTATGTTACGTTCGCATAGGAAAACAGTCAATTTAACAGGCGCCAGGCGATTTGTACTCCCTGGTCCCTAAGATTTTTGCGGCTGGTTTGCCTCTAAATAATCTACCTAGGCGACAGTTCATTTTCGTTAACGGCGCCTGTTCATTTCCCCAATGTTACTACACCCAAACCTGAAATTTGTATTTGGCACTGAATCTCGACAATTGCGAAATACGACGGAAAAGTTCAAAAGCGGAAGCAAAATGATATAATACCGATGATTCACAATGATATCGTCCATTCCAATAGCAACGTTGTATGTACCAACAGTAAACTTTCATGACTTTTTTGACTTAAGTGTTTGGAGTTGCCATGTTCGTAAGCGACGAACATGGCAACTCCAAACACTTAAGTCAATGGAGATTTGGTCGAGACTTCTGATTTTTATCTACGGATGCTATTCAGCTAATTTCTAATTGCCAACAGCCTCTCTTATAAAACAAAGTTTCCACAATTTGACCCTTTGGTGACTACAAATAACCTTTGACCTCCACCAAAACCAATAGGTTACATTGACTTAAACGCGTCACAACTACATATTATCATAACAGTACTGAGACAGCACTCTTGAGGGTTAAAGATGATGTACTTAAGGCGATGGACAAGTCTCATGTTGTTTTTCTGGTGTCATTGGACTTGTCCGCCGCCTTTGACACTATAGACCATGATGTACTGCTGAAGAGAATGATACAGAGTTGGGAATATCAGGGATTGTCCTCCAATGGTTCAAATCCTACCTGTCTGATAGACAAAGCCGTGTTTCCATTGGCAACAACTACTCTGATCCTGTTGATTTAGAGTATGGACTGCCACAAGGTTCTATCCTTGGTCCCTTAAAGTTTGTAATCTACACACTCCCTCTTGATAAAGTCATTCGTCGTCATGCCTTAGACTTTCATCTCTATGCAGATGACACACAGTTGTACTGTTCTTTTGACCCAAAAATACCAGGTGCACGGCAGCATGCTATTGAGAAGCTTCAACTGTGTATTGCTGAAATCCAAGAGTGGATGACTTGCAACAAGTTAAAATTAAATGAGAGCAAAACTGAGTTCATTGTGCTTTGGATCACCCTATTTTCTTCAGAAACTGCCACCTGTGTTACTGAAAATCGGTGATGCACATATTGAACCAACACAGTCGGTTCGGAACTTGGGCATAATGTTTGATGCAAATATCAACACATATCAACACATTTCCAGTTAAGAAACATCCGGAGAATAAAGAGATATCTTGATAAAGAAACTCTCCATCGTGTCGTCAGGGCTTTAGTCATCTCTCGTCTCGACTATGGAAATCTTCTTCTTTTTGGTGCTACGGAACATGAATTGGACAGAGTTCAAAGATTGCAGAACAATGCTGCCCGGTTGGTATCAAGGGCGTAGAAACCGGGGGGCTGGGGGGCGCCAGCCCCCCCCCCCCCCAGTGAAAAATGTGGAGGGGCGGAAGTATCATTCGGCCCCCCGCTTCGCAAGTCAGAAAACCCCTTTTTCATTTCCAAATGAGAAAAAAAAATCTCATTTGGAGCACCAAATTGCATCTAAGTCCTGGTGAAAATACAAAATTAAGTTTACAAAATGGAGTGGGTGTTGAAGTGTGCTATATTGCACCAAATTGCATCTGAGGCTACCTGGAAATGCAAATATTCCAAAGACCCCTTAGACCCCTTCCCCAAGCCGGCCATCAGTCTTCAGCCCCCCCCCCCCACTCAAAAGTACCTTCCTACGCCACTGGTTGGTATGTTCCATATCCAAGAGAGATCACATTACTCCAACACTTAAAGAACTCCACTGGAGGCCTATAAGGGAAAGGATTCAGTTTAAACTCTGTCTCTTTGTCTTTAAATCCATGAACAATACTGCACCTGTTTATTTATCCAATCTACTGTCACCATATACTCCTCAAAGAACTCTCCGCTCTACTCATGACATAACCCGCTTGAATGTTCCTAGAACGAACAAGGTCTTGGGTCAGAAATCGTTCAGTGCAGCCCGGTCCACAGTCATGGAACAATCTCCCTCGTACTATAAGAGAAACTGACAATATCTCTCAATTTTGTAGTAATCTTAAGACTCACCTCTTTCCATGCTATTTTGTGTCTGTGTCACAAGCGCTATGATCTAGATGGAATAGTTCTATATCAATGTTAATTGTTATGTTATGTTATGTTATATTATATGTGAGATTGGTTCAAGCTTCCCTTCTTGAGATATCGTGTTTACAAGGTTTTAACAATTTGACCCATGGGGACCTCAAATGGCCTTTGACCCCCCCCCCCCCCGTCCCTCCAAAAAAAAACAATAGGCTTCTTTTACTCAATTTGGTTCCCTTACACACCAAATATGAGATTGGTCCGAGCTTCCCTTCTGATATCGTGTTTACAAGCAAGGCGTCACACGCGCGCGCACACATATGTTTGTATTACATTCAGACCGAGGACCCCATTGCATTTTCCATTGTTCAAATCCACGTACCCTAACCTTAACAATACCCCAAACAATAGAATTCTTCCGAGGACGTGGTGATTCTTTACAAATCACAACCGAGGACCTGGAATTCTTTTGTTCAAGTCCTCGGTCAGATAGAAAAACAAACGCACATAGCACGCACACACATACATTTACAGACACGAAAGCCCGTACATATAGCAACATCATTGATGACCTTGAGAGTGCAGCATGAATATCTTACATCAAGAGTTGCAGATTATTAATACTTCGTTGAATGGGTTGGGAGAATTTTGAAAACTCTTGTACAAATCATGTATACAAAGAAAACAGGAAAACAATGATAATAAAATCGCGTACGAAAAGATTGGCTGATATAGGTCTATATATACAGCAACAAAGTCTTCATGAGGATAATCGTGATCCGCACAGTTATAGTGTATACCAGGATATCTTACTCGGAAAGAACAGAAACCATTCAGTAGCAAATATTACCGGTGTGTAAACTGTGCAAGAGAAACAAGCCTCACTTAACAAAACGAAACAGAAAATTTCAAGTTGACAGGATGTTCGTTCTTGTGCTGTTACTAGTACTGTCTATTAAGAGGTAAGATTATAATCAAACCGCGGCTTGAATTATCAATAATGAATGGCAGTTTTTCGGTGTATATATAGCTGAAGTGATACGCTCAGATGGTAATGTACATTTTTTCTATCTTTGATGGTTTTTAATTTACTGAAAGCATATAGTCAGGCCTATTGCATAGAAATACGTAAATTTCCATAGTTAATGGCTTAGAGGCTATATAGTTTCATTTCATTTCATTTCATTTATTTGTTTTTTCTCAATATACGGTACATTGTATGTCATACAAACGTTTACAGATATGAAATTGAGTATAAAGAGAAAGGAAGTGATCTAAAAACCTGAAAGGCTTATCGAGTAGAGCCACTCCCTAAAAAAGGAAAATAATTAAGTTATTAGAGTTAACGATATAAACAAACAAAGATTTCGTAAAAAGTATTATGGATCAATAATCACTTATGTAAACCTCGCTTAATTGACTTTTAAAGGAACGTGGTGACTGAGAATCATTTTGTATATGATCATGATGATTAAGTAGATAATTCCAGCAAGTGTTTGCCCGATAACGTATACTCTGTTTACCCAGGTTACTATGGGGAAAAAGTCTATGTATGTGACCAGCCTGTCTTGTATTATAATCATGGATTTCCCTATTAACAGTGAATAAATTTTTACATGTGGGCGGATTATACCCATTAATAGAGCGATAAGCGAATGTAGCAAGATGAACTTTCACAAGGTCCGGTAATTTCAGTAGCTTAAGTGAGGCAAATAATTTACTAGTATGATCGTTATAGTCGGCAGAAGATATATGTCGAATAGCCCTTTTTTGAAGTACAAAAAGTTTCTTAATGTTATAAGCAGCCGTGCCAGACCAAACTGTAATGCAATAAGTAAGGTGAGGATAAATTAAAGTAAAATATAAAGAACGAAGAATATGTTTTGGTAAGTAGTGCTTCAATTTGGAAAGAATCCCAACGCCTCGAGAAATATTTGTTGATATTGTATTTATGTGATGACGCCATGTCAGACCAGAATCAATAGTTACCCCTAGAAAAGTGGTAAAACACACTTTTTTTAGACTACTACCATACATCTGTATGTCAGACAGAATATTCCTATTCCTACCTTCATTGAAAACAACATATTTTGTCTTACCTACATTTAAAGAAAGTTTGTTAGCTGAAAACCAAGCATGAAATTCATCAAGCACATGACAAACTCTAGCCCTCATTTCCACAGGATCCAAGCCAGAGAAAAAAATATTAGTATCATCAGCGAATGATATGATAGTACAATTATCTGACACATGACAAATATCATTTACATATATTATAAAAAGCAAGGGCCCCAATATAGATCCTTGTGGAACCCCACAAACAACATTCATGCAATCAGAATCCGTATGAAGACAATTTGTAAATTGTTTTCTGTTTGATAAATAGCTTCTAATCCAGTCTAGTCCTGTGCCTCTTATGCCATAATGTGACAATTTTATAAACAAAATACGGTGATCAATTGTATCAAACGCTTTGGACAAGTCCAAGAATACACCGACGGAAATCCTTTTATTATCTATGGCATCATACAATACCTCCAAGGCCTCAGTCAAAGCAAGTTCGGTTGAGTGTCCTGGCCGATACCCATATTGACTTTTGTACATAATATCATGTTTACTGATAAAATTATAAATACGATTATGAACTATTCTTTCAAAGATTTTAGAGAAGGCTGTTAGTACAGAAACTGGGCGATAATTACCTATAACATCATGATCCCCTTCTTTGTAAACAGGGATAACTTTCGCAATTTTTATATGATCTGGGACAGTACCAGTTGCTAAGGATAAATTTATAATGTGAGTAAGAGGGTGAACAACGTAATGTAGCACCTTTCTTAGTATTGAAGGCTTTATGCCATCGAAGCCGGCAGATTTATCTGGTTTCAAACAAGCAAGTGCAACTTTAAATACTTCACTCTCATTTGCAGGAGACATATAAAAGGTTGAAGGATTTGAATTTCTTAGGTAATGATTTGGATTAGTGTCACTATGAATATCTGACGCTAAGTTGGGCCCAACATTTATAAAGAAATCATTGAATGCGTTTGTAATCTGCTTAGGATCATTGGTTTTACCGTTGCTGACTTTCATCGTGTCGGGAATAGACGACTTACTTTTTCTATTATGTAATACATCATTGATTATTGCCCAAGTACGTTTAGAATTGCCACTGCAACTATTGAACTTATCAGAATAATACCGAGTTTTCGAAATACGAATAATGTGGGTCAATTTATTACGGTAAGTACGAAACTTGTCGGAATTGTCCATATTGGGGTTTTTCAACATCTTGCGATAGAGTTTATTTTTACGTTTGATTGATTGTAAAATACCAGTCGTTATCCAAGGATGACGCTTTTTACGACGCTTTGAGTTACTGATATAAATATATGGAAAGCATTCATCATAAATATTTTGAAAAACTGTAATGAAATTGTAATAAGCTACGTTCACGTCCTCAATAGAACATATGAAATTCCAGTCGGTATTATGTATTAAATTATTAAAATACGTAGTATTCTTGTCGGAATAGTTCCTAGCGTAGTAGCCAGAATCAGATTTACTCTGTTCTACTGAAGTTTGAATGAAAACGGGGAAGTGGTCACTTATATTCGTTAGTAGAATGCCAGGCGTGATATCAGTAATATTGTTGGTGAATATATTGTCAATAAGTGAGGCCACGGTTCCACTTACTCGAGTAGGCTTGGAAATTGTAGGGAAAAAATTGTTTGAAAACACAGTGTTTATGAAGTCAGAAGTTCCATTTTTTAGTAAGTCAATATTAAAATCCCCCATGATATAACCATGTTTGTTCTCACTAGATATTAAATTGAGTATAATATTTATATATTCATTGAATGTAGATGTCAAACCCTGTGGAGGTCTGTAGACTACTCCAACGATTATGTTATTCTTATTCATTGCTATTTCTATGAAAATGCTTTCTATCGCCTCATTGAAAAAAGATATGTCAGTCCTTTTTACAAACGTATAATTATTCGATATAAAAAGACCAACACCACCACCTCTCTTGCTATCCCTGTGACTTTCTATAAAAGTATATTGATCTATTTGTAACAAAGGTGATATTTGGTCACTTAACCACGTCTCACTGAAGCCAATTATTGAGAACTCATGATTAAGAAGGGAAAGAAAGTCAATTATTGAGTTGAAGTTTTTGTTTAGGCTACGACTGTTTACATGAAACAGAGAGAATACATGAGGTTTACCAGTGAGTTGATTGAAGGAACCAATGTCAAAGTAGCGACAAAGACTAACAGGAACTTGTGAGTTTAGGTTTTGTGAGTCATAAAAATTATTATTCATGAACTGCGGACTTGGTCCATGTAGTGCCTCCAAAAAATCATTGTGATTTGAAAGATTTTGAAAGGGCAAACCAGAGTCACAAGAATCACAAATGCAAGAATTACACCTATTACTGATACACCACGTATGCCGAAAAGTACCACAATTTTCACATTTAACCTTATTATACGTTTCACTTATGATAAGATTACAATTTTCACAAACTAACATCACCTGTTTTCGATCAGAGTGATAAAAAAGGAAGACAAAAAGTACAAAAATATGTAAATGTATACATCCTTTGGATTAATTATTGATTTAAAGTGTCATTTTCCAGTGCCAAAGAGCTAGAGACGCTTCAAGTCATTCAGCCCCCAGATTCGTTTCGTAAACTCGGTGTTGTTCTTGCTTACCAGTGCGATGACTTTCCCATCGTGTGACCAGGCTGCTTTGACCAGGGTGGTGTTTTTCGTCGCCTGTAGTAGCGCTTGGTTCGCCTTCGTTAGGTCCTCCTGTATTACAAGGCGGGTGCCCTTCAATTTTCGCCTGTTCTTTATGCATAGTTCTCTGGTTTTGTAGTTCTGGAATTTGACGATTATTGCCCTGGGTTTACCCGGCTCTTTCTTACCGATCCGATGCGACCTATCAATGTCTGTTGGATTCAGGTTGAGTCCCAGATGCTGTGATGCGAGGTCCATCATGATGACGTCAGTATTTTCGTTCGGCTTCTCCTCCACACCAAACACACGAATGCAGTTTCTTCGGGAGTACTGTTCCAGCTGGTTCAATTGGTTGGTTGAGTTGTTGAGTTTGTCTGTCAATTCCGAGATCTCGTCCTGCATGGCTTTCAGTTCTGAAGAAGTTTTCTCGGCTTCCACTTCGATGTCATGTATTTTGCCAGAATTGATCTCGATCTGCTTCAAAAACTTATCCAGTTTTTTATCCAGAGCTCGATCAATACAAGCTTGCAGCTTTAGCTCGAAATCTTGGCTTGCGATTACTTTTGTAACCACTTGAGTGACAATCTCTGAGATTTCCTTTTCTTTTGTGTTGGAGCGTGTAGACATTGTTAGGAATCACCGGACCGATTTATGTCGATAACTGTCCCACAGGACTCTGTGTTTAGTTAGGCTATATATATATATATATATATATATATATATATATATATATATATATATATATATATATATATATATATACTACTACTGATACCTTTTAGACCTAAGCGATTGTTAAAATAAAGAACGTCGTGCAAAAGGTGACGCAGGTAATACCGGACTTTATCTATACCACCACTTTCTCTACCTTTTACCCCCCCCCCCAACCCCACCCTCAGCTCCACCTTTGACTGAGAACGGATATGGTAGGCTACCATGAGGAAGTGTGTCGTTCATTTATATAGAATTGCAGAAGAGCAAAATAAGTCCAATACGTAAGCCTATAGTTCTACCAGGCGCATATCCAGGATTTTCTAACCCGGGGGGCGCGAATTACTATCTAAGCGGAGCGCCACCATCAGTTGGCGCGCAGCGTACAAGAAAATTTCTGGTTTTGATACCCCCCAGATCACCGGAAATGGCACTTCTCGGGCTTGAAAATGACCAACCAGATGTACACTTTTGCCTGAGAACCAAGTATTTCCCAAAAGTTTTTTTCCATCCATAACCTTTTTGAAGATTTTCACCAGTCACACATCATGTTCGACCTCATTGCATGTCCTATGGATCATTGCTTTTGTAGGTGATTCTACGTCACGGCCCACAATATCCGAAAGCCCCACTTTTCAAGGTTTTAAGCCCATTATTTGTTGAGAATTTGAAAATTCACATTTCTCGTGAATAAAATCACTTCAAAACATACCCATAATGTTGCACAAAATTCAATCTATGGACAACCAATATAGAAAAACCTCATTCAACCCCTAACAGACAGGTCAAAATTGCACCAGTAGAGGAAAGTATGATGAAGAATTTTGGTGAGGAAATTTTCGAAAATTCAGACACACTTAATTTATTGGTGTACAAATATTGCAACCTCTTATAATGGCTATTATAAAACTTGGTTGAAGGAAATGAAAAATAGCAGATATTTCAGATATCAGGTATATCGAAACCGAACACTACACACATAGGCGTAGGTCCCGTAGGAGGCGGGGGCTGCAGCCCCCCCCCCCCGCAACCAATTTTTTTTCCCATTTTTCGGGCACCTACTGAAAGAAAAATAAATAGCAATGAATAGTTTAAAAATGATCTCCTTGGTAATTAAAATAAAGTTGTAAGCTTGGCCGACATTACTACTGTAAAAGAGAGTTTTGACATAAATGGATCTGTATGCTTTTTCTCCATCTACATCAGACATTTCGTTGTTTACATTAGCATCCAGCGGTATACTGTGCAACTTTCACGGACCGTGCGGTACACGATGCCATGCAATGTAATGACCGATGCTTGGTTATATGATATTGGCATCGATATGTTGAACGGGCGCTCAGCGCGCGAAAAATTTTGGCTTTTTTATCGGGCAAGTCATTACAGCCCCCAAATCCAATTGGGCTACTACGCCTTTAACTACACACATAAACAGTTTTTGAGGCTGTTCATCGTGTAACATGTATTTCAATGCTCACTGATATGATGTTATATCTGTTCTTTGCTTACAAATTCGAACAGGCGTGTAGTGAGTAATTGCCAAGGGAGGGGCGAAGCCTGTAGGCAAACTATCTAAGCGAAGCGCCACCATGCGTTGGCGCGAAGCGTACAAGAAAAATTTTGGCCGAAAATGCCTCCCAGATCGCTGGAAATTCGCAGGCCTTGTAAGTTGCATCTAAGCATTGTCTATTTTGAAATTACTAGCGATGTCATAAAGAAAATTTGCTCGGGGTGGGGGGGCGGTCGCCCCTTTCCCGAAATGCGTCATGTTCCCCGACGACTCGGTCGAGTTCAAGACCAGCCACAGTTGGTTCCATATAGCAGAATTGTACAATTGTTTATGGCGTTCATACACACACACACGGGTTATGATAGAACATATATAGTATTTATATAGATACATTAGTGAGAGAGGAAAAATGGAAACATCAAAAATGGAGTTGTCGGTGTAAGGGGTAGGGTGAGGCGCATACCCCCTCCGTAATCCTTGATCTGTCACTGGCTACCCTGTGTATATAATAGGGATCAGCGCTTCAACTATGACTGTTCCTCTTTCTCTTCCCGAGGTCTTGGCTATCTTCTACTCCCTACTTTTCTCCTTTTTCTCTCTTTTTTCTTTTTCTTTTCCCTTCCTTCCTCTCCTCCTTTTCTTTTTTCCCCTCCTTTCCCTTTTTTCTTCTCTTTTTTTCTCTCCTCTTTTCCTTACCCGGGGGGCGCGCCCCAACGCCCCCCTCCCTGGATACGCACCTGTCTACAGTGTGTTTCTCTTACAAGGTTTACATGTACAATGGTATCAATAGAGAAAATTACCAGACGATCGATTAAAGTCGCCAAAATCACGAGTCTATTCTGTTTGAAATTTTAATATCGTAACTAGGAACTGAAAGCTAATATACGCTTGATATGTGCGTGTGTATACTCATTGTATACGTTTGTAGCCTATATACGGTACACCATGAAAATTTAGATCTATTCAAAACTTAACATCGGTTGCCATGTCAACCTACAAAATTACTTTGTGGCTATCGTGAATGAAAAAACACGACGTTCATGTGAAGAGTACAGTAAATTATATTTATACATATTATATATCATATATTAACGGCAACATTTTCTTCAAAATGTACGTCAGTTCGTGCTTGACTTTTGAGCTATAAACATGCCAGGCAGTTTAATACAGAGAAACAAGTCGCGCTCTTTAATTTTTATTAGCTTGGATGCTATTATTTGCCACAGCAAAAGTATGATATATGGTTAGGTGGCACGATAAACACCAGAATTGGATTATTAGCATGATCCACTCCCCCACCTTCTTCGATAGTAAGTGAAAACTTCAAGTTCAGTTGGGGGACTTTTTCAAAATTCAAAGAGTTATTTAGCACAACCTTGCCTTAGACCACATTTATTGTCTGAATATGTCCAAGAACGCACCATTTGACGTCTAAACTGTTATTTTACTTTTCTGCGGGAAGACCCCCCACCCCCCCCCCCACCCCCTTTCAACGGCCACGCAGCCACACCCCTCCATTCGTGAAAGATTTGATCCACCAGGAAACCCGTCCATAAAGGCTCGTGCTCCTCTTTAACTCAGTCGAAGGAAACTTCTCCCCATCCCTCCACCTTTAGAAACCCTGTGATTATTAACAGAGGCGGCGGATCCAGGATATTAACATGAGGGTGTGGCCTTGAGATCATTGGAGCCACACCCCCTACCCCACCGCACCCCCGTATTTAGAAAAGATTCGGCTTGAAATTGTGCTTCTGAGTAATATTGAGGCTATAACTTTGTCTACAATTAGTTTTACACGCAATGATTACTTTTATATTTTTGTGTGCATGGTGGATGAAGGGTGGTTTTGGTTGTACAACCCAGTTCTCGCGCCTAATTAGGATTATGTAGACATGAATAATACCGACCAGAGATGCATGACGTACGATATTAGATTATAAATCAGCGTTGGGAAAACGTTTAGTCGGGAAAGGGTTTACATTCAGTCGGAGAAAAATACGACCACAACCTCCGGGCCCAGGACGCCCTTCCATAAAGTTTCACTCCTATACCTAAATCAGTCGGCTGAATTTTGAATTCATCGCCTTAGTTCCCTCCCGACCCCTTACTTTTCCCTGAAACAAACACATCATCGGTCGAATTGTTGGTCTTTACAACTGATTATCTTTGGCGATGAACACAAAAAACTTAACAAGTTTCTCTTTTAGGTTTCATTAAAGATATGCATGTTTTTAGTTAAACGAGTAACAGACGCCATCATTTCAGTTTGAGTTTTATAGCATATCAGTAATATTTTTCAGATAAACCTTAAAAATTAGATTATCAGTAAATGATATTTACCTACAAATAACAAAGTTAAAACACCACATTGTCTATCTGGTAAGCTTATATCGGCATAATACGTCTGCAAATTCTGGTGATTTGTTTTTGTGTTCTGTCTGTATGTCAACATTTTCTGGTTGTCTCTCTGTCAGTTGTTCTACCATGGCAGTCGACAACTTGGTAGAAAGAGACTTTGAGAAACAGAACCGGACAACTTCACTTTGGAAAGAACTCTTCGAGAACTACGATCGACGGATGAGACCATATTTTGGAAGTAAGTTCCCCTTTTAGGTTTTGGAACCGTTCTTTTTTTTTTAAATTGAACTATCCTCCGCTATATAATAAGTCCTAATAATGCTCCCTTATATTGCTTTAACGAACAACATGCTTATGTCGCGATATGATATGGATTTGACAATATGTGATGGAGTGGACATGCGATGGAGTGGGCCTCCGTGAGACGTGGTGGATACACGTGGTACGTTGCAACGAAGTGGATGAATCGGTACGACGCAGGGACGATCTGGTGGGATTGATAAATAATCACTTTTGCCCTTTTCCAAAGTTTGTCAACTTGGTACGTGCTGTAACAAGCGATCTTGTTTCGAATTGAAAATTTCTTCCGCAGAAATAAAAAAAAATAGTGGCTTTGCTGTTTTCATTGGCTTCTGGATACTTGTATGATAGAAATGATCAGAAAAGTTCCAGTTGCAAAAACCCAATACTACATTAATAAAGTGGAATGATGTGGGATACAGTGGGATGAAGTGGGACGAAGTTTCACCCTGCATGCAATTAATCTAGTGCCATACTAACCCTCCCCAGACCCTCTTCTCAGTCTGACCATTCTTATGCTTGCTCTCTTTCGTTTGTACTGTCTTTTTCATTTTTCATTATTTTTTTAAATAGCCGATACACCAGTTGACGTAAACGTAAGCCTGGGTATTATTAACTTTGAGAGCATCAGTGAAACGACTTTAGTAAGTATAAGTCTTGCCTTTTTTTTTACGCGATGTCCTCGTTGTATTAATAACGGAAGATATGTATACACATACATTACATGTATAACATTACACCGTCTATACACGTACTTTTTCTACAAAACGTGTTTCCCATAATTGATAGTTGCTAGAAACACATCGTCTCTCGACAATATCCTATGCAGGGACTTTGTTAGTCATAGGATTTCCGTGTGTCTTTGGGCTTCCACACATTAGGCATTATCATAATCACCACACCTTTCATAAAACTTGTTAAGATACGTTTTTTTTATATTGCGTATGGATATAGTGACAGCCATGGTCGTCATGGTAACATTTACATCCAAATGCATATTAGAAATAAGTAGCATTAAAAGAAGAACGTTATTGTTTATAATAAACTATCGGGTCGGAAAACTAGGCTATTTAGCATCACCGTTGTTTGTACAATGTAACCCATTGCTTGAATCATTTCTGTTGCAATTACAAAGAATTATTGCCGCGATTCTTATTCAGCCTTTAGCAGCAGCGTCGTATGGTTACATGTAAATTTAATTTCAGTTTAATGTATAGTGATATAAAAAAAGGCCAGGTTGTCAATTTCTCTGTAATTGTGATGTTTAATGAAGTGGAAATGTTGAGTTAAATAGAATGTATAGTTCGTCTCCTTAGTAACGATTGAAAGCTTTTTTGTTTTGTTTTAAATAGAATGGTTTAAAGAGTTTTAGTTTAAGGCAATTGCTTTCTCTATCCTGAACTTGAAGAGACCTTTTTGTCTTCAATTTTGTTGATGGTGTTCATTTTGCTTCGAATCGTTAGATGAGCGTACCGTATATAAAATAAATATGTCCCAAATGCATGTGGTGCAGCCGTCGTTAATTATCACAAAACACCAACTTTTTATTTTTTTTATTTTGGCCCTTTCCTTTTTATTACCAGGATTTTACGGTGAACGTATACCTCGTCCAGTATTGGATTGACCCTCGTTTAAGATACACTGCCCCTTTCGAGTTACCTCCAACCTCTCACCTCAACAATGAACTATGGCTACCTGATCTCATCTTCATCAATTCCAAGATGGCGACCTTACACCAGATCACACTGGAGAACAGGGTAGTACAAATCAGCTCGAATGGATTGGTCTATCTCAGTCAAAGGTATACTTGTGAAAATCGTCTATATTTTTTTCTTCTTCTATAATCATCAATACCATTTGTGAATCTGTAATGGTAATTATGATGCAAGAAGTACGCACTGTATATTTTTGCGGAGAGTTTGTTTTCTTATACCTTGGCCTATAGTATCACTAACTGATGTGTCTTCTTACTTTAAGGATTAAAAAAGGAAAAAAACTTTGCCCTGAACCAGACGGCGATCATGATATGATTGTCGACTGTGATGAATCCATATTGATTTGTGGCTAAGATGACTTTCGCGGCTTATATAGTGTTCGTAAATTTTCGATGGTGTCAGAAATAAAATCCCATAAATATCACAAGGCTTAGGCGGAAAACCACCAGAAAGTTGTCCCTTATCTCTTTGTAGTTATAGTTTGACTTTAGAGCGAGTTACTTGCGGCCTTTAACAATGATCTTTCAATCGTTTAAACCTTCTTGGTTTTATATTGAAACATTCTTTAACTTGTTTCATGACACTCTATAATATTGAGATAAATAACCGAAATCTTCTAACTATGTATTGCCCCATTTAGTTTGGAGTTGATTTTTTTTTACTTTCGTTGTTACTCCTAAAATCTTAATATTTACCTATACTTTGAAAGTGAAGTATAAGAATCCCTCTACGGATCCAGTTAACTACACTGGATCCCAGCTTTTGTTTTTGTGCATCCGCATCATATTACAATTCTGAGCATTTGGACACCAAGATCCACCACGTGCAGCATTTAGTTCCCGAGATACAATTGTTACAATTTTAGGATGAGGTCGGTGACCATTTAACCCCGAAAAAAGGCAAAATCCACCCCACCCCACCCCACCCCACCCCGCATTTCTTGGGTGGTTAATCGTGACACCCATACCTACCAAAATCAGTTTAAATCAGCTTCTTTAAGGTTTTTGTGTTGGCAAATTGGCTCCCAATATGGTTCATTTTGGGTTATTATCATAAATAAATATATACACTTATTGAAAATAATTTGTTAATTTTTTTTTCTTTTCTGCAATATTTGGTCAGTTTGGCTTACTTTTTCGATATTTATTGACACAATGAATACAATTTGCAACATATCACCCATTAATATTTTTTTTAATAATATCAACCGACCTACAACTATCGACCTACAATTTTGCCAATAAGTGGAAATTTTACTCCCAATCCTACCAACTCACGTGAACTATATCTAAAGACCGCCCTCTCCCACCCCTCCCGCACTCCCCCACCTCACGAAAAATTTCTTTTGTTACGTTGTGAACAATATAGGTATCAAGTTTGAATTTGGACTTGTGCTTTCCTTTCATTGTGTTTAATTGTTTCAGAGTTTCAGACAATAACCTGATAAATCTCCAATTTTTTTAATAAGGGTACTTTCTAATCAATAAAAATAATTGAACCGAAAACCTACCCGAGCTATCATGTTTATTTACATATAAATTTGACTTTTAACTTGCAAAAACTTTCATTATTGTTATGAAAAACTTGATACCAAAAAAAAAGAGAAGATAGAATTTTTTGTTTTTCCTTAATTTATACAGATTAAGATTGGTTCTGGCCTGTGCAATGGATTTCACTTATTTTCCATTCGACGAACAGTTGTGTCCAATTGAAATGACGAGTTGTAAGTAATGTTTTTAAGGATTCTTTCCTAGTTTTTTAACCAGATCCGAAAAAACTTAAAAGTTAAATCTTGCATCTTTATGATAAATTGTTTCAAGTTTTTTTTTCTTGCACTTAAAAACAGATGAATTTTGGAAAGCTAAGTCATTCTAATGAAAGTAATATGTGAAATGTACGATAGGTTATAACAGGAACATGAAATAGAAGTAATTTTTTTCTTAGAGCAGAACTTAATGAAAACAGCCGACTGCCAAGATAACGTATATCCTGTTATGTTGAATATATACATTACCATAGATATATGGAACTTTCATTTAGAGTTCAAGGGAGTTATAGTTTTACTTTTTACTAAAAACTATCGATAATGTGTATTGATACAAAATAGACATACTCATATAGAGAGTTTTTCAGTTCGGATTAAGTTATCACCATTAATGGGTTTTGTTTTCATTCTGCAGTTGAGCACATCACTGAGGACCTAAGGTTTCATTTCGAAGAGCGGCCAATCTTCGTGTTCCAAGAAAACTTGCAGTTACCGCAGTTTAAGATTCGGGGAGCAAGTACTTGGGATTGCATCGTTGCTTTTACAATAGGTAGAAAATATTGTCTGTAAAATTATACAAACGACCTATCGAATAGCTCAGCATATGATAGTTTTAAGGAACCTAGTATGAAAAGCCTAGTGTACCTTTCTTTTTCACAAAGCTATTTTCCCGTATCTATTTGCTGTACTGCACAGAGAACGCCACGGCAACGATTTTGATTAATATCGGACAGATGCTCGGGCATGTAAAATACACTGGGCAAGCACATTCGTGCTAGGCAGAAACGGACTCTGAGTCATGTCGAGTTTGCACGCGAGAAAAAGAGTATTACAAACGACTTGGTCAAGACTAGTCATAGTGGGGCTTGTGATGATGAAACTGGCTAAACATGTAGCAACAAAAAAAAAATCCTTAAGAAACCCTTGCAAGTTTCAATGTAGCATATATACATTTGACTAATAATAAGTTTTTGCAACTTTATCGTATGTAAGATCATTTTATCGTGTCTCAACAATGTAGAGGTGTGCATCCTTACATTGTACTCATATGAACCCTGACTGAATATTTGACTAAATTGTGGGCCGGATTTAAAACTCTTGCGAGATATATATACTTGTGCCGCTGGCCGCCTACTGAGTATAGGTCACATATTGATCAACTTTTCTATGAAAAATATGTAAGAGGCTCCAATTCCTCCCCACTCCTCTCTTTGGGAATAAGAATACCTACCCCCCCCCCCCATTCTCCTCTACCTAACCTTTCCACTGTATCTATCCACATACAATATAAATGATATCTACGTTTACTCATCGGCTATGATGCAATCTGAATATTTCCCTTTCGTTACAGGTAATGTCTCCTGTGTGAGGGCGATATTCTTTTTTCATCGAGAGTACCGTTACTATCTCCTCCACTCGATCGTACCTTCTGTTATGTTAGTGATGCTCTCCTGGGTATCATTTATGATCGACATAACTAGTGTATCTGCTAGGGTATCCCTCGGTGTCACCACAGTCCTGACGATGCTGACCACGACCATAGGGATACAAAATGACCTGCCAAAGGTAGCATACGTGAAGGTATGTGTTATTGTTTGAAGTTACGTATGTTTTAACTGCACTTAGATGTAAGTTTACATAATTTCTATATGAATTACTATAAAGTGCCGGAAAATTACCCAAGGGCACACCCTTGTTATGCTTTCTGGGTTCTCTACGCCTTCCTATACTTCTAATTGCTACAATTCTCATCTTGTTTAACAATCATGTTTATATAATTTAAGGGCTGTAAATACTAATACATAATTTATGCTAATTTTATGTTTATATTACAAATACCACTTAAAGATAATGTTCATGCTTCGTTATTACTGTAAACACTCAATTTTGAAACATTGAAACTGAAATACTACGTCAAAAAATAAATGTTGAATAAATGAGATGGAAAGACGTAAAAATTCTCTCCTTTACGAACAGTAGGCTTCACCGTTTTAACTTCTTTGTTTAAACCAGGCTATCGACGTATGGTTTGTTGTGAACTTAATCTATGTGATTGGAGCTCTTATGGAATACGCTGTCGTTCATTTTATTGCTATTCATCTTCCGTCCACAAAATATTTGCAGGCCACAAAGAGATACGAGGTAAGTGTAATAATAATAATAATGATGATGATGATGATGATGATGATGATGATGATGATGATGATGATGATGATGATGATGATGATGATGATGATGATGATGATGATGATGATGATGATGATGATGATGATGATGATGATGATGATGATGATGATGATGATGATGATGATAGGGAAAGAAACATAATAACATGATTTACTTAATATTTTTTTATAGATTGCATGGCATAATTTACAAATACAATCTATTCTTAACGTTATTATATAATATAGCCCCAAATATGAAAGAAAGAAAATCATTATTGGTCACCAATTTTCAAAACTGGCAAATTATGGACGATCCATGTATTCCTCTCTCCAAGACATCTCATTATCTGTTTCGGTCTAAACTTCGTGTGGATCAGTCTTGTTCAGAAATCCAGACCAGAATTGGCGATGGGCCATGCCTTACGTGAAGGAAAACGGGGTTAGAGGGGGCTACGTCCCCTGGGACCGGGGTTAAATGGGGGATCTAGGGATCAAAGTATCTAAGAGGAAGATGAAGTACAGAAAATTGTATCTCATATGCATAATATACGTAACGAAAAAGCGCACTCATTAAAAAGGGAAAGGTGATGTAATTCTTCCCAAAGACTCATCCTCGCTCTCGAAATACCCTCATGAAATTGTATGATGGCGCACCCCTGGCGATAGGGTATGAAGTCTCACCCCCGGCGATAGGGTACGGGGAGAATCCCTGACGATAGGGTATGGGGACGCACCCCTGACGATAGGGTATGGGGAAGCACCCCTGCCGATAGGGTATGGGGAAGCACCCCTGACGATAGGGTATGGGGAAGCACCCCTGGCGATTGGGTATGGGGAAGCACCCCTGACGATAGGGTATGGGGACGCGCCCCTGGCGATAGGGTATGGGGAAGCACCCCTGACGATAGGGTATGGGGACGCCCCCCTGGCAGTAGGGTACGGGCGCAGAGTGTGATATATCGTTTTGGATATGTCTTTCATATCAATTGATCTCTCTTACCCTTAGAAACAGCTACGAGCAGATGCTGACGTATGTAATATGGACAATGACGACACGGGTAAGGAAACAAATGAAGCTGCTAAGCCGGCATTTGTCAACGATTCTACTTGGTTAGGTTGTTTCTTCCGTACACATTTTAATAAAACATTCGAAGACGGTCCATCGTACAGAGATGCACTTAACCAGTATTACCACCGTATAGCGAGTAAGATAGATCAATGTTGCCGATTCATTTTCCCGACATCTTATGCTGTGTTTGTGACCCTTTTTTTCTTTATTGGAACACCCGAGTTAGAAAAACCTGACATGTTATCGTCTGAGTTAAGTGATTTATCTGGTAAAATATTAAACCTTCTGGTGAAGAGAACTTTGACATAGAAAGGAAGTATTTGTATTTTTGACAGGGGTGTAACCACGTGTACTTCAATGGTAGCTTGAATCCCACCACCACACCCTCCCCCCCCCCTTGCTAATAAAATGAAAAAGTATATACTGTACCTTAGTACAAAAAATGTTTGCTGCTGCGGTACAACTTAAACAGTCGAAAATTCGTCTACATTGTTTCAAGATTTGCAAAATATAGCACCATTTTGCTATGAAACATGCTCAATTTAACCCATATTCTCAAGCGCTTTACCGTATACCCTTCATATGGACTTTCTTCATCTTAGCCATCCCACCCCCACACCACCCCCACCAGTACTGGCCAAAACGATGGTTCGGCCCCTGACTGTTGGTGTGGGAGAGGCAAGACATGCATAGACGCTATAGCGAACAAAATCGTGAGTAATTAAGCTCCATAAAACATATCAAATAGTTAACATGGAAATTCGGTAACGGAATAAAAGTAATTTTCAGTTATCGACCTCAAGCAATGCGTAACACCGTTAGTTACCGAAGCTTAGAAAGGGCAGTTTACTGACAAGTTATCTCTATAGATGGTTAAACGGCAATCACACTTGAACGTTGCAATGATAAGCTCTTATATTCAGTTTTGGTTTTTATGTTCAATTTTACTGAATTTCACACTAGCACCTTTCGAAACTAATTCATTCATTCATTTATTAACTTATTATCTATTCAAAGTTTGTATTTTATTCCACCATATTTGTGCCATTTATTAAGTGTAATAATAAATATTTGTATTTATAGTTAAGTGTGTAAAGTATTCGTACTGTTTCATCATTCTGTTTGTTAATTGCTAATTGCTTGTCTTATATTCTTATACTGTTCTATCGTTTTAATATTTGACACCTTTTGCTAATTCTTATTTTTTAAATAATTTCTATATTTTAGATTTTTCTTATATTTTAGATTATTCTTATAATTTTGATAATTCTTTTATTTCCATTTTTATCTATTTTGTATTTGTCTCTACTTTACAGCTTTAATTTTTTTTGTATCTGTACATTTAATTGTATTTTATTGCTATGATTTACTTTTTATGTATAACGTTTAATGTAAAAAGCAGGGCCTTATTGGCAACCAGGCTTCTGCTGAATAAGCAACCCTGGATAAAAATGCGAATAATTAAAATAATTAAGTCTTCATAGGTTATTTTGCAACCGTCTGTTATAGTACCGTTATTGTAATATAGCTATATACTTGTAAATCAATACAGCTACTATTCTTTGTGGTGAATGTAAGAAAGTGACAAAGTAAACAACAATTTATCATATTTATTCATATTGTAAGGGTTTTGTCATTTTGTTGTCATTGTAAAGCGCTCTTGAACATGCTTAAGCATGAAAAGAGCGCTATATAAATCTGGTATATAATAATAATAATAACAATAGCGACTTTTGTTTGTAATAATTGGTAATCGGTTGATAGAATCTCTAGGTTTGGTGGGGTATGGGTGGGTGGGTGGGTGGGTGGGTGGGGTTACAGGCGCGGATCCAGAGGGGGGTCCAGGGGGTCCGGACCCCCCTGCTCATGGCCAAAATAAAAAAGAGAAAAAAAAAGAGAGAGAAACAAATAATTAAATTAAACGCCAATTTTAAACATGTAGGACGTCAGAAGGGCGGTTATCCTTACATTTCAGCCAGGTGTGTCTTTTCCGTCAAATGAACTATAGTGTGCACGCGTGCTACACGTGCAAAAATGCCTAAAAATCTCAATTTTCAGACCGCAAAGTTTCAATATTGAGGTGTTGTTCGAATATTTTTGGGCGGTGAGGTGGCAGAGCGGTATAAGCTGCATAGGAACTCGTACTGATGCAGGTACATTTCGAGTGAGTTTTTGTAGGTGCTTTGCATGGCTAAATTGAAGGGGTTCCCTGTTGTACTTAAATATCCAAGAATTTCACAATGGATAGAGGGAAACCCACTCCCCTTAGACCCTAGGATCACTGGAGACCAAACCCCTCACCCTTCCAGAATCCTAGATCCGGCCCTGCATCAAACAGTGGTGACGGAACGGGAGGGGGATTGGGGGCTAAAGGCATTATGATTTTTGTATCATCTCAACTCATCTGATATGTATTACCATATTTCATAGATTGTTTTTTTTCTCATCAATTGAGAAATTGCAGACATGAGATCCATATTTTCAGGCTAGGTACATGCAGCTTAGAATACTCGGGAAGTGCCGTTTCCGGCCATCTGGGGGTTTGTAAAGCCAAAAATTTTATGGTACGTTCCGCGCCAACCGGTGGTGGCGCTCCGCTTAGATAGTCTTACGTTCAGGCGCGGCTGGACCAGTCGGACCCCCCTGTCACAAATCCTGCATCCGCCCCTGGGTAAGCTAGGGGTAGGTTAGTATTAATTTAGTAAGGAGTAGATTTAAATTGTATCAAACCTGTGATTGCGGTTATCAGAAATCGATCCTGGGTTTACACATAGCGCCATCTATACGTCTGTTGCACGTCAGTGGTTTCTATCATTTTGGACAACCTACGTAGGCATTAGATGCATGGTGTAATGTTTTTTACTACCAAAGCGTTAAAACGATTTCATTTATTCGATTTAAATAATAATTCGATAATAATAAGTTTATTATTTCATTTATTTTACCTTACTTTCCTATATTTCCCGAGCCATATGAATTAGAGTAAATAACGTAATAATGTTGATGTCATCTGAGTATCTATGTTCTTATGATGGGTTGACATCGTCATCTATGAAGGTGTATGAGCAGGAAAATGTATTAGGTCGGCTTATAAAGGGTATGTTGCCCATCCCCACCCCTCCCCCATCCCAAGTCCATCTTTAGCGTCTCCACTTTTATAATCCTGACATAAAAACATTGAGGTTTCAATGTCGTACTTGACTTAATCTTTCAATAATCCGATTTTATATTCTACAGTCTGTGCAGCCAATAATTTCAATCAAAACAACTACGGCTTGTAGTAAATCTGAGGCACTGGATGTAAGAAGTCAGATATTGATACAAAGGGTTGTGTCGGTGGGGAGGGGAATTTGAGGGTAGTGTCAGTGGGGGGTGGAAGAATTGAAGGGTTGTGTCGGTAGGTAGGGGATTGGAAGGTTGTGTCGGTGGGGAGGGGGTTGGAGGGTAGTGACAGTTGGGAGGGGGATTGGAGGGTAGTGTCGGTGTGTAGGGGGTTGGAGGGTAGTGTCAGTGGGGAGGGGGTTTGGAGGGTACTGTCGGTGGGTACAGGGTTGGAGGGTAGTGTCAGTGGGGAGGGGGTTTGGAGGGTAGTGTCAGTGGGTGGGAAGAGTCAGCGTCGGTGTGAGTGGGTGGCAGTACTAGAGTCAGTGGGTGGGGTCGCTGGGTGAAAGGGATGTGGTCAGTGGATGGCAGGGATATATAGTTGATGGAAGGGTAAAGTTCGATGAGTGATATGGGTCAGTACATTTGAAATAACATCGCTGGGTGGGATGTTTACTGTCGTTGTGTGACAGGGATAGGGGCGGTGGGATTATTTTCAGAGATGAATTAATGACAAAGAGATTACCCTTTCCTTCAACATAAATATATCTATGATAAAAAAAATCATGTGATTGATACGTCGGCATGTGGGTTGTATTTTAGAAATTGAACATTAAGAGAGTGCTATTACACCCGAGCTCTAGGTGTCGGTTTGCAGGAGAGTATGAAAATTAAGACGCAAAAAACGTAAGAAGCAGAAATATCATTTTCATCTGGTAGAGGCAATTTCCTCTTTTTTATTTGCCACTGTTGGTCTCTCATTTCAACACATCCAACAATTCTTTGATAAATAAAATCTCTGTAATCATAGAAAAGAATATGCCCATGACTTGGATTCCTAGTCTGTAAGATTACGTCACAGTTATAAAGCCTACGTCACATTTAAAAAAGCAAGTGAGCAAAATATAGACTCGTGAAAAAAAAAATATGAATGAATCCATAGGAAAGACGACCTTGTAAAAGTTACATAGTAACTTAGTAATAATCACTATCAAACTTCTTACAGGTACACGAACTACAATAGACATAACAATAAATAAAACAAAAAGAGCGAGTAATAATAACACCTTAAATTTGGAACAAAGACCTTAATTAAAAACATGTGTATAACTTGTAAAAAGTCAACAACAAAAGGAATAAAAATGAGAAGAAGACATCATTCTATCATAAGTTTAACATTCACCGATTTCTTAAAGCATTCATTTATGCTGCAAAATCGTGAATGTTAAATTATATGCCAATATTCCAATGATAAAAGTTTGGTACTCGAAACTATGCAAACCATAAAACGCTAAAATATGACAAAATGGGCTTTGGTTAGTTTGTTTACCTTGCAATATTTCCTTCGCAAAATCTGACAAAGCTATACATCAAATAAATTATTCAATAAAATAACGTATTTAATCACCTTTGATACAAAGGCAAAGCACCATTTTACCCTTTTTTTTCTTGGGGGGGGGGGGGGTGAAGCCTTTTTTTCTACAACTAACGGTAACATAAAAGTAAAGGATTCTTCACCGCTAAAACATGTCTTTCCGAAACCTAAATACTAAAATACTACAAACAAAATATTAATAAATACACAAATATTGACAACTATATTTCTATAAGACGTTATGGAGAAAGAAAAAAGCCTCTAGTAACAGCTGCTCGATTGTCACCAACATTTTTATGACGTAACAGAAAGGAAAAGCATATGAAAGATTTCAAATTTCTCCACATTATTTCAATAACTTTCCGTTAATATAAAATTTCACACCAAATCTGAAATGGTTCATCACTGACAAATGTCTCTGTCGGTTGAAACGCCCGGTTAGTTAACTTCACAAATATTCAACTATTGATTGGCATTCTTAAATATGAAGCAGCCATTTCAGTATTGAGTTAATACGAAAACAAGTGTGAAACATACAAAGGAGAGTTTCCTTGCGACCTTCAAAACCATAACATGTCAAAATAGAAAGAAAAAAAAAACATAAATTACACACACACAACATTCCGAGGTTTGTCCCTGAAATGACGGCATAAATTTTATGAGCATTCAAGTTCAAACTGACGATTTTCTTTTAAACACATGACTTATTCTTGCAATCATTTGTTAAACTTTTTTTACAAGTTATTGGCATTTCACTGTATGCGATAGATTCTGGTGTTAATATCAGTGATTCCTTCTTTAGACACAAAGAATTAACATCATGCTAGAACATCAGCAATAGCTTATCGGAACACATAATAAGTCCATAATTGCATAGCTATAGGAATGTACTTGGAAGTCAAAACAGTTAATAGTAAACCGAAGCTTTTCGCTGATGAACATACAAAATTAAAGCTTAACATGAGACGAAGAATTTCAGAGAAAGAAGAGCTACAACTGACTATCCAAAAACCAAAATTGCGAAAATAAATTAAAAAGCTAAAGCAATGGTATTGCATATTTCACCGTGCTACGGCCAGAAAGGTATTAAATGCTAAATAAAAGTACCTTTGGATATCCGTCAACAACAAAAATATATGGAAAAGTCGAATGGAAACATATGTAACATATTGTAAGTGGCAAGACACAAAATATATTTCTATATAAATCCTTTGGCGCACTTTAATGCTTAGTTTTCATTATGATCCCCTCATAGAGGAAACTATATCAAACTTCTGTAATAAATATTTTTATCGCGATTTTACAAGTAGCTGGATTCCAGCCGGTCATAATCAGGCAATAACGAGCGGTTTCACATATGGAAATGGGAAATAATGAAAGAATTAAAACGATGATCGAATAAATTAATATGTCTAACCGAACATCCGTTATTTACTTCATACGAGATGGTTAGGCCGCATAATAGCGTATACTTTGACGTGTTAGGCTAAGATACCAACTGAGAAGCATGTAAATATAGGCTTTCACACTAGCATCAAAACATACAATTGGACCTCGATATGCACAAATAAGATACTGTCGTCAAAATCCATATGGTAAAGGTAATCACTTCTACTCAACTACTTTTTTTTTCATTTCGAATATTTTCAATAAATGAAAAATTATTTAAATAAAGGCTTCTTACTTACAGGTTAAGATGCTAAATTTTCATTCAGTCTTGATAAAATTGTAGAAATATGTTAAAATGGAACAATGTGACAGAATAAATGTGTCATAGTAAAAAATTTGTTCAATCAAGGGGCAATTGTCGTCGTCTGCTAATAAACAAAAATTAATAACATAAAAATTAATCTTAAAAGAGTTGTTTCAAACTTTAAAAGTTGTCATAATATCACTTAGATGGTGTACGTATTTTGTAATTATTAAACGATTTTTTATTCTTTTTAAATACGACTAACTTCATGATAACGTTTTTGTTTGATTACTTCATCAAACAGGATAGTTATATTTTATATATTTATTCAGTTTTTAGGAGATGAAATTTATTGAAAGGAAAAGATTGCTTAATCTAGTTTCTATATTTATGTATCTACTTGCTGCGTTAATGTATTTTTTCCAGAGTGGTTTTTTCATGTTATTTTCTATATTTTGCTAAAAACAAATAACCATTACAACAAACATATACGGTACCACATGAAAAATGGCAAAACTTTCGTTTATTGTGCAATGATTCTGTGGTTGTTGCTTTAAGTTTTTTAATTTGATCACTTTCACCGGAGATATATAAATAATGTCCATGTCCGGTTAAATGCAACGCATTTCAAACCTAATCACATATACTAATTGATTTAGCTCGTCACTGTACAGACTGCATATTCATATTGTTAACCTTTCTAACTTTGAACATGATCACCTTAAAACTGAAAGAAAAATATTATTCTTACGTTTGTCATTACTATACCATGTCTCTGTGCTAATATAGATCATTCCAAGTTAAAACGTTTGTCTTTTCTGGAAACACTATAGCCCGACCATATTACTTTGGAAGGCCAATTGCGCCACAATATGATATCGCCATTTGAGACATCCATTACTGCGCAAGCGTTATCTTTTGCAAGGTGTATTTCACACTGGTATTCCACGCACTTGACTTCACACAAGAGACACAGGTGGCTGTGATTTACTCGTTTTCCTCTCTTTGCTAAGTTTTCTGATTCTTTTGACGTCGTCAGGTGTTTGAGGTTGAGGCATTCCAATCATCTCGGGCAGTGGCAGTAACATCAAAACTGCAATCACTGACAGGGCAGCAAATATCATCATTGGGTATTTACTCGATGACTCTCCCTGTAGACGAACAAACAAAATTAGAACATTTTGTCAATCATGTTTTCAACATGTTTGTAGGGGACCATTGCATAGACTTAAGCACTAGTTCCTATCTGTAATCAAACCCAGCATCACATCGATATTAACTCGACCAATATTAACTGACCCGTTGACCAGTGGCGATATGAGATACCACGAAAAAGGCTGTCGTCTGTTTGTGGAAGAATTACATTATCACTATTAAAGACAACTCAGGGATAGGTCACAAATGTGTTGTTCATGTCTCCAATTGCTCTTTGGACTTTCTGGACAAGGAACACCTTCACTGGCTTCAATCTTCTAGCTAGCTACAGATTATCTTGGGTCTAAATTACTATTCTCTGACATCGGTATGCTCTCATTGATTTCTCAAATATCCCGGTAGCCGAAAAACCGGAGAATTAAGAACTCGAAAAACCAGACTTACCGAAATTAAAACAAAAGGAACGATGACTCCACCAATGCGGGAGCAGAGAACAAACAAACCAATGCCGACAGATCTAAAAAGGCAACGAGAAATAATAAAAGAGAAAATAAGTAACCATGGAGACGAACGCGCTTTGATTCATTACGTGCGTGGTCGTTTACCTTAAACACACCCAAATAATATACCACAGCGGTAGAACACTAGGCATTCAAATACCATAGCAATTTTTGACGTAATAGTAATAGTGCTTAACATTGTTTAAGATATATTGTACTCTGGAAACTATGAACATGGGATGTTCCTTCTTCAGGAATCAATGCAAAATTCGGGAGGCAAAAATTGTCCATTACTTTGATCTAAATAGGTGGTGTCATTTGATCACGTTTCAAAGGAGGAGATTGTTATGTACGTGGACATCACACCAAATAGGGTATACGAATTCTGGGATATGTGATCGTTTAAGTTAGCTGTAAAACACGACGGAGAGGTTGAGGGGTTTTTGGGAGGAGCAAAATAAGACAAAACAAAAGCAGACGAATTTTTATAATTAACGTGTTTCATTATCTTTTTGAGATAAAATTAGTTTACAGTACAGAACGAGTTATAGCAAAGCAGATAAGGATAAAGTTAAGAATATCAAAACAGTAAGAAAAGGAATATTTGTTCAAAGATACCATTTAAAACCCTCAAAATGAAGCCACTAATTGAAGTGGCTGCTTTAAATGCATCTTCTCACCAGGGGGACTTACTGCTGCTCGGTGAGAGGATGACATCCTCCCTCCGAGCAATATGAATATGCTCACCTTCCATATAACGTTTATCAGAAAGATAAGTTTTAGATATACATCGTGAGGAATGATGGCCAGATTATGAATGGGCGATTTAACAGACTCCATCCTCCCAGAAAGGATGTTAGGATGACTACGGCAGAGTGGTAGTCGAGGCGTTGTAGATGTTCCGGCCCGTTGATCATGAAAACTGACTACAACCAACCCCTCAGCTGGTGACATATTTCAGAGTTGATGAAAACTGGTGGTATAGATGCTGACATCCCAGCGATGAGGAAGAGTTTCACAATTTATCCCATGATGCATAGGAAGACTCTGTATGAGGAGAGACACTGCTGATTGGACCACACCGATGACGTATCCAGGGAGGATGACCAGGAGAGGAATGACGTTCTGTCATCTCGTTTCCAACCGTCGTCATCTTTGGTGATGTGGCTGAAGCATAGACGATGGTGTTTGTTGATCTCTTCAATGGAAAGTGCTTGGACCCAGGGGGCAAAAGCTGTACTGTATAAAGATATGTAGGGCTAGACTGGTAAAAATTCTGCTTTACGATTGACAAAAAGAGAAAAGCGATGGATTCTTTATAGAACCACTGCTGTGATAACCGTGAACAGCAGTTTACAGAGAAACTCACTTACCGGAATTATTTAATTTGCTGCAAAGTAAAATTAGTGTCAGAGTTAGAGAGAGAAGAGGGAGAGAAAATTTGTTGTTAGTTAATGTTTTTTTTTTCTTATTCATTTTAAGAGTGTCAAGTGCAATTTTAACACTGGTCGAGACCTTCCAACGCAATCATTGCAGAAAAAAGCTAACTTTTCAGTTTAGCAAAATTCTACTCATAAAAAAAGAGGAAAAAATGTATGGTGACGTTGGAAGATCTCGCTTGAATGTACGTTATTTTGTGTTTTATGCAGCTACATTTCAAAAGCGATAACAAGAAACACAAAGCCTTTGCAAATATCCTATAAATTCCATAGCAACGACAAATGGGATGTAAGACGAGTACAGACAGGCTTATAAGGAGTATATTTCTTAACATACCTCAGAGGTGTTGGCAAAACTTCGGCAGTCAACAAGCATTCCACGTTATATGCTGCCGACGTGAAGCATTTGGCAAGTAGAATAGCTACAACGGACACCACGGACGCCCAAGTTGGAACTGAAATGATGAACGACATGTACAATAAATAGTTACACCCCTAGTAGGAATAAAATCGTGGGGGTGGGGTGACGATGGTTCGTCGACTGCGGGATGGGCGAGGTGGAAGGGGTGGGGGGTGTGCTGATAATTCACCCGACAAAATACACTGTGATTGTTCCAGACAGAAGGTTGGAAAGTTTTTCGACGACTACATGCCTTAATTTAACATAAAGTGACAATTCGGCAAGGGGCTCATGGAAGCTGACATCACACCGAGAGCAGCAAACTGAATGGATCCAGGAGGAAGTTAGCATAAGGTGCCGAAAAGTATGAGAAATAACCTGTCTTTATTAGATAGAGGTAAGGAACAGTTCATACTGTCAGTACGATTGTTTTGAACCATGATATGAGAGGACAGTATAGAGTGGTAATAGCGATGGATTCAGTGAAACCAAATTAAACTTACCGTCATCTGTTGGAAGAAGCAGATAAACGAAGCACGACAAGGCGGTCACAAAGTGAAAGACACCACTAGGAATCCTTCTACCAATTCTGTAAGAAAGACAAAACAAAACCATTTTAAAATTGAGTCATTCTCTTTCCTTTGGCTCTTTGATTTTCATTTGAATGTCCCACACCATGGACAAAATATTCTTTTCTCTGCACCACCGCTTTCTGTCAGTAATACATGTTTTTTTTTTTATATATATATATATTCATGGTTATTTTAATGGAAAGTCATTTTCACACATCACATCATCACTTCACACATACATACATACACACACGCACAAGTCAGTTTAGTGTGTTAATTAAATACTGTTATAATCTCATAAACGACTTAAGTGAATTGCAGTCATAGTATTTTTTTTTTCTAAGCTACAACTGACCTTAATCATATATAAATATCTTGCACAACATTTACTACTGGGAACAAGTCCAGGGGATAACGGTGCACCCCTCCCCCTCCCCATCCCCGCCCCAACCCCCCCGCAGATCTTTACTATCCCGTGATACAATACACCAATGGGGTAAATTTGTTATCCACTGTAAAACTTAGCCAGTCGCTACGGGTTAATATACCTCACAGCAGAAATTGCAGCGACAATAACAGCAGGAATTTCCACCAAGCCAACAAGAGAGAAATTGATGTAAGGATCACCAGCTAGGGCGTTAGAGCTCATAGACAGCCCCACGTAGACGGAATATGTTGCAAACCTGAGAAATTCGAAAAATGGAGCACCATGCATACAAGATGTGTGAAGTTTTCCAAACCTCCACGGTCGGCGAGGTAAAATGGGCTCTAACAATATGGGGGAGACCATAGCCCACCCCAGTATCTACATAATGCTTTCATTGTTCCCTTTTTGTTAGCAATCAAAATGTGGGGAGAGTAATACCTTCATTTATGTTATTTATTCATTTGAACATGTATGTGAATAATGATAAATTAAAAAAAACCTAGGAGTATACATACGTTAAATTGAATGATGGTAAATGTATATAATGCGGGTGTAAACATTACATGCATTTAATATGATGCAATTATCAACAGTTGCAGTTATTATTATAGGTTAAGTTTTCACTGCAATAAGGGAATATAAAAGATCCATAGCGGACCCGTAAGTGTTTTTATTTATTTTAGATGCGTGGCCAACAAAAATTGATGTCCAACGTTACCTTAAAGATAATCTACCATTACACTGTCGAAAGCAGCTGGGTACTTGGAGGCTTTTGCCGTACTGCCTGCTTCAAGTATCATAATGATATTGAACAGAAGATACTCATAGTTGTTACAGCAGCTATACTCAGTGGCGGAGCTAGGGGTATTGGTCAAGGGGGGCGAGAATGGTCTGTAGGGGCGCTTTCGACACTATCTAAGCGGAGCGCCACCACAGATTGGCGCGGAGCGTACATACATTTTTTGAGTAAATATACTTCTTAGATCGCCGGAAATGACCCTTTCCTGGCCTTGCTAATTTGCAGATAAACGAAGAATAAAAGGTGTCATTGCCAACAAAATGTGACAAATGTCAATAGGTAGATGAGAGCGCAATAAAAAAGTCAATAATCGCGAATAAGTAAAAAGTGGTAAAAAGCTGAAAAGGGCGCCAGCAGTCCATTTGAGTCCGTCGGGGGGGGGGGCACCCCCCTGACTGTATGGACGCTCCGCCACTGGCTATACTGTACATGTCCCACAACCGTTCATCAGTAATTACTACTTTGTGTTAGTAACATGGTAACATGCGTTACAGGTGAAACTGTAACAAGTTAACAACTGTAAAGCTGTTAACATGTTCCCATGTAAGACAAAGAACTGCGCGACTGGACAAGGAGTCTATGAAGATGAGAATGCCTACAAGATGAAGTAAAGGAGGTACGGTACCGCTTGATTCAAGCTCGCGTCTCTCTTTAAATTACGCCAATTCGTCTTGCCGAGAACGAAGAAAAGGCCATGTTCGGGTATATCCATAAGCCTCCTTATAGCATAAATCGATTAGATACTTCATTTTAGAATCGCGTATTAATGAACTCACACTAGAAGGTTGGTACAGCAACTACTGTTCAAATCCCACATCCGTGTATCAGTAATTACTACTGTGTGTTTGTAACACGGTAACATGTGTCACAGGATATGAACAGTAGTTACTGTACTAGTTATGAGTATCGGGTGCAATGAATAACAGTTCTACGCTTATGATATTATAGAACAAACCAGGCAGCCAACAAGCAGCCAACAAATAACATGACAATGCACACAAGAATTTTACTGTTGTTAACAGCAGATAATTGCAATACATATCAAGTATAAAGTTCATCCTAGCTTTATACTT
The DNA here is from genome assembly GCF_037975245.1 of Apostichopus japonicus. Lineage (NCBI taxonomy): Eukaryota > Metazoa > Echinodermata > Holothuroidea > Aspidochirotida > Stichopodidae > Apostichopus > Apostichopus japonicus. Next base: position 8,359,876 of record NC_092573.1, read on the forward strand.
TCCTTACGATTCAAGACTCTAATATTGACCTAAAATCACCTTTGACCTTCACATACAAACAATTCAGTTGCTTATACTCACAAAGGCGGATCTGTTAACATACTATACTCTTCAGCAGTTATGGTGTTTTCACAGTTTTTTCGCTGAAGAACATTGTTAAACTTTGATCTTCCATAACAAACAAAAGTGGTCATGAACCTACAAAGGTGGATTCACATAACAAATTTGAAAGTTTGTTCAAAATTTAATTTTGCAGTTTTGCAAATTCCTTGACCTCTGCTGATAATGACATGAAAGCAACAGCAAATTGTAATGTTGATATTATCAACGTTTTTGTTTTCAAATCGCAGTCCTGACGTCATGTTTCTCGAAAACCCATTGCCAGTACAGCGTGTCTATTTTTTTTTTGTTTTTGTTTTGTTTTGGTTTTTTGGTTTTAATTTTGATTCAATCTTTTTCAGCTATAACTAACAGACTTAAAGACGAAATCACCATTTTAACACTTACCATAGAACCATGGACGAAATAGTGACTAGACGAACGGATGACATTCTAAACAGATCAAAGGCATTATATTCTTTAACTTTCTCCGTCGTAATCTTCTCCGTCATTTTATCATCGAATGTTGTCGTTATTTCTGTGTAGCCAACCCTCTTCGGTTGCCTACTGAATCCTTCTTCCAAGGAATCGTAATCAGATAAATGGCCGACGTTACTAGTCGAGGAATTAAAGCCCGATGTGTCATCTTCAATCGTCTCCTCGCTTTGAGTACTTTCCATATTCTCGTATTGCGCCCCTATATTTGGAAACAGGCTCTGGGAAAACCCAAATGGCAATGCGAGAGTGGGAACTGACAACAAATATGACGAATCTGCTTGGTCGTTTGCGTTTAGGGTCAAGTTAGGTGGCTTCCTATTGACCTTTGACCGGTGGTCACTTTTGTGTTGGGGAGGGTTGGCAGCTGCTCCTGTTGTTGCAATTTCAGAAGGGCAGACTGTAATGTTAGGTATCGAGTTAGTTCTCGAGAAGCCGGAATTGTTCAATTCAACTGAAAGATCGTTTCCAATGTTGGTCCTATCAACCTGATGAATTTCAGATTGGTACGTGTAAAAAGTGGGAATATTGCACAGAGAGACTGACTTTTTCCTAAGGGGTTTGGTTACTGACAATTTGGGCTGCTGTTTGAGTTCTTTCTGTGGTAAGGGAATCGCATTCTCCTCTGGTTGTCGTCGTTGCTGCTGAGGTAGACTTTCGTTGCTGAGGAGCATTTCATTCTGCTCGACTAGTTCGGACAGGATGGAGATTGAGCTGTTGACACGGTACAAATCACTGGTGACATTCACTTTCTCGCAGTGTCCAGGAAACTGTTGAAGTCCATTCCGTGAAGAACGGGAAGAAGGTAGATTTGACATGGAGGTAGATGAAAAGGACAGGTTGGCAGAAGTCGCCAGATGGGTGGTTTCTTCGGTTTCCGATTCACTGCTGTAATTATCAAGGCTATAATTGTCCTCTGCTGGTATGTAGTCTCTGTCCAGACTGACAGCGGAATCGTACATGAAGAGATCTTCTACGGATTTACCAGTTTCTTTCCGTGGCAGGTCGCTCTCTGAGGTAGTCTGTTCGTCGTAATCAGTCGCTCCGTCGGTGAGTTCGCCCTTCTTCATTTCCAAAATAGGGAAAGCGACGTCGATTTTGTTCACGGTGGCAATTCTTTGCAGCACCTCCTCCAACTTTTCGTACTTGCCTTTTGATGCCAGCCACTGAATTGATTCTGGCACAAACCTAAAATGGTAACAAAAAAAAGAGAAGGAATAAAAGCATATACTGTATACACAGTTGGAACTACAATCCATGCAGTAGTTGAAAGGGTAACCCCTACTATATACGTTGGATACAAAAGCCATTGTATTTGCTTCCATTAAGAATAAAAAAGAAAGTAAAACTTACTTGATACTGACTAGTGGATTGAGGATCAGTTGAATCCCCTTTCCCTCCCTCCATTATCCCGATAGAATATTAACGACTACAGTGACCCCGACAGACGTTTGTGACTGAAAGAGGCACCCACCCACTTGTGTACAACTGTGAAGTGACTGTAGGGGTGAGAAGGGAGGAGGGGGGGGGGGAGACTATACTCGAATATAATGCCCAAACCCTCAGGGTTGTGATTGTAGTAATCGTTTAGACTTTCAAGTGTAATTTAAGGGATTAAACAGATTAAATTGATCCTTACCAGCATAGCGGTACAAGAATGATCCTCAACACGCTTATGGTGATTTGAAGATGACGCCAGTCCTTGATGAAGTAGGCAAGTGCGGCCAACCCAACATATGAAACACTGTTGAAACTTGAGAGGAGGATGCTAGCTGCAGCTCTCCTCTTGGACGGAAACAGTTCCAAAGCTAAAACATATGCGGTGAGAATAGCACCCTGTATACAGAAATATGAACACGTGGTAAATTATAGTTCGGTAGGCGGTCGGGCTCAACGTTATGGGAATACGTTATATCAAAGTCATGATTATATCAATATTCCAGTTTCCATTTTATGATAACACCTCAGAGTATCGACTTTATCTAAGAGGTGTGGTGGGGGTTAATTATTAAAGAGAGGGGAGATCACAAGCTGAAGTGGAAATGCTTTTTGTTACTCTTTGAGAGGTACTCAATTGTAACTTCACGAACGTTGTTTTGCAACCCAATGCCTCTCCTTATAATACATACAGTATGGACACAAGTATATCACATAATGAAAATATTTAATATATTCGGACCCATACGAGAAATGTTAGCTTAACTTTAAGCCACCGGGAGAGGGGGTCGGTGGGGGGGGGGGTCATCGTGGCTATGGCTCTTTACCTAACCAAATACAATGTTATACGGTATTTATTTGAGAGTGAAATATACATCTTCATCTAGTCGTCATCCGAGTACTTACTGGACAAATGAATCCTATAAGGATTCGCAATGCTGCAAAGAGCCAAATGTTTGGAACGAATCCCGAGGCAAGACCGAATAGAGGAGACAGCGTTACACACATGACCAAGATCGGTTTTCTTCCAAAAGAATCTGACATCTGGCCTAACACAATGGACCCTACCATCATGCCAACCATGAATAATGATTGGGACAACTCTACCAGCACGGCCTTGTCCCCGACTAACTGCCACTGAAAATAGGAACAAAGTAATAACATTTTAGTATTATATGAATAGATTATGTTATAGGATAGATTGCCCATTCAATTCCATATGAAGGTATCGGTAATAAATTAACGTGTTATATATCTCCGTACAATTGTAAAAACAAAATTAAAATTACGAAATAACTATGTTCGGGATCACGTACGTAACCGTTACCATTTTCCAATCTACTTCAGGGTCCCCCCCCTCCCCCTATTTCCGGAGTGTGACAAGACTGTTCTATCATGGGGCATATACTGCTCACAGCAGGCAGCACAATGTGACGGTCTTTCCGCGAAAATCGTCTCAAAAATGTATTAACTTACAAAAAGAGGGTAAAAAGGGGGGGGGGGAGGATAATAAAACCGTCCACCTAATGTTAATCAATACAGAATATTGCTGGTAGGGTTCTCAAGTTAAGTACATGTTCGCGGTCTGAGGTGCATGAGGTGTATGGTTTTGGGAGGGGTACATGCTCGCGGTCTGAGGTGTATGGTATGGGGAGGGATACAGAGAAGTGAAATACAAGATAGACAGCACAACCGTTAGATGGAGTAAATATATATGCAGATACGAAACTGTCACATTTTCATATAATATTTAGTAATTTTGACGTTTCTTGATGAATACCGTACCACCTCGACCGATATTAATAACATTCTCATATGCAAACAATTGCCATATTTTTTTTTAAACGATGTATATCTCATTCAATTTTATAAAATGAAAAATAATTGTTGGTTTATACTTAGGTTAGGTATTCCTGAGGTACATACTACTTCTTTATAGAAACTTCAACAATTATTCGCTAAAGAAGTTTGGGCGGGCGTAGTGGTGGGGGAGCGGCTGGACCAGACAAGATGTATAATTTAGGCCTATTAGGCGAATATGCTTCCTTTCATGTAATTGTAAAGGTCGCCATTGTTTGTCAAATGACATGCAGTAACATCAATCCCGTCCTGTTACGGTCTATGATGCCCTTTACCATGAAACATAAATTAGCGCACAATGGGTTACCCCAGCAGCGGAAAACCGCAAAATAGTGCGCAAAAACAGAGTAGTCACGCGATTGTACAATATTGAGACCGAATGCATGAAGAGTACAGAAGGGTGGCGCTGTTCACTCACAAAGTGACTTTCACTTTTGACTTGACTTTCAATTACATTACATTACTTTATTAAGATGTTGTTATAACTAAATGTAAAAGCCATGTACAAATTACTTCAAGGAAACCAAGTGTGTGAAACCTCGTGTAGCAACGGATCATAGTAATTGGGGCCGGGAAGGGGGCAATAACGGGTAAAACCTCGGTGTCGCGCAGGTCCAACCAAACAACCAACCTCGGCTCGACCAAGAACCACGTGAACTTCCTATCCTAGTGGCAATGAAAAAAACGGTCCAGTCAGACACGGTATAAATGATACACGCCTATGTGAACTACCACGGAGGTCTCATAGAAACATGTCACAAAAAGTGCACATCAAATTTCTGCTTATTTCTTTGGACATTGATTTCTTTGTATTTGGTGACGATGAATTGGTTGTTTCGAAATTCGAGATTAACGTAAACGTTACATGCATGAAACTGGTCGTCACGTATGGTAATAGCTCAAAATGTGTGTTGACCGGGCTGTGATGTTTAACTGAAAGATGGACTACCAGTAGTACCCATTCTACCTCTACCTCTGTACGACCCCACCTGAAGACCATCGTCCCCCCCCCCTCCCCCTTCTAACTGATGCTCCTGCATGTGGTTTTAAATCAACGTAAAAATCTCTACCAGAAGTACTTGCACTCTTGTTTCTATTTCATTCTCCTCTCCATAACATATTTGCGCTATTCTGTTTTATGCATTGACAGCGGGTCGTCAAATTCTTTTTCGATTTTAAACCATCTCATCTTATTTGAACTACTCCATTATACCAGGGAGTTGTTCCATAACAACTCCCAGCTGTTTATACTGATTTAGATTTATTTCCTATTGTTCAAATCCCTGGACGAAACTTAACAATACACCAAAAATTTACAATACACCTCTTTTGAGTCAACTGTCTTTGGTGAGCTTAATCTTGTAAATTCACTTTGTCACGAACCTTTCAACAAAAAAAAACCACACACACGCAAACAATGCAAAGTATTACTTTCAATGCAAAAACGTCATAGAAAGCTACTTTTAGCGCAACAGGAACAAAAGTAATAAATTATTACAAGCAGGTTTATCGAGTCACCAATCACATGACAGTACGGGAAATATGACCTTTTGCTGTCGTAGCAACAGGGACACGCCTTTTGCACACGTATTGCATTTTACATAGTAACCACGCTCTGAGGCCAGTTGGGAACCGGTTTCAGCTGGATTTCCTGTTTGTTATTACGAAATCACTCTCTTTGTTCAATAGCTGCAAACGATCGATTCCCAGGGATCTTTGTCAGTTTGGAGTGATTATAACGGTACACTTGGGATGATGAAATATAGCGGTATAGATGCCCGCATTCAAAGATAGTACAAATAGAAACCGCTATTTGACTGTGTTGAAATAGCAATGTAACATCGGCATAATAATCTGTACGAAGTTCCTACTATAGCAACGGCTGTATATATATGTGTACTTAAGATCATAAGATCCATTACTTGAATAAACAAGATAAAATGCTTCCACGAATTAGAGACGAAATTAACCTTAGAAGACATTTTCTTATAAAGCAATTTTTATTTAAACTTTTAATGGATTATACAGAGCATTGAGTAGAACTTAATTTGTGGACTTAATTTTGATATTTTAAGCATATATTTTATGTCGGCCTATATTAACCTCAAGAATGTATCAGTTCTCCCGGGTTTATTTAACAAGGGTTGCATATAAGAACAAGTTCAACTACACCAGAAAACGTGCGGTATCAATAATGGGACTAAAACATGCGGTGTTACCAATTTATTGTTTGTTTGGCGTGACGTAGCATATAGACCTTTATCACTATAGGTGGACTTAGTGGAAGATATAAACCACAAGACAAAAGTCGAATCCCGCCCATCGTCAAAGCGATTAATTGTGCGTTTACAACATTTCCGGTCACATGGGATCACGACAATTTCGTAACTTATTAAGACATTGCGCAAGAAATGGCAAAAACCAACTGGTTCGAAGCTGCCACGATATCATATATATAGGCGTTAAGGCGTTTATATAGGCCTACTGCATTGATGTTTTGAGCAGCGGTCGATTTGAAGAGTATGGCCTTAATATACACTGAAAGAAAAATCTTGTACTTATGGTAACGATTAAGCGTTCAAATAGCCTACATCATAATGAGAAACACGTCATACACACGTTAGCTACATGTATTAATATGGTAATAATCATGAAACTTTAATGAACTAAAACTTGCGCCTTCCTCGGAGGGATGGGATAAATATTATTAAATCCATAACATATTTTTAAATATGAATGATGTATCATATTATTTCTCCACGAAATGAGACCATAATTACATTTTCACATTGGCTTAAGGATGTGATTAATTAGCAATTGGAACAATTGCGTTTCGCCTAATCCAGTTATAGTAGGTTAAGAATAATCTTTACTTTAGAATTAAGACTATCTAATCGAAGTACTAATACTATATAGTCTATGCAAATGGGAAATGCGATCGGACAATCTTTGGCCAGACATTGAATAAATTATATCAGTCATTGTACAAGCTAACAAAGGGTCCATGAAATTGAAAACTGTAATTAAACGTCTCTAATTCTTACCTCGGAAACCATTGTTCTGCCGTATGTATCAAGATTGAATACCATCACCTCTCCATCTTCACAAATTTCGTTCGTCAACGAGCTGTTGTTAGCAATGTAACCAGTGAAATCTTCAACATTTTCGTCTTCTGTGGCTATCGTACGGCAGGAATACTCTGACGATGGTGCCATGAAACTTGTAACAGAAAGCATATCCCATACAGGAAAAGATATTCCTTGCAATCCACAGAAAATGTAAATCAAAACTTGGAACTTGCCTATTCGGCCAAGCTTATCGAAAATTCCGTCGATTTCCATCGCGTCCTGATTTCTGTATAGCCAACAAGATTTTCTCTTGGTTGAGAACTTGATTGTTGTCACAAACTATTCCCTTTTAACTTCAACTCGACGGTTAGTGCTATCTTCTGACTATCATGGCTTTTCTTCAGACGACTACGACACTAAGTCACGAAAAACGATCAGTAGCTACACTGCACAGCGAACGACTGCGATCCTTAGAACAGACAGACTTCAGTGTGATCAGCTGTAGAGAGTTACCGCATGTGATTGGAAATTTCCTCCAACGACTGAGAAATTTAAATATTCATGAGGTTGCACCATTGTGCATTGTGTGACATATAGTGTTGCTACGGCTGTAACGGTGCGGCAGGGTCTCGCCGTGCCAACCATTGAGATTAATACGTAAACAGCGCAGACAATATCGTGTGCGTGATTATGCCTCAATGAAAGTTAACAATAGCTGCTTGCTAACACCGGGGTCGGGAAAAACAAAATCTCGTGACAACTTTAATTTGGCGAAAAATACTTTATTTTACTTTTAGAATAAAGGTTTTTATATAGGAGGAAAATTTGAGGCCAGTTGATGGTCAGTGTCAATGCAACGTGTTCTCTCTCATTCGTGGGAAGACTTCGTAGTGGGATTTTGCCTGCAGTTTATACCAGCTGCAGTATAATACTGGCGTTCACTCTATCAGCTGTCTTGTCATTTTATAAGGGGTATGGAGGGGGTGGGGAGTCATATTCTCGCTCTCCTGAGGTGTGCAATAACCAGATGAATCACTTGAATCATGGGGTTAGAAGAGATCTTCTAACTCCATGCTTGAATGAACCAAGTAGAACAGTTTTGGTGGTCTCAATCTGCTAGAAGCCCATTATAGGTAAAACAAACGGGAAGGGAGGGAATGGGTGGGAGGGGGGGGGGGGGCGCAGTACGTCGTAAAACTTGAAGCTATACAGTGAGTTGTAATATATCGACAAAGTACTTTTTATGAAAATCATGCATGTATACTATGAGTATGCTAAGATATTGGGGCCAAGTATGGTAACTATTTAAGACTTGTTATAAATTGGAAGTTACCGGAATACTTATGTGCATTGCGATGACCGGATCATTGTAGCCTAATAAGTCTAAAGGCCGGGCGACTGAACAGTCATCTCTTGAAAATCGCACCAGTGTTCCTGTAGATCTACTATAGGCCTACTCCATTGGCTGTACAATTTAATTAAACAATTATTAGGGTTAATTAACCCTAATTATTAATGCTCAAATACGAAATGGTGCTATATTTTCCCCTTCAAAGAAGATTTTATTTTAAGGAAATTTCAATACGTCTGTTGGCCTACAAATATTTCTTTAATTTTTTTGAGATTATCAAACTTTTAGCAGTCAAAGTCTACACACATCTCATAATTTACACAACATATACATAGAATCTACAGCATGATTGGGGGTATAGGCAGTGGCGTAGGAAGGTACTTTTGAGTGGGGGGCTGAAGCCTGATGGCCGGCCTGGGGGAGGGGTCTAAGGGGAAGGGGTGTCCCCCTCCCCTTTGGAATTGTTTGGCATTTCCAGGTGGCCTCAGATGCAATTTGATGCAATGTAGCACACACTTCAACACCCACTCCATCTTGTAAAAACTTTCGCATTTTCACCTGGCCTGAATGATACTTCCGCCCCCAGCCCTCCGGTTCCTACGCCCTTGGGTATAGGGGTAGTTCGAACCCCGATAACCCCCATTTTGTCCGGGCATGAACTCATACATTTGTCAAACACTGAACCCAAATCACTTCCGCTTTAACAAAGTTATTGCGAAACCATTAGAAATAGTTTGTCAATGAGGAGGGAGCGAGCGCATCATGCACAGTATACATTCCACTATAGATCATACACAGGACAGTTGTATTGACATTACACTTATTCATATCAGGGCTGATTCATAGACTGTAATATGTACAGTGTGTAGGCCTAGGCTTCACAGTTACCGGAATAGCGCTTGCGGCTTTCGATTTGAAGAACCGGTTCAGAGCGGTTTGAAGTGGATTGAGGCGACAGAGATGACTAATGTACAACGAGACTGTCCCAGACAGTGAGGGAAATACCCGCACATTTCTAAGCTATCGTAGTTCAGATAAAAGCAATCAGTTTCCCGTTATCTAGTGCTAATTAAGGCATGCCTTTGCAACGCAAACGATGATATATGTATATATTACATTGGATTACACAGCTACGCCGAATTGGCTAATATCATTTGCGACATGAGTTCTAGACAGAATCTCTTGATGATGCTTTAGACAAACCATATTCACATTCTCGATAGAACGATCCATGGCGTGCGCAAGGGGCGGAGGTGGGGGAGGGGGGAATGGCCCCTCCACCTCCATCTTCAGTCGGAAAAACGTTCAGTCGGTGGAATTTTTTCTTCAACATTTAAATGTAGGTCTATCTAGTAGCACAACATTGCATTAGAGTCACCTAATGATAGTCTTAATTTATAGCTAACATATGCCACAGAAATGCACCATCTGATCCGTCTGCAGGCAGTTCGTCCATAAAGGTTCACCGACCCTTCAAAAATCCCACCCCTCCCACCTTTGAAATCATGTGCACTGCATTGTCCACTGAGGACTGAAAGAGGTATAGACCTAGTTCGGTGAACTGTGCATTCTTTCCCTCGATTGATTATTGTCGAGTATTTAGAGAGATACTCCAGTGGTTAAAGTTCATTTGCTTGGAACTTTAAATCAAAACAATATCGTCATGTGCAGCATTTTGTTCGGCGCAGGTATGAATTCTCCAAATCATTGGTGATATTTTCTGAATTCATCTGGCTTATACCACATGTTAAACTACTATTGTTATAGGCCTAGTGGTATTTTTCATGTTATTTTTTTCTTATTTTTTTTTTGGCTTTAAAATATTCAACTTATCAAGTTATATGGCCACCGGATTGTTCTTTTAAATATACTGCTGTCTCTATATAACCACGTGGTATGCCGAAGCCAATCCCATGGGCCTGCAGTGTTCCTAGGTCTTCCCAGTAAACTGTCTGCCCTTTACTTTGGTAGGATTCTGGTATGCTGATTTATGGGGGGCCCACATATAGGTGGTTATATATATCAAGGGGGAGGCCGCTTCAATTTCAAGTGCATATATATATATATATATATATATATATATATATATCATTGAAATTATTATATATTATGTGGGGCGGGGAGGGGAGGGTAGGGGTAGGAGGGGGTAGCAGGGGGAGGGGTAGGAGTCAGATCAACTGTGGTGAAAATCATTGCTTTGAATCATTGGGGCACCTGTGTCTATTGCAAGCCACATGAGACAAACACCTCATACTATATATCCTCGTATTAATTCGAATATTTACGCGTATTAAATCAGACAGTAACTGCTTTCGCAAACGACTTTCGAGAGTTATCACGTTGTAGCCGCGCGCCAGTGCAATAAATGAGAGATTGCAAAGTTAGTCTCTATTGACGTAGGCCACCCAGACCCAGGCCAAACGTACTTGATCTAGACAACAATCACGGTATTAATATGTGTATATTATATTCGAATTAATACGTGTATATATTCGAATTAATACGTGTATAAATTCCAATTAATCCTCATATGAATTCGAATAAATACGTGTTTATATTCGAATTAATAAGAGGATAAATGTCAGCTATACTGGCTTATAATATATACGCGTATTATATATTCAAATTAATACGCGGATATATTATGCGGTGTTTGTCCCATATGGCTTGCCATAAGCGGACGAACAAGCGTGATCAAACGTATATCAACTATAACGAACGATCCATTTCTGTTCTGCTCGTTGACGCGGATATCCAAGTATACGTTTCACATGAACCCATGGACTAGGGAAATGGAGAAGGGGGGGGGGGCGCAGGGACGAATGTATGAGAATCCAGAATGGACGCACGAGATAATAGACTTAAGGTTTTAATATAACACACGATCTCGACAGAACGTCATATTAGCATATTTTGACATGTCAAAAATTATCATGTTTTCTTATAGCGTTTCGCCTGTGAAAGACAACATCTTGACAATCGAGTATGTTTGTCACCGGTTTACTCACTGCTATCATGTTGATATGTATAGGCTATAACTTGACAAGTAAACGAATGTTGTGATTTGTATGTGTGTGTATCTACGTAGAAAAAAAAGGGGCGCATTCTGTGTGTGTTTTGCGGTGTCAAATAATGAAAAATTAATGTTACTTGGAAGCTCGACATAATTTATTTCATGTTTTCGACGTGGTGGGAAGTCTGGCATGAACAGTATAACACACGGTGTCAAAATAATGTTGGATATTGTTCTTTGTAAAGATGGCACAATACAGACGTGTTGCAAGTTAATTAAAGGTATAATTACACGTTTTGCTGGCTGATTTTGTCATCAGTGAAGAGTAGCCTGGTTAAATTCGGAAACTCAAGAAAAACTAAAAAAAAAATACAATCAAATCAATGTAGGCCTATTTGGTTTTCACACGGTTGCAAATGTGTGCAAAACTTCTTATTGGGTGCTTGACGGTTCTAAATTTGCAATATACAGGCCTACATGCGTTGAACACTTTACCGTTATTTCCCTTTTTTCTCCCTCTTTTTATTTTTTTGGTCGTACAGCTGATAAATTGATCAAAACAGGAAGTGATGTAACCGGCAGAGAACATAGCACGTGCTTGTAATTGACCTGTTATTGCGAACTCTGTTCTTCCGGTTCAACACTTTGAATTGGTCTACCAACTAATAATATTGCATAATATCAGACCAACTCCCCCCCCCCCCTCATTTGGTTGTATTGGCTTATATAGGCCTATGCTCCGTGGCATGATACCCTTCATGCCCACAGCACTTCACCGTCAGTCGGGGGCAACTCATTCAGTCGTTAGGGTTTTCCTTTTCAAGCTCAAGGGTATTTATTAGCACAACCTAGCGTTTAGCCCTAATTCCAAATCTATAATAGGCTAAGTGGTGTTAATATGCCTCCGAATGCACAATTTGACTTCAATACTTAGACATTTTACTGGGGAGACCCCCATACAGATCCCCTAAAAGGGAGCTGTATTCAACGACCCCACAGCCACACCCATCATTCGACATTTTTTTTATTCTGTCTGCAGCACGGCGCCATAAAGTTCATCCCCTTCGAAAATCAGTGGGGGGAAAATTGGAATTTGGCCCCTCGACTTTCGAAATCCGATGTGCATGTCGGTGATCCGCACAGAGCGCTGTTTTGCGACATTGACAAGCGCCCCCGGTCGGAAGGTCGCAAAAGTTCAGATTGCCTTGTATAAGATAAGCTGTAAAGCAGACGGACGGCACGTACCAATATAACAAGCAATATGATTTTGACATGTGTACCAGTCGTGAAGGTGCTTTTCAGAGTAGCCCGCATGTACTATATCAATATATATAAAGCATTATGGTTTATGCAGTGCTATGGAAGCTTATACGTGCCATCAACATAAGAAAAACTTTGCCCCATAAGTTGACATTTTTCAGTATATATATTTTTCAGTATATATTATCACTTAATTCATCACTTAACAATTAAACATTTAGCAGATTTTTTTTATGAATTGACGACATATGATAAGTTTTCAATTAAACATTTTGCAGAAATTGTTCGATTGCTCAGATGGAATGAAGTGAACAATTAAACATTTTGCAGAAAAGTGTTGAATTGACGAGATCTGATAAGTTATCAACATTTGCAAAATTTTTTCAATTGCTAAGTTAGAGCAACAGAGCAATCCACCATTTTTTTTCTGATTTTTGATAAGATATTATATTGTTATCTAAACAATTTACTGAAAAAATGTTGACTTATTGGGGCAAAGTTTTCTTATGTTGATGGCATTTTTAAGCTTCCGTACAGTACAAATAAACTCCACATAAATAACTCGAGTTTCTATAACACGCGTTTTGTATATCAGCATAAGAAAGCTGAATAAGACAAGTTCAGACATTTTAAAATAATAAAAGCTCACATCAAAGAGAGTCACTGGCTTTAGCAAGAAGGACAAAAATCTCCATTATCTTCCCCTTATAAATTAGAATGGCGGGAAAGCCATGCCAGGTGTGGTTCGATTACGTCGCTAATGCGACGGTGTGTAAGGGCTTGGAGGTGGATAAGTATGTTATGATGTAATTCTTGTTATAGTGTTGGACGGAATGAAATTCTCATCGATACCAAACTCTTCACCCCCCCCCCTCCCTTCACCCTTCCAGCGGGAAAATACGTCCTTCAACTTTCACTACATGCGTAAAGTACACCTCCGTTTATTCAAGAGGCGCGAGTCGCATATGCAAAATATTTGGTCTAGCCGTACATGTGAGGATTGAGATTGGTTGGAAGGTAGCATTTGTTAAGGCGTAACGACCATTTTTTCTTTGCCAAATGCGCTGGGTCGATCTTTACTGTTCATCACGCTATGAGCGATTCATTCCTGTGATTGCACTCGCCTAAAATGGGGGAGGAAATATAACAGCCGTAGCATTTTTGTAATTTGCTGTAGAGAGACTCATTCGCGTCACTGAGCAGACTCAACAGAGTCTAGTTGGAAGATGGGGGGGGGGGGGGGTTGGTGGGATCAGATTGAAGGTAACGACGATAAACAGTCCCTGTCCCCTCACTTCCCTGAAATGACATGGGGGTTGAAAACCTCACCTAAGAGAATATCAGTATTGCCTGAAAATTTAACTTGATACCTGCTGTAGTTCTGCAGTGAAAGTAGACGGGATACGTATTGATGGAAGTATCCATATACAAAATTCAAAATGAATGTTGACTTTTAGTTGTCTGTTAGTTTGCCTTTCTGTGTGTGTGTGTAAAGGGAGGGGAGTGGAGTGGAGGGGGCAGGGCAGGGCAGCATCCACGAGAGCCTGGGAGGACGATGGTGGCACGGGCTCCTCCCTTCCACCCCCCTCCTCATATCAAATCCCCACTTTCCATCGAACGGCTAACATATAAATCACATGCACACAAAATTGTTTACACACACTAACAGTAACACCCATCTTTATATAATATCTTTACAATGATGGAAATAATATCAAAATTGTGAATCTAAGATCCCTTCCTCAAACAAATATTTCTCGAAGGGGAGGGTGGCCGGCGTCCTATCACCGTGACAGTCATCACCCACAAGTTTGTGGTGACTTCTTGCGGATGTTGTGTTATGAACAGGATCTTTGGGCGAGTGTGGTTCCCAACCTCCAAACCCAACCCCTCCCCACTCCCCGGGGTATCGGTGTATGAGTCTTGAAATATATCATTAACATATGACTTGTGGGACGCTTTTGCATAACCCCGAGAACAACGCCCCCATCTTATCTCTAGTGAACAACGCCCTCTTCCCACCCTTTCCACTATGTTTCCATGCAGTATTTACATGGACCAACCAGGGAGTTGTTATGGCAACTCCCTGGACCAAGTTAGACTGTAAAACAAGGTGAATTCTTCCTGGAGGAGCTAACAGCATGTCTCGCGTAACTTTTGTAAGTTCACGTTCTTATAAAAGTCCGCTCACTATGGGTTATTCGGCGAGTCTTTGGTACATTCTACTTACAATACTATATATATATATACCGCCTGTAGAGTACCCGTGATATTTGAATCCTCTCATGGGTTAAACTACATGCCACCGGGTGGAGAACGTCTATGAATTACATCCATTTAAAAAAATATATATATATATAGAATGCAACAGGTTCGTACCGTGGCTGTCAAAGGACATTTTCAGATTCCGATGTTTCGACTTGTTGGTTTCGAAATCTCGAGACCAAAACGTCGTCACATCGAAATCTTAAAACGAAAAAGTCGAAATCTCGAAACCAAAACGTCGAAACATCGAAACAAAAAAGTCGAAATCTGCGAAACGAAAAAGTCGAAACATCGAAATCTCGAGACCAAAAAGTCGAAATATCGAAACCCCAAAGTCGAAATATCGAAGTCTCGAAATGTCTCTTTACAGCCACGGTAGGCTCGTCACACATAAACGTTTTTTTTTTTATAATCGAGGATCAATCTTTTACAAAGCTGATTTGCACACAATGGAATAATAAGGTATTGTGCTGTTTTATTGAATGACCTTCGTGACCATTAGAAAAGACAAATCTTCGGGAGTTCTCATAACAAAAATATATATTTTGATTAATTCGATATGAAAAGGCCGCGGGCACAGAAATTACATGGAATCGGCAATATTTGACATGAATCTGTACTTAAATCTTAAATTCGGTGCTAGAATCCCCTGGAGTTTTCATGTCTGAAAGAAGAAAACGTGACCCGGTAATAATGGGATTTTACCGAGTATGTGTACACTGTTTAGCATTCCGGTTACCTCAACATTAGTAAACAGGTGCGTAGACTAAAGGAAAACAATACGAATAATACACAAACAAACGCAAAACAGGTGAAGACCATCTTGAAGTTTCTTTGAAAAATGAAAATTTGTGACAATCCCGTCAACTGGAGTCAATAATGACGTCGTTTTGTAACCATGTCTTTTACAAAACTATTGTTTCAATTGTTACTCCCTCCCCCACCCCCTCCTTTAACCACCCAGGCTACCTCCACGAAGCACGGTAAAATGTTGTTTGTTTGCATGTTCGACAGGGTCCCTGTGACTGTTTTACAAATTCAGTTCATACTGGTAGGAACAGTGGCGTAGGAAGGTACTTTTGAGTGGGGAGGGAGGCTGAAGACTGATGGCCGGCCTGGGGGAGGTTTTTTTTTGCATTTCCAGGTGGCTTCAGATGCAATTTGGTGCAATATAGCATACTTCAACACCCACTCCATTTTGTAAACTTAAGTTTGTATTTTCACCTGGCCTTAGATGCAATTTGGTGCTCCAAATGAGATTTTTTTTCTCATTTGGAAATGAAAAAGGGGTTTTCTGACTTGCGAAGCGGGGGGGGGGGGGGGCGGAATGATACTTCCGCCCCTCCACATTTTTCACTGGGGGGGGGCTGGCGCCCCCAGCCCCCACCCGTTCCTACGCCCTTGGGTAGGAAACAAAACCTTTTTCATGCGAAGGCGTCCTTGTGCTTCTGAAAGTGGGGAATGAGAGGGGTATATTTAAATATTTTCAAATTTGACCTCTAACTAATCACTGTAAATGTTTCCTTTATGTACTTCTTATCCTATATATATACATTTATAATTAAACTGGAATAAAAAAATGAAGAAAAAAAATGGCATGGAGTTTGAGAGTGGTAAAAATGCAGGTTATTAATAAAGCAATTAAATGATCAAGAGGAAGGTAAAATTTTCTTTAATGACCATACAGTAAGTGGGGTAGGAATGAAATGCATACGTGCCCTCCCCCCCCCCACTAACAAAAATGGAGAGGTGCAACATGTTGCCCATCCCTCCCCCTATTGGCACCTACGTAACAATGCAAAGGCTTTACAGGAAAAAAGGCACGTGATAAAAACATTTCGGGGAAATATTCTTTATTCAACTAGAGAGTTCGTACAAACAAATTTACCTTAAAATATTATTGGATATGAACATATTGGTAGTGTAGGAAATGAAATATAAAATATAAAATATGAAGCATATTTTAAGTAAGTTTTATCCTTCATAAACTACTAAATTGGAGACATTATAGAGACACGGAAACATTCAAGTGTTTTTGTTTGTTTCTGTTACAAATTATTTGATCCTTGTTGTAACTATAATAAAATTAAAGTTATCATCATTATATGGTTCAAAACTTTCAACCTTTAGTTTGTTAAGGCACTGTTACTGATAGGAAAAAAAGAAAGAAAGAAAGGTTTTAACGATGAGAATATTCCAGCCTTGTAACATCTTAATGTCAGAAAAGGATTTTAACCTCAAAATTTACAATTCTAAAGAAAATGGGAAGAACAAGTTCTTTTTCATCCCAAATTGCTAATTGACAATTTATGCAAACTACTTGAGGTTATAGATCTACAGTTTTGATCCCCAACCCCCCTCCCCCCGCCACCCCTCACCCTCCGACCTCTTTCCAGCAAATTGGTGTTGAGAGCCAGAAAGTGACCCATGGACAATTATGCTACTGAACCCTCTTTTCGTCTTCATATTTCCTTTAGTATGTAGTACACATGAGAAAATACTTTTTATCCTGCTTTCCACCCCCTAACTTACCCCATGCAGACCTCAGGTCTTTAGCCCCTGACTGCACCCCCCCCCCCCCCTTTTCAGCAGGCCTGTTTCTTATACACAACATATGCTAATATTATTCTCAGGGTTGGACATACAGAAAATATATTGACTGGAATGTATACTAATTAGGTGCAGAAAACATTTGGAAGAAAGAATATTGGGCTTATATATATTTACATTGTTTTTCGTGTGGTATTAAAGGTATATCTAATAAAATATTGTCACTTCAAGATCAAAACAAAACTTCTAAACATTATATATAATCTACTATCCATTTTTTTTCATGATAAACTTTTCTTCAATAGAAATATAGTGATTTTTATATAAATATATATGAAAACATATATATGAATACATATATATGAATACATATATTTTGTATTCATTCAGAGGTTTGTCAATACCTATTAGTAATAATACTGCTTGATTTTAAGCACTGTATGAATGAGAATTCAAAAAAGAAATATATTACGAACTATTTTGTCTGGATTATGTGCCTTACGAATGGCAGTTTCAACTGTTATAACTAGAGGTGTTTTATATAGACTTATCATGTAGTGGTATCCGTTTGTACATGATAAAGTTTTCTCTCAAGGAAAAATAATTTCTTTTCGGAGGTATATATTTTAATGATAAAAAATAGAGCTAAGATATTATAGTAATACAACTCCAAATTCACTTCCCATTAAATACTTCATTATCGGTTAGGTTGGACACTGTGCAAAAGCATATAATCTGAGTTGTCATCTTATTGAAGAGGCTGATAGGTAGGAAAATATCCTTCTCCTCCCAACGACTAAATATTATATTCAGTGAACATCAAAACTGAAATGTAAAATATTTTACAGAGAAGAAAAAAGAAAATTAAAAAAAAAACTATAAATTACTACTCAAAATATTTATGCAAAATTGTTGTCTCTGGCTCAAAAGCGTCTACAGGCATTTACAGCCCCAACGTGTGAATATTGGTTTTAAGTGCTAGGTTCAGGGAGACTAGCATTAGACCCAAGGTTGGGGGGTGGCTGAGGGTCTTCGCTGGCCCCTGTAGCTTGAGCGTCGTTCCCCCCATCTACAGTTGGACCGGCGCTGTTGAGGCTTTCGCTGTCAGGTGCCCGGTCCGGCTTGAAGGGGTGACGAGGGGGGTTGCCCTCTGCCTCGGTAACCACGGTGGCCTCTGCACCGGGTGGCACGTACACGGACGGTGGAGGGGGCATGTTTGCTTCTCCTTGAAGGGGCACTGCCACAGGTTCGGCGGTTTCAAAGGCCACTGGGGGCTGGAAGGGTACAAACAATATGATATTAAGGGTTTAATCAACAAAATCTTGAAAGTTAACCGGTTGTCATAAAGTTACGTGATATGAGCGTTTATACTCTCGTTCAATGAAAGAGTCTTCACGATTAGCAATTAACCATCTTGGTCTTTTATAAAGAGTCAGTTGTCCCATTAGCCCTCACAGTCTATGCACAGAGAGTCTAAAATGATAATTTACACTTTTTTTTAAAAGAATTTTTTTTTTCCGTTCCCCCCTCCCCTCCCCCTTTTCAATTGTGGGTTTAGGAAAGGGGTAGAGTTTTCATCACTGGCACAAACTTATATTTCTAACTTGAAAGCCATGAGGAGATTATTTCCCTGTGAAGGAGTGCAAGTGTGGTAATGGACTCTGTAATGTAGTTAAAAGAGTTAAAAGAGTCAACACATGACAGACAATATAATACACTGTCCATGTTGACACAGAGAGAGATACTGACATTATGCAGGCAATCGACCATATCAATCATGTTTACCTGTCAAAACATACAAACAAACAAACAGATAAACAATGGGAGAGGAGGCAAGGCTTTCTTAACCTTTAATTGGGAGATATGAAAGACGATTGGTTCGATGATTACAATTGATAATAATAACAATAATAATACTAGGGTCACCGTTACCCCTAACATTTATCTAGAGCAAGCACATTATCGTTCATCAAAAAGCTAATACGAACAATACAAAAATATGATTTTGGTGCATTCACTTGACACAAGACTCTGTCTGGTCTTATCAATAACAAATATTTTCTGGATTGATGAAGTGAACCCGCCCCCCCTCCCTCAAGGAATAAATAAATAAAAAAGGAAGATTAAAGCCCAACGGGCACTATGAGTGTTGTATGTCATCACCAAATATCATAATATCTATGCCCACATGTACCAGCTATTAACCAACAATTGTATTCCAAGTTTAAAAAGTAATCTGATGTAAGGTTGTGGAGCTATTGCAGTTGTACAACTTTGGCCCCTCCCAAAACAATTTGGGCCTGATATATATATTGGCCCTAAATGGTCCAAAATATATTTGGCCCAAAGACAAAACAGCTCCAAAACATATTTGCCGCTCACAAAATATAGCCCCAAAATGTAGGCCGAAGTGGTCATAAAACCCTTGCGTTATGATGGTAGGCAAACTGAAAGCTGCTTTGCATGAATGGTCAACATTTTAACTTCCTGGTGAGGGGGTAGTTTGTTAACTTAGATTACAAATTTTTGAGGGATTAGGTTAGGCTGAAAAATTTTAATGAAACATACAGTCAAACTGGAAAATACATAGTATTGTATGCTTCCTGCACTTTTCTTACAATATTTTTCTGGCCTTAGCATTCATGACTCCAGCATTCATTGTCCAAATTTTGAATACTTAAATATTACATAACGTATAATTAAATAGTTCAAATCTAAATTATGAGTATTAACTCAAAGCGAATTGACATTGACCTCAAAACTTTTTTTTTTTTTTATGGAAAGAAATTATTTAATAGAATTTTTGGAATTCAAACAAGTGTTCTAAGGATTACAATTCCTGCGTTCACCCAACTGAGCTCTTTCGTCCTCAGTTGCTTACAAACTGTTTATCATCTTTGCTTTACTTGGGGAT
Source organism: Apostichopus japonicus (assembly GCF_037975245.1). NCBI lineage: Eukaryota > Metazoa > Echinodermata > Holothuroidea > Aspidochirotida > Stichopodidae > Apostichopus > Apostichopus japonicus. The sequence goes on from NC_092573.1 coordinate 8,380,188, forward strand.
AGATGGGGTGGTTGGGGGGTGGTTGGGGGGTGGTTGGGGGGGGGGAGTGAGGGTTGAAGAGAGGGTTGACAGTCATGTGATAACAATAGATCAAATTCACTGCTTCAGATACCTAACTGTGTTAACCAAAAAATTATTTGGTCGTAATTGCCTCCTTTCTTATAATTTTTAAGATAAGAAGTCATACGTACATCAGCTGGACGAGGTGATGGCGTCCGTATCACATCTGCCGGAGGAGCTGAAGGTGCTGGCATTGCACGGCCCGCTTCAAAGTTGTTGTCACTGTCAACTTTGTTGCTACTGCTGCTCTTCATCTTGATGAAGACGGCCAAACCCACGATGGCTGCCACAATCACCACGACGACCACCGACCCAACGATGATGCCCACGATGGCACCGTTGCCACGATATGCTTTAGTAGGGGGGATGGAGGGGTGGAAATGGTGTGAAAATTTGGCTAGAAAATTAGTCATACAACCTAGTACTTTCTACCAGACAGACTAGCCTAGTCAGGTAGGACCAGCCAATAGGAAGATGATGCTAGTAACAAGGGGTGGGGGGGGGTGGGTACTGCAAGATCATTGGGGTTCAAGGTTAATTGTGGGGGGGGTGGGAAGTATATATGATGACTTAGGTCCACTGGGGGTTGCTAATTTGGCATGTTTTTTTACAGTAGTATTGCAAATGTTTTATACAATATCATTTGTACAATTCCATCTGCTCACCAGCTTTCTAATACTATTAGGGTTAAACCCTACAGTGATCTACAGATGCAGGACGATTGAAAGGATGATACTGTTTGAAGAATGTTAGGGTTGATACTATCATCATCAGCCACATCAAAGATGATAATTAGAGTGCTGGTTGAGGTTTTTTTTTGGATAACATTGACTCTTTTCTAAGAATGCTAAATATTCTCGGAATGCTCCTATTAGGCTACATCAATGAGTTAAGCGCATCAATCCAGTCTTAAATGTTTCATCTCAATCGTCTGACTTGATCAAACGTTGATCTTGTAACTTTCTGCCAACTATTGGATACCCGTAGACGACATTCAACACCATTTGTCCGTGCTAAATTAGTAATGCATTGCAAGCATCCCTATTTGAGGCAATAATTTAACATCTTACATTTTTAATTGACTTTTTTTTGTGTTATTTTCTGAGTAGTTTAGCTAATTTCACGGTGGGTGCTAGAGAGAGTAAGTTGTCCAGCCACTTTTTTGATGGGCTTCTGATGGGGGTCAAGGGTCATCTTTTTTTCAAGAAATAAAAATAAAACTTAGACTGATAGCAGTAGTTTTTCTTAACAGTTCACAAGATATCATTCAAAGATCTAATTTAATTAAATACCTGGTTCTGGATATTCCTCTGTGGTATGACTTTCTTCAGTGCCTTCATTTCCTTCACTGTCTTCAGCTAACAGAGGCAAAAAAAAAACGAAAGGAAGTTGACAAGAGCCAGCAACTTTTTTTCTCTCAGTTTGTAGAAACACACTGGACAATAAAATATCACAGTGACTGTTTGCTAGTGAAGGCTAGCATATATATATATATATATATATATATATATATATATATATATATATATATATATATATATATATATATATATATATATATATATATATATATATATATATAGTGGAACACTAGTACTTGTGAGAGACTAGTCTCAACTAGTCTCAACATATATTCCGCTCTGTCCACCGGACATAGAGCACTCTGCGCCAAGATAGACGCAAACCAACCAACTTTATATATACATATATATATTTATACTCATTCGAAATTAAAATGCTGATAAACTACCATTTGTATGATTCTTGTTTTTTGGCCCATTTGCTCAAACTTTACAAACAACAACAACAATCATTACAACAATAATAACAACAACATGCATAACAACAACAATAATAAAAATAACAACGAACAATAACAACAGTTAGAATCATAATAAGAACAAAAATCAAAACATTACATTCATAAAGTGCTTAATATAACTTTAGTTGAGCATTGATCTGCAAGTGCTTTACAATGACAAGACCTAGAAAACTACAAACTAACAAAGGGCCTGAATACACAGGAATTCTGCAATTTGGTCTTATAGCTAACAACAAAAGCTAAAATTAATGACAGACAAAAATAAATGTGCTAAATTAACTCAAAGAGTGATCGTCGTACAATTGTAGTCAAGAAGTAGGAATGACAAAGAGATTTTTTATTAGAACAACAGAGACTTCTGGAAGGTTGATGGAAATAGTAACATTTATAGTGCCCCACTCTCAATCCTTCACCCACCCCTGGCTTGCTTCACATTAACAAATTCTTACTTTTACAACATTTTAAGTTACCTTGTGAGGAAGATGTGATTGGCGATGCAGCTGAAGTGTCATTTACAACAAATGTGAATAAATAAATAAAAGTATTACCTTTGGCCAAACAATTCCACTGTTTTATATTTTTTATATTTTTGTTGTTAAACAAAGTATATATATATATATATATATATATATATATATATATATATATATATATATATATATATATACATACATAGTTTTTTTTTTTTTGTGAATATACTGTTATATAAATTAATATACTGTTTGAATGTAATTAAAAGAGTGCTGACGATAATATTATTAATGGCATCATTCAAGACGCCTCTGATGCTTGGTCATGTTGTACTTTTAAGAAGCCGTTAGACAATTTTGGTAACGAAACTGTATGGAATAACTCTGCAATTCGAATTAATAATAACATTTTATGTTACAGGTCTTGGCACACGAAGGGGGTACTTTACATGAAGGATTATTCAACGTCAACAACAAGTTCCTTTAATTCCTTAACTTTTTGAAATAAATTTAATTTATTGGGTTCACATTTCAACCTTCTTTTAGTCTGGTGGCCACCACCCCCTCTTCCTGGAAAATGTTGGTAAATGTTAATAATGTTCCCCTTGAGGATGACACTTTGTATCACAGGGTTGCCTTTTATAAGGAGGTGGCAAACAAACAATATAGGTACCAATGGGTGCTCACCAGTCGGTCAAGTAGACAATTTTTCGGATCGACATTAGTGTCGTTTAAAAGCACAAATGACAACATTTCAAAATCTTGAACTTTGAATACTTTATTGGTCAACTTTAATATAAATCAAAAATAGACAAATATTACCTTGTGAGGAAGGTTCCAATGGTGATGGAGTTGTTGTTGAACTGTCTGTTACGACTAATGTGAAGGTACTCAAATGGGTCGTTTCACATGTCACCGTGTCCGCCTCCAAGAGTAAAGACGTCAGGCCGGAGCTGCTCCACTCCGAAATATCGGTGTCCCAAAATCGGCACTCGTAGGATTTACCCTCTTGGGGTCTCGTTATCGTGAGATTGAATGTCACAGGTTCACTCAAATCTGAAACTGTCAGCTGGTCCCCTGATGAAATTAAACAGAAAAAAGAACCAACGAAACATGTTAAAACACAGAAATTGCAATATTACATTGAGCTTCTTGATGACATATCTAGCTGTATTCTGGGAGGAATCTGAAGGTTCCCTTCTTGATAAACAGTAAGACTGTCGATAGATCCAAATTTCCATAGTTGCAGATGATAATATTTTCTCCCCCCCCACCCCCTCCAATTGTCTTTCAACAAGGCAGTTATCTCCATAAAGACATCATTAGTGTTGATAAGGTAAGAAAAACAAAATCATCAAATATGATCAAAATTGTAAAAATAATGACAACAGTACAAATAGGTAACAATTCGATGCAACTGCGACCTGAATCTTTTGTGATAATATTTTGCAACAAGTTAAAAAAAAGAGGGTCATTTATATATATATGGTGCCTTCAGAAATAATGATGTCAAAGACAAATTTTGAGACATAATTGTTTACTTTCAAAAACGATATTAATTTAACGAGGATTAATTACGACGAGGAAACTGTACCTGAGTCTGGGTCGACGAGAGAGAATTCTATAATCGAGGCAGCTCGATTGGCTATGTCTTCGACGGTCTGTGAGTAATCATCTATAGAGTCATTGAAGGATTGGAATCTAAAGGTGACCCCATCACAAGATCCTGAACTGCAATTCCAGTTACTTCCAAACCTGGAATGATTTTCACCGATACCAAAATTCTTTAACATGATCATACTAATGAAGAACGAAACATGAAATCGTTCCTGAGATAAGAGAGTGTTGCGTGGCAGTATTAATAGACTTTTGATGTCCCGATCCGGGCAGGATCATTTTGGGAGGAAGGGAATGGCTCCCCTACCCTAGTGTTTTGATCCGGGATAGGATCTTCTTCAGATGATCGAAGACAGGCCACCTGCCTTTTATACATTTACCTACAAAAACTTGTTTGCTAATTATGGATATTGCACTCTGTTCTTAAACAGTTCTTTCCTTTTTTCTTTAATTTTCATTTTAAACAGTCAGTGGTAATAATATAAAAAAGGTTTCTGAGGGCACCAACATGCATGACAAAGCATACATGAAAATATTCCTGACATTAGAAAGAGTTGTACATCAGTAAAGATAACCTAGTGTTTTGATCTGGATGGGATCGAGGATCAAAAACAGGCCCCCTGTCTTTCTTATACATTTCCCTACAAAAGGTAATATTTTAAAGAATTTGTTCAAAATGTTTTTTTTTCTTGATTTTCATCAAACACAGTTTTAAAAGTTAAAAAACAAAAACAGGTTCCCGATCATATAAACAATGCATAAAGATGTCTTTTTTTTCAAATGTAAGTCTTCATAAAATGTTGTTGCCAAATATGCAAGGCTTTCTGATAACATATAAATATATATAAAATATAAAAATATAGATATTGTTCCAGGTAGCATAAACACTGATTTAAATTGGAGAGAACGTTCCTGATTGCACAGACAGGTTTACAAAATGAACGCTTAGGACTAGTTTTCCATCATTTTGAACAATGCTTGCAATTGATAGTGATAACATAAGGTATTTAATATTGAAATATTCCTCATACTATTCAAATGGTATAATATGACACAATCATCAAAGTATTCAAATGTCCCTGACAGAGAAATGTTAATAATTTGTCTTAAGCTTTAATATGATCATTGCCATTTTCAGCCAGTTTTAGCAAAGAAAAAGAGGGTTTGGGGGGGGGGGGGGGGGGTGAGAAATATAATAAAATATTAAAGATTTGAAGATCCACCCAGATATAGCAAAATGCTATCACCATTTCTGAGTTTAAATGAGGGGGATCTTGCACGTTTTCTACAGCGTCACGAAATGGTGCCGGGAAGTCTGTAAGTGTAAAACCTTATAGCAGTGGTCAAACTTTTAACATAGTACATAGTACAGTAAAATATATAGTACAAACTGATTTTGGTCAGAAAACAAATATCTGTGTTGCATAACCTCAATTCACACCCTTGCCCCTCTCCCGAAAAAAAAAGAAAAAAAAGAAGAAAAAAAAGAAAAGATATGTGACTGACCTGCTTTTGACATCTGCGCCGACATCGACAAGGAAATTTGAATCGAAGGTCATTCTACCGTTTGGAATATCGCGTTTGAGGACGATCTTGCTGGCAGATGTTTCTGTCTTACGCTCGCCCCCTCCGAGGCTCAAAGAGTGGTAAAGAGTCTTGATGGAGTCATCTGACAGAGTGCTGTAGTACCCAAGGGGGGAGTCGAGGGGTGTAAAAGGTCAATAACAGTTAAAGTCTAAGATGACTTTAACTTTTTTCAATTTTCTCTATCTGAGATACAATATAGGACATATATTATAGGATATCAATATATCATGTCAAGACAGGGGGTGGGGATGGGGTGGGGTGTGGGGTAGGGAATATTTGATAACACTTCTCCTACATTCTCTTTATGTTCCATGAAAATAAACAACTCTTAACAAAATTCAAAAGTAACCCCTTTATTACACTGGTTGCATGGTTGAGAATGTTATAGGTATCAAAATCTCAGAGGAACTGTTTTTAAAAAAAAAAAAAGCTGTTATTAATTTTTATTTCCAACATGATGATCCCAATAACCATGGCTGATAAATGTCAATTTTTAAATTTTCAAAATTTTTGGAAAACAAAAAGGACCTTCCATGTATTAACTTGAATTGTAGGTGCTAGAGATGGATTTTGTTGGTCGAAGGCATTTCTAATAACGATCATAATCAACTAAATGGTCACTTTGTCCACGTTGCCCATGGACCGAATATAAACCTCGTCATTAAAATTGTGTGAAAAATAAGCTGTCCATTGTCACCTGATTTTGCCACGTATTCTCGAAGCTGAAGAAGGTACTTCCCGTTTGATCTCTTCCAACTTCTGTAGCAATAACTCCGAGGAAGACTCGGGGATAGATTCCCCATTCTCGGTAAAAATATCCACCGTTTCTTGGAATTGGTCCACCAATGTTTCTATATATCGAAAGAGATGCAATCCCATTTAAATATGTGCATATTTGCGAAGCAGACTGTCGGGTGGGCAGTTCTAATTTCTCTCCACCGGGGGGGGGGGGGGGGCAAGGGACAGTTCGCTCCCCGGGACAATTATGTTAATACTCTCCCCCTGCCCCCCCATTTTTTGAAATCTTCACTTTGCCTTAAGCATTATGACAATGAGAATGCATTAATATTTATCCCACATGTCCAGTTATGCCTAATTAGCTGCCCCAGGTCCAAGTCCTACCACACTTTTCACAGAAAAGGAAATTCGAGTTTGCGTTCAAGAAATAGAGCTGGAGAAGGTACTGTCATTAACTTTTGAGACTAAGTAACAGCTGTTTGCTGTGTTTGCAAGCCATGGTTTTGATTTGTCATGTCCGACTGTCCCACTTTAGGCCAATGTTACCCATCCCAGCCCAGCCCTAGCCGGCTCAGTTCCCCCAACTCCCCCCCTTCCCCCTCCCCCAAGACAAATGAGGAAAAAGAATAAAAGAGAAACATTTGGCTATAATGGACAATAGTCTTAAAAGATAGGGGCCTTTTTGTGTAAAGTACCACTGACTCAATAACTGTGTTAAGAATTATAATCTCTTTCTTACATGTTCAATGTTTGCTGTCAAAGTGAGTTCTAAGAGGGATTGCATTAAATTCATACCCATGTCAGCTTGACTGCTTTCTCGAGTTTTGAAGTTGGACATTTCGTTTATCAACACCTCGGCCTCCCTTGTACCCATGTCGCTGTTGTCCATCCACTTGCGTCCGAGGTCTAGCGTCTTGGTATTGGCGTCGGAGGTCGTGTCCACGGCACGTCTGCGACGGACGTTCGTACCGATGGAGTTGGTGACTTGCTCGCCCCCAAGACGGAGCACCAAGATGTTGAAGTTTGTGAGGGCTTTCTGGTAGTTCTCTGCGGGGGGGGGGGGGGGAAAGAGAAACATCATTATCAGTGCGGGTAATGAAAATATGACTTTTTAATGAATTTTAATGAAATTAATTTGTCATATTCTTGGAGAATATTAAAACAAAAAACCTGCTGTTAGTCCAGTTCGCATACCTAAATCACGTCAAAGTTTTCAGAAATGACCAGCTGATAAACATCTAAACGATGACCATCGATTAAAAAATGGCTGGATTACTTTATAATCTAACACACAGACGAAACATTAGGTCAGTTCCCCTAAATAGGACACAAAACTTGACACATAAAACATAACACTTTTACTGCCTGAATAACATGTTTTAGGATGAATTTTATTATATACAGTTGTCAAGAACAAATGGGTTGTGAATGTCACCCAAGGGTGGCTTTGTTGTTCCATATGAAATTTACAAATATGGTTTTGGCTGTGTTACTAGAATTGATAAAACGACGGATTAACGTTAACGAGTAGGTCTGCACTGAGGGGTCAACGGTCCAGACCAATGTCAATTAATAGCTTTAATGGAGCATTCCCGAAATTTAGGTGAATATCTTGAAAATGAGAAAAATTATAGAAACAAATCTAGCACTCAAATTTTCATTTTTCCCCCCTTTGAGTTATGATATCTCAAAGCTTTTAATAATCTTGCCTACAGTCATCATGTAGATGAGGGGGAGGGGGCAGGGGAGGGAGGGGGAGATGTTGCAGCCAACAAACTAAATATGGCATTTATAAATTGATTCAAATAAGTTGAAAGGAACCTTCTCTACAAGCTCCAAGTGTGGGGGGGGAGGGCCAAATAGATGATTGAAAATGAAGTTGCTGAGAATGGTTACGAAATTTAGTGAGAAAGAAAAGCAAACCCCCACTCTTAACCAATCTGACTCTAAAAATGCGAGGCAATGAGACAGAATATTCTCTTGGAACAAAGAAGCTGAATATGGCATGAATAAAACAACTTACGTTTCTGTTCTTCGAGGTCGACGAGGTTTTCGACAGCCGACGCTACTTCCGCTTCTGTAAATTCCGCAGCAACAACGGTCAAAGTAAAGTCGAACTCGGAACAACTGTCGTAACTATTGCAGACCTAAAAACAAAGAGAAAAGAGAAAAACTTATCTCACATTTTGTGACAAAATTATATTGGGTATAAACTAATATCTTCTCACAAACATGAAATTAAATAAAAAAAAACATCTTATAGGTGTGTTTTCAGTGATTATAGTTGCTCTCAATACCTATAAAGTTTTATCCAGTTCACAAAATCAATACCTATCTCAATTCTTTCATGTCTCTAGGGGTAACTACAACCCCCCGCCCTAATTTTTAAATTTTTTTTTATAATTTCCTTGTAGCTGCAAAACCTATAATGCTTTTAAGGGTTCCAAACTGGTACCCTACTCTATTAAATTATTAAATGTTAATAAAAGGAAAGGGTCTTTTTCACTTTCTTTTTCATTCAAATTTTTGCATTCCTTTGAAACAAAGGCAATTGATATAAATAACTATAGCTTGGAAGTTTTAAGGGTAAAGACAAGCTACCAACAGGACAATGATAATTGTGTTTATTAATCCTATAAAGTTTGACTCTGTTCTGTTATATCAATACATTTCTCCACCACAAAAGTAAAGAATCTTTAATATGCAAGTTAATTAACTGATGATGCCTTTAAACAGTCACCTGTTGAAAGGGCTTTCGGTCCATGTGAATATACAATTGGTACTCTACCTTAACTCTGAAGTTATTGAAGGCATTGGAACTAGATATGAATGTAGCCGGTGCTCCAGTGACCGAGATTCTATCGGAAGATTCAGATGATGTTATGGCGGTGTAAATTTCCTCAGAACTGGCCATGAGAAGCTGATATGTGAGAGGATAGGCATCTGTATCTGTGGTGCAACTGTCCACACCGATCGTAATCTAATCAAATCATTAAATAACAGCAAGAAAGAAAAAACATTACAAAAAAATCCCATAAATTGTTTCCAAGTAACCAAACACAAAAATTGTTTTCTTCATAAATCATAAAAATGAATTTTTTTAATATTAGTACAAGGTACAGCCAGTTTCAAAATATCAGGAATATAATTTTATTATAACTTTGGGTTGTTTCTGAGGTTCGACCTGTGCATCAATAGATTGAAACAATATATAATGTTCATTATTCAATGTTAGTGTTAAAGATATGGCTAGTTTCAATGTATCAGGAATTAATTCAATAGATTGAAACAATTGATGTTATTTTCTTCAATGTTAGTGTGAGATATGGCTAGTTTCATAATACCAGGAATATTATTCTATTGTAACATTGGGTTCTTTCTGAGGTTGGATCTGTACATCAAAAGCTTGGATAGTATATTATGACAATTATTCAATGTTAGTGCATGATACGGCTAGTTGCTATGGTCAATGCTAGTTCTGCATTGCAATTGTTTCAACCAGAAGAAGTTACGAAAAGGTGACAGTTTGATGAAAGTTGATTATAACTTTAAAGGTAATTACAGTTGGACCACTGCTGACAATTGAAAGAAAGTCTCCTAACATTCATCTTTTGCCTCACATTAGACAGAGATTGATTCCGTAGATTTTCAGATTTGAAAATGGCTTTCATACGCCTGTTTTCACACAGACATAATTCACATATTCAGCTAAAATCTTCCGCACATTATCATATGGTCTGTATGAGTAAGGTACTACCCTATCAGTATGGATATAATGTTTAACCTTGCTCAGTTTCTCACACAAATAGTAAACATCATATCAGTATCGATTCAGTTTCGAGAGATCTTCTAGCAACTGAAGCGAAGTTCTTTGTAAGAAATTACTGAAAAATTCCGCCTCTTTTGATCGAAACCACGTCCTCATAGCATTTGGTATTGCGAAGACGCCCATGTTACATAGCAACAGCAAAGTGCATGATGTCATCCGGGCCAATGAGCTGATAATGTCTTTCTTTAAAATGTTTTATTTGAAATAAATGTTACACAGCTCAAATATTAAAATGCTCACGGTTTGCAGTTCTGTATAGCTTGTAGCCCCGTCTACCAAGCCGGCCATGCAAGAGGTCACGATGCTTCGAATACGGACTTCTACCGTGGCGTTGCTCGTCTTGTTGTCCTCCGTAGCGACTTCCAAGTTGAACCTGTAGGTCGATCCAGGCACAAGGATATCTGCCGAAAGGGAAGGAACAAAAAAAAAAAAAAACTTTTATCGATAAGAATGAATCAATTTTGCTGATTTTTTATGTCCACATGCTGATCTGGATTTAGTAGAAACATTGGCTGGATGCCTAAGCTATACCTCACGTCGACTTTGTCAATATCCGGTAACCGCGGTCGACTATAACCAGAAAGATCATGTTACCTGAAAACGAATACATTTAATATATTCAGCAGTACCAGTGGTCACTACAGACTGATGAAATAAGGCACGGTTGCGGATCCAGGGGGGTGCAAATTTTAGACAATGGAAAAGAACAAAGAAATTTCTCTGTTCTTGTCCATGAATAATTTTAATAATTAGTAACAATTGCCAGTGATTTCTTGGTTACATCGAGGGATTTCTCGATACATACTAACGCAGAAATGTAATTTTGAACTCTCAAAATATGAATTAATGTAAAAGTATATAGAAATCAATTGAGATATCTCAACAGAGTTAATCCTAACCTCTAACCTGTACCCTCATTTTGCCCTAGGTTAGCCTGACAGAGAGGTATTCGACATGCTAGTAACACATAGCTTGTATTATAGATATATCAGCTGAAGAGTATTTAAGAAACCTACCCCCAGCTTTTAAACTAGCATAATGTGAAAGCATAAAGATGAAGGTTACAGCAGTTGTTTAAACTGTGTACATTTGATATTCAAGTTACAGAAATTTAACCAACTATTTGAGAGCTAAGAACTTATTAAAACTTTTTAACAATGGCAATTAATCAAATTATGATGGTCTCCTAGATACTTTGACCAAAACAGAATGGTTTCTCAAAAGCACCACTTAATGATAATTTTCTTTTCGGACATGATAGTTTGCAGTAACTTTATTGACATAATTTTTGATCACTCACATCCTGCAAACAGGAATCAAAATTTTCGGAAATATTTTCCATCTTTCCACAAATCTAATTTGAAATGAAAGCTTATGACTATATATATTCCAAATAACAAAACTTCCCTACTATCAGACAAAGTGTGCAACCATTTTGAAAGTTCATCAAAATCAATGGTAACAGTTGCCTTAAAGAAAGCCTAGATTGACAATAAAAAGGAAGGATTTTATAACTGTATGGAAAATTTGCAGAGCTTTTTAACTTTTCCAATTATAAGTTTCATAAAAGATGATTAGCCACCAAAAAGAGTTTGCTGACATCAAATTGTAAACATCCGGTTCCAAGATTAGCTCAGTAATACAGGTCACAACAACCTGTAGCAAAAGCCTAACCTATACTTTGCATATAACAAACCTGGCCGACAATCACAAAAATAACCCGTAAAGGTGTTTGGGCCCCAACGAGGTCATAAAATTGATCGTGATGAGTAAAAACGTACTTTTGTCAAATGTCATGAAAGAGAATGTCTCTTGATCGGACACCTGAAGAGTAGTTGGTCTGGTGACAAAATTAGTTGGGTCAGTCACATCCACATAGCTATATTCTGCATGAATAAAAATATAAACAAACAAACATGTCATTTATACTGCTAAACAAGACAATAAAAAACAAGACAAAATTCAATCTGAGAATACATGTATCTTGTAAGTTAACTATTTAAGATATAGCTATTAACAATCTGACTTCAGATAGGCAAGTCTGACCAGAGCAAGCTTTTAAGGGTTGTTTTTCTCAACGACCATGTCTTTAAACTCTGTGGTTGTCCAAACAAGCAAATTTAGTCAACCGATAAAAAAGGTACCAGAGTAACCAGGAACGATCGAGATATGTACACTATAGGAGATTTGTGTAGCTTTGGGCCAGTAAAAGTCCACTTTGGGTGGATCATAGGAATAGCACAAAGTTTGTGTTTATTTTAGTATCTCCAAAGTGATGGAGGATGGTACCAATTTATGAGTTTACTTTATTTGGGGGTATTTAGTTACAATGCAACCTGGAATTTGGTGTGGATAACTAGACAACTGTTTGGGCGAGCTCGAAAGCTGATGTTGATTGTCCAAACCGAAATGACCAAATTTCGGTTTGGACAATCAAAATCAGCACAATGTGGAACACAGGTTTTTTGGGCAGGAGGGTCAAACTTCTTCACATGATGGAAATCCTTCTCGAGGCAAACGGCTCAAAAGCAATCAACCCTTGAAAATTGGATGGATTACTTATGAACGCATATAAATACAATGGTGAAAGCTGAGAAGCCAAACCGTAGTTCTAACTGGCTTCGTGCCATAGAGTGTTGTGAACCAGTGATATAAATGTGTTGACGTTAGTTGATAATTTACTAATATCAGTTGCAGTTATAAAGGTTGGATTCAACAGACAGTTTAATATAATAAATCCAACAAATGAGCAATATAACTGTCTATCCATCTGTATGCTGTCATATTTTATTGCTATTGTCTTTAATTTCTGAATTTGATTGTTTTTAATAATTATTGTTAAGTTATTTATTTCTGTAATTCTTAGGATGCAATATTTTTAGACTGTATTTTTAAGCTGTAATATTTTTTAAGTTGTATTATTTTATGCGATTCTGTGATGTGCTTTGAGATCATTCTTTTGATGTATAGCGCTATATAAGAATAACTTATTATTATTATTATTATAAACAATTTTGTTTTCTCTTTTGAATATTAAAGAAACCTTGCCAACCTGAATCAGTGTCTGTTGTGGACCATGTTACTTCTGACAGAGCAGTGGTGTGTAGAATGGTCGCCCTGATAGAAAGAACTTCATCAGATGACACTGCTCCGGTTAACGGAGCTATGGAAACCTGTCAAAATGAAAGATAATTGCTTATTAATCGTGAGAAATGTAACCTATGGACAAGTTTTCTGCAGTAAAAAGGAAATAATATATTTAACAACTAGAGCGTACTGTCTTGGAAATAGAAATAAGATTACGTTGGGTAACGAAAGTGATTTTGCTGTTTAAACTTGATTATAGAATTGAAAGTTTACTGAGTGGGGTCACCATAAATTGCTTTGAAACATGGAAAATTTACTCACAGTATAAATTACTATACTAAAAAGCAATTTGTTTAAACAAATCCTTACACAGCCAACAACAATTTTATCACTTTGCTGCAATTCACTGGCAAGATGAAAACCTAGCTCTCACTTGTATACAAAGGTCAGTGCAGGGAGCTTGGTGTGTGTACTAGTTTACTGCGAGTACACATAATCGACACTATAGCCCCCCCCCCCCCAAAATAAAACGATTTCAAATTCTACCTTAACCCTCTTAGAGACCACAAGCTTCTTACCTTTGGCGGGGCTCCGGCGACCGGCGATACAAAGATCGACGAAGTCGCTGTCCGGAGACCTTTCCTGACCGTGAGAGTGAAGAAGTAGATTTTGCTTGCGCCCAGGTGAGCAGCGTCAAAGGTCAGGACCGAATCGGTTGGGTTCGCATTTGTGAGAACAGTCTCTCCCGTGTGGCCGGACTTGTATGACCAACAGGCTGTGTTATCTGTAATCTAAATCACCAAAAGTCCAGGAAAGAAGGAAAAACTGATTTGTATTTCAATGTTTCACTGGCCCACCAAAACAAAAAACAAAACTGGATTCAGGATCAAAATCTTCCCAACGCTCTACTCCAAGGGCCGCTCAAAAGGCGATCAGCCATGCAGGCTGAAGAGGTCTGATGTTTGAGCATCCTCAAAGTATACCCTGCTCACTTGCTAAATTAATACAGCGATTGTGGGATATTGGTCGCAGAAAATTAATTAAGAACTATCCACCCGCCACCCTCCCCCCACCCTTCTTGGTCATTGAATCAAGTTTCATATTGGTGTGTTTATTCTGAGTCAATAGGGCTATGATAGAAAATGTTTATATTTCTGTTATAAACTGATATTCAGTCCTATAAATTCAAGCTGATACTGTGAGAAATTTCTCATTTTTTAGGTATCCAACTTTTTTCCTGTATTTACGGACATATTTATCAATCTGGGGCAATTTCTTCCTCGTTATCTCTAATTTGTTTTCATGCAGTCACCAGTTTCCCCTATAAAGGCCTTCTATATATTTTGTTTTGTTTACATCATAAGTCAAAATTATCTTGTATCAAATTAATATGTCATCTACTTGTTTTTAAACAAAATATAATACGAGAAGTAAAACTCACTAAAGTTGAATATAAAAACACATAAAACCCTTCAAACATATAAATGTAAAACACAGTAAAAGTTTTAACTACTGACACAATTTCAGTAAAACTTGCATGCTATAAAAGAAGTAAATTTAACTACAAGCAAGCAGATAAAATCCATCCACATCTGACAAGGTCATATTCAGAATTCAATAATCACTCCTAATTATTATACTTTCAACTTCTAATTACTAGAACAATGGAAATAGATTTCAAATGAAATGAAATCATTATTTTTCCTTTATCACATAAAAAGGCTGTTGAAATATTGTATATACACAAACACATACATATATCAGTGAAACCAGACTATTAAAAGAAAAAAAAAATGTTCAAAAGAAAAGGAATTATTCAAGATTAAAAACAGCAATTCTACCAGCTTTATCATCTACACATGACTTTGTTTGAGTTTGTCCCTCATTAACAACATTATTCGTTTTTTTTTTCAAAATATGAAAACTATATGAAAATTGTTACCATCTATATTCAGAATTATTAAGCTCTTTGGTCTGTGAGCTGACATCTTTTGGTCCCAATCGTCACTGAATTAGCGATAAAAGTTATGTGTTCCTTTTTATGACTGCACTTTTGTAATCATAAATTATTTACGATGCTCTAAATCTCAATAAAAATTATTATTCTGAAATCTGTTGTCAGGTATTCAGGAAAAAGGCCTTAACAGAAGAAAGATATTGACAAAGGTGATGAAAGAAAAAATTTACATTCTAAATGTCCCAGCAAGTTTATACACAAAACATAAATAGATACCATGGGGGTGGGGGGTGGGGAGGGGTGAATGGTTGCCTGATTGCAATGCTTGGATGTATAATAGCAAGTAAACATGGACTAGAGGGCCTATGAGTGCACACAGCTGACTTGCATGGTAACCTTAAAGGGTGTGAAGACTTGTGCAAAAAGAAACATCTCATGCCGGTAATCTGACCTAGTTTTGAATGAGGTGTAACAGAAGTGTTAGACACCACCAACGATCCCAGAAAATACACACACAGCTTGCAACCGTCGGTAATTAGACACTAGTGTACAGTCAGTACATACAGCTGCGGTCAATACCCACAGAACAGTGTATTAACGATACAGCGATGGACATCTCAGGTCCAGCTAAAGATAACAAGGCATCACGTTTCATTACTGTCTGCATTTTGTAGCAACACAAACAAAACGTCACTTGCAAGCAACAGAAAGTTAACTTTTTCAGATGGCCGCACGCAGTTTGGGGCGAGTCTTCAATGCCTTTAATTGTGGTAAACCAATGTCTAGGATGTCACTGACTGTGCAGGAACAGTACAGGGTAAGTCTGTAAAACGAACATGGATTTTCATGAACATCAATTACCACAATAGAATAACTAAAATGGGAAGTAAAAAACTATGAATAACAAAGAAATAGAAACGATATCACAAAAAAATCACAGTTTTCACTTGGATGTTAAAACATGACATTTTAGGTGTGAATTTACCTCTTGTCTGTTACCTTCAATCTAAAAATTAAATCAAATTTCCCAAAGACAAAAGAAATGAGAAGATTAACCTCAAACTATAATTATTATATGGCAAGTGATAAAAATATCAACAAATACAAAGATAAAGTAAAACAACTTTAATATCAACAATAGCATACTTTAAACAAATTAGTACTTGTTAAATTACAAAACTGCAGAAGGTTACTAAACCGAAAGTGAGACAAAATTGAACTCAAAAGGGGATCAATTCACATTCAAATAATGGAAATAGTAGAAAGTGATAAAAAAAAATAGGGGTGGATAAGTGTAACCCCCTCCCCCTCCTACAGAGCCAAACAAATTGTTGAGAGGAGGAGAAAGCATTTTCCAAAAGGCCATAATTGTCAGTTCCTCCCTTCCCCTAAAATTAAAATAAATCATAAAAAAAAATTGTGCTAATAAATATACCTGCAGTTATAATCATTTTTATGTAACAGCAAAATCTGCTTAATACTTCAATGTTAATTTTTTGGGCTTTTTTGACTTTGGATGGACTGTAACCCAAAATTGTGTAGACATACTTTTCATAAGAAAACAAAATGCAAAAAAATAAAGAATGCAACCAATATTAAAAAGCAAGGGCAAACTTTGTTTTTCTAAATCTACATACATGGCAATCAAACAAATCAAGTGCTAGCATCAAGATTGAAAATAACATGTTGAAAAAAAGCAGCAATAGAAAAATGAAAGTAAAATAATTATAAAGGAATAAAAATTAATTCTGGCAGAGTTGCTTAGGAAAAGTAGACTAAACAACCCATAGTAAAGAAAACAAAAGGGAAAAAAAGACATAACTTCAATGACAATCTCTATTTTTTGCTTTGAAACATCAAGCTCCATTAACTTAATGTAATGCAGTTTACCACATGAAATTCTATTTGTTCACTTAAACCGGTATCATCTCTCCCTCTTCTTGCACCCTCTCCCACTCCCCCTCCCCCTCCTCTTTTAAACCATGTTCATTCATACTTAGTAAAGATTCCTAAATCCTATTGGTCCATTCAGGTCAGCTGACCGTGGTTAATCCTGTGAGTAACGCACGGTAAAATTACCGGGCATCACTTTAATAAATCTTTGGTTATATGTAACCAAAAATGTTTTGTTTTATGATTTTTCCCCCACACAAATGGTAGTGTATGAATGAACGGGGTAAATGAACGGTCTAGCGTGCGTTACTCACATGATTAATGCACTCCGGGTGTTAATGCTATCGCTGGATGCACTCGGGTTCCGCTACGCTTCGCCCTCGTGCATCGCTTGCATTATACCCCGATCGTGCATTCATCCTGTGAGTAACACACGCTACACCGTTGATTAACCCCTTATTCTACCATGACCATTTGGTGATATCCCATCATTAAACCATGTTCTACTATGGTCTTTTTGGTGATGTCCCAATATTTAAACCATGTTCTACCACGATGTTTTGATAGTTCCCCACCTCACCATGATCTGGGTACCATCTAGTAGTAAGACTAGGGCAGAACTCACTCAATACTATTTAGCTAACAGTTACTGCATACAGTATCTCTATTGTTTTTACATAATTAGCAACAAAACAAACAAAACAAAAATGACAAATAGCTAAAACACCACAAAATGCTGCTAATATAGACTTCACGTTTCCTGCTGAGCAATGCTTGACTGACATATTATGCTAATATAACATCAATGCATATTCATTACCTGTTCCCTTGCCATGTCTCTATCAAACTACAGTATTATAATTGAGAAAGGCAAACATTAAAAAGTGATACATGGTATGATATCATGCTGGTTATAATATTGAGTTAGAAAGCCATGCAGGTTTCATTTGTGATAGAGGGATGGTGTAGGATAATTGAGGGAAAACCAAGTAGTTGTGGAGAGTGAAGAAGGAGTAAAGGGGGGGGGTGGCAGTGGCGGAGCTAGGGGTATTGGTCAGAGGGGGTGAGAATGGTCTGTAGGGGCGCTTTCGACACTATCTAAGCGGAGCACCACCACAGGTTGGTGCGGAGCGTAGAGAATTTTTTTGAGTAAAGGTACTCCCTAGATCGCCGGAAATGACCCTTTCCGGGCCTTGCTAATTTGCAGATAAACGAAGAATAAATAGCCATTAGAGCATTTTGTCAGAAAATTACACCAAAAAAATGTCAGTAAGTAAAAAGTGGAAAAAGCTGAAAAGGGCGCCAGCAGTCCATTTGAGTCCGTCAGGGGGGGCGTCCGCCCCCCTGACTGTATGGACGCTCCGCCACTGGGGGGTGGGATTAGGGAGTAGGTGGAATGAGGGTGTCAAAACTTACATAGTTTGATCAAGTGTACTGATAAATACTTGCATGTATGTGAATAGATCAGGCTATCCCCAAAAAATATCAAGGAGTGTAAAACAGGTAATTGGTGAAGGTATGAAGAGAGGACTATGGCAATGAAAATCATCTTTTTCTCTTTAGAATCATCCAAGGAACAATCCTTATCAATTAGATTGATGTAAATAGGAATTTTGGGGAAAACTCTAATAAAAAGCAATTTAATGGACGCATTTTTCTTGCCGAAAAAAAACAAAAACACAAAAACAACAAGTATTAAAGGAAAGTCATAAGTCCATTCCATGAAATCATTTTAATCTGCACATTATAAAGAAAGCATGATTTTTCTTTACCACCTTTTTACTGTTTTTTTATATGCCATTGTAAGAACATCGCATTATTTCAACACTTTCAATTACTGTGTTTCAAATAAATTTGTCAGTTTAAAACTACCCTGTTAAATATTAGATCAAAGTTGAAATAACTCTTGAATATCTTCTTTTGTAACAATTTTTCTTTTCATTGTTTCACTTTTACTGGTGCC
Source organism: Apostichopus japonicus (assembly GCF_037975245.1). NCBI lineage: Eukaryota > Metazoa > Echinodermata > Holothuroidea > Aspidochirotida > Stichopodidae > Apostichopus > Apostichopus japonicus. Next base: position 8,399,211 of record NC_092573.1, read on the forward strand.
AGAGAGTCAATTAAAAGCAACCAATTACTAAAATAATCTTCATGATGACGGAGAGAATACAGACTGTACAAAAAGTTGTCAAGTACGTTACCTGCTCACACAGCCATTCGTAAGTTGCGTCTACGGCTTCGTTGTCGGGATCGTACGACAGACTCCCGTCGAGCTCGAGGTCCCCGCTGTCTCGGCCGACAGTGATGAACTGACCTTGAGCTATGACTGCCTCCAGGTCAGAATACAGGGTAGTGATCGTTATTGATTCTTCTGCATAGCTGTCGGGAACAGTCTCCTTGTAGGCCCGGACCGTGAAGGTAACGCTTGTGCCTCCTTTAAGGAACAAACAACAACAACAACAAACATGGTGGATCATCCACGGCAAAAGATGCAGGAACATTTGGTAGAATATTTCGGTCGACTTAAAATTAATAACAATTAATAATCGTAGCAGCTTTTCTGAGTCAAGTTTGACATATATTTATTGATAATATTTAGATATTAAAATCCCATGACAGTGTACTACATCATTTAATAACGTGACTGTTATTTTTCAAATAAGACATTTTCCAATTTTCAACCACATTCTTACCAGGTAGAGAGTTTGCAGCTACATAAAGTCTGCGAGAGTTCTTCTTCAGGCTCAAGACAACAGCGGCATTATCCACACTCCATAGATAGGCAGTTGCCCCCGGAGGTACGCACTCAGAGAAGAACACATCTGCTTGCAGTACAAAGCTGTCAAATAGAGAGGAGCCAAATGAAATGTCACTAGGTCATGCATTATGCCCCCTAGCAACTACAAAACAAAAACCTGTGTCAAGCCTGTACCCATGACCACACATGATCTTAGGTAACACACACAAGTAATCACACAAAAAACCTATATTGAAAATCTGTGTTTTTGGAACCATTTTTCGCAGGTAAAATAATACATGTTCCAGCTTTTTTGTGTGATCCTAAACATAGTAAGATGTCATTTTTATTTGGGCACTATTAACTCCAGCCAATTCAAGTTTATAGCATTACAAGGGAAAGCATAAGGGTCAAAGTTCAAGCAGGAACATTTACAAAGTATGTAAACATGAATAGTATTGGATTGATCAAACTGGAAGTTAAACATTCTGTTTCTGAAAGAGATTTAATGTCTTTTTTTTCCCTTTAAAAGTAGAAGATTGTATGGATTAGCCACAGTACCAATTTAAGACGCATTTAATCTACAAGAATTATCTACATTCTGTAATATAGCGTATCTGTAGGCATTATGTACAAACTTCACAAGGAAAGCAAGACACAGTCAGATCCAGGAATTCAGAAAGGAGAGGGTGACACTGAGGTCTTTTGCATTCATTTCCCACTTGAGAGGCCTCCCCAGAAGAAAATATAATTTTAGAATTGAAATGGTGCATTCTGAAGCATATCTAGGCTATAAATTAGGTCTATAATAAGGACACACACGACTGTGTGAAAAAAACTACTTTTTATGTTTTGTGTGGGGAGTTGAAAGTGGGAGGGGGGCGGGGATGTAACACCACCAGCAACCATCCCCTTGGATCCATGCCTACAAAAGATCACTAACCTTTTGGAAACTAGCGCATTGTTGATGTCTATACCAAGAGCGTTTACAACGACATCAGGGGTGGGCTCTGCAGATCGACGGAGAGTTATTGAGGCTAAAGTCGAACCGCCCAAGAAGTTGGTTATCGTAACAGAGAAGGTGTAGTCAGTATCCACATCTATCAAGGAGCCGTTCAGTTCGAGATCTTTACCGGTGAGTGCTGTAGGAGTAATTATAAATCGCAAGTTTATTTACAGAGTTCAGAAGTTTATTAACAGCGTTCAAGCAATGCAAGAAATTAAAAAAAAATTTTTTTTTTTGTCTGCTTCTTTTTCAAAAGTAAGATGAATAAGACAACTTGTTACAACTTTTGTATCCAAGAAGCCAAATTTTGAAGATAAATCGAACCCCCACCCACCAGTCAAGTCTTTTTCCTCCCTCTCATCCTCCCAAGGTCATCAGCTGTACCTAGCGACCTATTTTTGTATTCCACTGTGACTGAATAGTCCAGATAAAGAAGGGACATCAACATATATAATAATATAATTTTTGCAGGGTCAGCCATTATTTCTTCCTGTTGAAGGAACTAGGGCATGCACCGGCCATCTTGGGCACAAATCTAGGACAGGATTTCAGGTCAGTTCAAAAGTATGTGGCATCTGCTGCCTACACAAGTGGATTGTTTTTGTGAAAGGTACTTTAAAATATCAACTTACATTGCAAAGCGTCTCCTACTTGTGACGTATCTCCTTCGCTGGTCACGGACCAGTCGTTGGTCAATTCTCTACCCGCTGCACCCTGAGACTGAAGAAACACCTTGATGATCCCACAACTGGAGATGGTAGATGATCCGAACAAGACTGCTTTGACGGGAGGAACGACAGCCGGGGCGGCGACCTCCATTTGAAATGTAGAGTCCGCATCCTCGGGAAAAGGATAGTCTTCGTTTAGAGCGACAATGTTTGCCCGTCTGAAGGTCAAAGTATTGCCTGTGATAGGAGAATAACAACGACACCAGATTGAATTGAAGACATGCTGACCAATCCAGGATTCCGACAATTTTCAGACCCACCCTTCAAGGTTTGCCTTCCGAAAATTAGGTAATTCAAATTTAAAAGCCATATTGAAATTGAAGAAACACTATGTACAAACCCACTTCATACAGTGTCCAATTCTGAAACACGAATTGTAAATATCTAGCAAACTATGCCAAGTCTTTACATCGCACAAAAAACATGCTTTGTTTAAAACCTTTCAAGCTAAATTATCATCTTCAGAAAGCATTGTCAATGTATGTCTAATTCCCTTCTATGCTCTATGTTTATCACCTGGTAAAATTTGTGCAGCACTAAGTACAAAAGTGGCTTTCTACTTGTTTATAAACTCAATGGTAGAGTCAGTATATTTTCCTGCTTTTTACTTTGGTCTTGACATGTGACATATGCTTATAATCTTTCTTAGTTTTACCTTGGAACTTCCAACTTGATTATACATATATGAGAAGCAAAAAAACAACATTTTTGAGCATTCCTGAATTTTCTCGGTGACACATAGTTTCCTTTTTTCTTAGTTTTCATACTGCAGTAACATCTTACCGACAGACACTAGGTCACTTCCAGATCCTACTCTGATTTCTAGCTTGGTTGGCGATATCCACTGACAATATGGCATGTCTCCCAGAAGAGAAACGTCTGCAAGCACATCACTGCATGAAGTGGAAGCTGTTGCTATTGCAGGGGAATCGAACACTGCGATGATGGAACTACCTGCACATTTCAAATGCAAATAGCAAAATGGTTGGATAGAAAAAGATCTTTCAAAAGTAAAAGTTAATATCCTTTCTGTTTACAAAGGATAACAGAAATTCACTCCAACTTAAATCCCAAAGTTTCAGATATTTTTGAATAGGGAAAACTGTAACTCACTAATTCATTGACTATATCACGAGCTAAATTATTGTAGTAATTGTTCTAACTCATTGGAAGTCAACTGTGATATATATACTTAAAGAACTTGGATCTTTCGGTTTAGATGGAAACCCGCTGGCACTCACATTCGACGTAAAATGAAACATTCGTTCAATAATGTCACCCTGTAAATTCTGCAACGAATGAGACTCCGCAGAATTTTCATTCAGTCCTAAAAGATTGACCAATCAAGAACAAAACAAACACATTTCTCGATTCTTGTGATGAGCAATGATTTATATCTGAGACATGGCTTAAACCGGAACATAGTATCACAATGTGCCAAGTTTCTCCGGCTTCTCTTTTTATGTGACATACATACCTCTAGCGTCAAAATACAAATCAGTCAGCTGTGGGGAGGGCGCATAGATGGTGACAGTCAGACCCTCCGCTGCCACTTCACCGATGCCTGGAAGGGCTGGTACGAGGATGACCTGGGCAGATCGAGAAGGTGTGTAACTGAAGCTGATGCTGTTAGTCGCATCGTCTCTGAAGGATGCTTGGATTCGTGCAAACACTGAGAAGTATCCCGCTGTCACGATAAGAAGAAGAAGGAGAGAAATAAAGTACAGTGCTGATTTCTCACTTTGCTATTCGCTTTTGAGAACAGAGTTTGATAATATACGATTGTTCAGTTTAATACTATGATGTTGCTTATATAATAGATAGTGATGGGAATTTTTTAAGCTTGACTTACAATTTATATTCGGACAAAAGGACAAAGAAACATTATACTTCAGTAGCACTCAAAATATTTTCTTTGCCCAGGGAATAAATGAATGTCAAAATTTTGCATAGCGCTTTTGAAGGCTGTTAACTTCGCGTCTTATAAAATTCCTATGGAACTGTGTACAAAAACTTCTATGTATCTTTGCACTAGTACAGCAATTTGCCTATTTACATAGCATTTTGCAATGGGATACAGGAATAAATTATTCACTGCTCCCTATTCAACTCCCCCTTTCCACTCTCCCCATCCCTCAAATATAAAATGAAAATTTTTTTTTCTTTCTATTAGTTTTTACTTCATACTTTTAAATTTCTGTAATAGCTATATCAGTACATCATCATGCCCTAACAGTGATTCATCAAATTTTTTGTTTTACGTAACAGCTAAAGGACAGACATTGTTATGTAACAATAGCAAACACAACACCGCAATCTCTTTATTCTAACTCGGTGAAGTGGGACATAATGAGACCCTGGACAAGCTAGAAACAACATTAGGTGAGAGCCAATAGTATTGTGCAAATAAAGTGGCTTTTGTCACAGAGGTGAAAGTTTGAGTCAGACAAACAATTTTTTCATTTGATTGATCGATTTCACTGATGGTCTAGTTATATCTTGTGATTCAAGGACTAAAAACAATGGGGAAAGTGTCACGTCTTGGTACCGAAAATATATATTGGGAATCTATAGTTAGCTATGGTGAAGTATCAAAGGATTCTAAAAGTGGTATCAGTGTACTAGGATAAAGATCTGTATGAACACAACAGAACAACTAAACTCAACCGGTAAGGGGAGGGGGAGGCGGTTGATCGGCAGGGGTGTTGATGGGCAGGGGTGTTGATGGGCAGGGTGTTTGATGGGCAGGGTGTTGATGGGCAGGTTGCTGATGGGCAGGGTGTTGATGGGCAGGGTTAAGGGGAGGGTGTTGATGGGCAGGGAGTTGATGGGCAGGGAGTTGATGGGCAGGGAGTTGATGGGCAGGGAGTTGATGGGCAGGGAGTTGATGGGCAGGTTGCTGATGACAGGGGTGTTGATGGGCAGGGTGTTGATGGGCAGGGTTAAGGGCAGGGTGTTGATGGGCAGGGAGCTGATGGGCAGGGAGTTGATGGGCAGGGAGTTGATGGGTAGGGAGTTGATGGGCAGGGTGTTGATGGGCAGGGTGTTGATGGGCATGGTGTTGATGGGCAGGGTGTTGATGGGCAGGGTGTTGATGGACAGGGAGTTGATGGGCAGGGAGTTGATGGGCAAGTGTTTTTGTGGGCAGGGTGTTGATGGGCAGGGTGTTGATGGGCAGGGTGTTGATGGGCAGGGAGTTGATGGGCAGGGAGTTGATGGGCAGGGAGTTGATGGGCAAAGGTTTTGATGGGCAGGGTGTTGATGGGCAGGGTGTTGATGGGCAGGGAGTTGATGGGCAGGGTGTTGATGGGCAGGGTGTTGATGGGCAGGGAGTTGATGGGCAAACATTTTGATGGGCAGGGAGTTGATGGGCAAACATTTAGATGGGCAGGGTGTTGATGGGCAGGGTTAGGGGAGGGTATGACTGTCTCCACTTCTTCCTTTTTCTGTGATGTGCGATGTTTGGTGATTCAAGGGATAAATTTACCCAGAGACACCATGTAGCCTGTTAAACCAATGGGTATAAAACAAACATGCACTTACAGATGGAATTAATTCCTAAATATGATATATGTGTAGGTAAAATATGACCACCAGTGGCTGACATTAATTCATCATCCCCCACCTCCCCCCCCCCCCAATTTCACCAACCACTCAAAATCACCTTCTTGTGTTGTGCTGCTGACACAGTGTTCTAGTCATGTCTTGTAGTTCAAGAACTAAATTTTGAGAGATATGGGAGCCTTCAAAATTATCTTCCACAACCCCCCCACCCCCTCCCCATATGGAATCTATAGCTAACACTGATCTTTTGGGCAACATTAATAGTACCATCATTGAATGTGTATTTTGAGCTTGGAATTTCCAATTAGTTAACATTTTATAAAATAAATCCAAGAGATATTTATTGCCTGCATAAAATATCTTGCACGGTACATACGGAAGTAAACATTGATGTATGGCGTCAGTCCTAACGCTCGCATTTCCTCAAAGGCTCCAGTGTTGGCTGTGAGGGTGAAGGTGTTAATTTCATCAGATACCAATCCATAGGATGGCTCAATGGAAGAGAGACTTACACCTAGAAAAATAGAGACGATATAAGAGAAGAGATAAAAGTTCATTTAAATGGTTGGTTCCCTCTCATTTCTTTTACCGTAGTGTTAAGCCGACAGCACACTGAAGTGACTAAACCCCGACCCAACTCAACTGGCCAGTCATGGCCTTGCTCTCCATGGTTACCAAAGGCGCACATTCATACAACTGACCCCCCCCCCACACACTGAATGACCAATGAGTGTACACAACAGGAGAGGTGCTCGTCTAGGTTACATGCAAACATCAGCTCCCTGTGATTATAGTTACATTTGTTGAAACTGTCTTTTCTTGATGAACAGCCACAAAGCAACTGCCAGTCAGGAAAACGGTACATTTCCAGTTTCGCACAACTGAAGAAGCCGATGCTAGTAAAAGTGTCAAAACCTAAACACTCCAGCAGTGCATAAGTATCTACGCATTCCATGTTACAGAGGTCAAACTAGGTGTATAGTGTAAGTACGTCGGTCAGTGTGCTGCTGGTCTTACTGGGAACCATGAGAGGCCAGTATGTGTTTATTGCATGAACTGAAAAGATGCATACAAAAATCCTATGCTTTTACAAAAACACAAACCTAACCATAGCATTCCATTAGTAAGCACCATGCATGGTACTAAATACTCTTACTCAGAAATATCGCCCTCTTCGAGCAGACACAGTTGAGGTTCATTTCCTAAAATTTTGAAACAATCATCCCTTGTAATCCTCTTTGTATAATTTCTAATATCTGAGAATAGGACTGATCCAACCACATGTCAACTTCATGACAATCACATGACAGTCAAATGACAATCACATGACAACCACATAAGGGTGTTTATGCCAATCAATAGGTACACAGAATGTACTATGAAAATAAGAAAATAGAAAAATCAAAGAATGTGCAGAAAACAGTTGCAATGTACATACCATCATAAGCATAGATGATCAGCTCAGCATTATCCTGTACATCCAGTGCTACGTCATTGACCAAAATAGACACAGAGTATGTACCTGGAGAAGAACAAAGTTAGCATATTTTTCCAGTTTTAATAATATGTACAGCGTATATAGGGCCATGCATATTTTGTCCAGGGCCTTTGTCACGTCTCCATGAATGACATGATGATGTGGCTTAATTTGGTACGAGAGACAAATAGACTATTGACTGATTAACTTGAGCAGGTGACCAGTAAGTGTTTGCGCAATTATAGACAAACAAATATACAGATATTTTTTCATGCATGAAAAATGTGTGAAATTACTGTTATTGTAACCTACCCCAGGCAACACTGACTAGGTTTTGAAGGAGGGTGTAGATAAGGGAGAACTGGGTGGGGAAAGGAGGGGCTGAGGATGGATGGTGGGGGGGGGGCGGAAATGAACATCTGCTTGCTACATTAATGTGCAGATAGCTTTTTGACCAGCATGCTTCTAACCTAATATTGCCACTTTAACGGATAGTAGTTTTTTTAATAGATACTTGGCCCATAAACCTCTGGTCACCCCCCTCCCAACCTAACCCACCCCCCTCCCAAACCACCAAAAGAAGTAAAATGTACCGACCTGCTACTGAAAAGCCAATTGTACAAGTGCCCTCTATAATAGATAATATTGTCATCTCACTGGTGACCGTTTCTGGGCCATCGAAGGAGCATAAGTAGCTCTCTAGTGTAGTGAATCCTGCTCCAAACACTCCCACCTATTGACAGCAGGACACAAAGTGAAAATTGTAAAGGAAAGAAAAGAGCACTTAAAAAGGCAAAAACTTGTAATGTCTCATTCAAAACTGCATAAAGAAATTAGGCTTGGTTCGGTCAGACAGTTTTCAAATTTTATGGAATATTTTAAGCAACAGAGTATGATTTTAAGTAACTGAAGTTTTCAAAGAGGATTACACTGATTCTCGGATATTTAAGGCATTTTTTTGTTGTCTCGCATCGATCTGTTGGGTTCCATTGTAATATAACTGTACATTTGATATTAACGAAACTGGTCATTCAAGTTCTTTACTTATATAAAATAAATAATATAGTTTATTATCCTTATGTATATAAGGAAGATGACAGGATTTTTAGCACAAACCTCTATTTGGACACCAACTTGAACCAGCTCTCTGCTGATGCTAGCTACTATCTGACAAGTTGTACCATCTCCGTTACACTCACCGCAGGCATCCTCCACTGCACCACTTCAAGAGAGAAAGGATAATTTACCAAGTTCATTGAGAGGTAAGAATTAATTAAGAGCACCATATTTAATAGCACCAATTATCAGAAGTGGATGTAGGATTTTATTAAGGAGGGGTGTGGCAATGGGGTCTACACAAAAGGGTGTAAAAATTAACTACTTTTGAACTTTTGTATGATATTAAAGTTTGGTGTACAATCCGCATCACACCCCCTCCTCACCCCCCCCCCCCCCCCCCCCCCCCACACACACACACACACAAGCACCCTGGATAAGCCGCTGCTTCATTTGAAGTACTTGGTCTAAAGGTTTAACAAATTTTCTGATGTTTAATTTCATAGTTTGAGAACCAACATTGGCAAAAATTGTTAAAGTAAAATACATTATGCCTATTATACATTTGCATGGCAGCCTTAAATTCATAATATATTGGTCTCTTAAACTTATTGCTCAAGTAGTTTTGTAAAATGAAAATAACCCAAATTGATAATTCTCCAAATATGGTAATATTGTGGCGTACTGCTATTCAGGGTAAAAGATATCGTTGAAGATGAACAAAGTATACCGTCATGAAACAAAATATATTGGCAATGGATGCGATGTGATATACAGTAGTGACATTGAATATTAATATACAGTAGGCCTATAAGTGAAATTGCTAAGCATTGTTTAGCATATTAATTAAGCATGCTCCAAGCAATAATAACTGTTCCTAAACCACGCTTGAAGACCAATGGTTACAGAAGCTTTGAATACTCTGGCTCTTATCTCTGAAACAAGTTACCAGATCACATTCGAACATGCTCTAAACTTTCTACATTCAAAAGTCTACTTAAGACCCATCTTTTCACTTGTTCTTTTGTAAATTAACCTGCTTTCTCTGTAAAGCGCCTTGAGCAGTGACTTTTGTCTACTGATTTGGCGCTATATAAGTCTCATTTATTATATATTATTATTAAAATAAAGAATGCATTTCTTCTTTAAATTATCATTTGTCCAACCTTAAGACTATTCCGTCACAACCAGTGCAGGTTGTGTTTCCTCCATCGCATATACCGCACGCATCCAATCCATAATCGGCCCTGAGTCCTGTCTGACCCCCAACACAGTAGTTGCAAATATTATCGTATGCAACATTGAATGTGCCTGAAACCGTAGAAGACAATGTGAACAAAATTAGGCAAAGGACTGGTTGTGAGAATTAACATAGCTATGAATATTCAGCAACTCGCGGCATGGATTGCCCCCATGGTAACTATCTGTTGATTTGCTGTGGTTCAAACAATCGATCCACTGGTATACTCTTTCATTCATATAAATATTCATGAGTTGGATATATAGTAGCCACTGTAATACAGTTTTACCTTTAATTTGTACTTGATCCCATCATATATTGATAGGTTAATTTATTCCATTTCTATAAATATTCAACAACTGACTGGCTAGATCATGGCCACTGTTAACAGAGTCTGCAGATTTTGCTAGTAGTATCTTTTATTGTCCAACAGAGTCCATCCATGGAGAGGGGGTTAAAACCATTAACATGAATATTCAACAACTTAAAGGAACTCAGTTATAGCAAGTTAGAGTTTGAATACAGGCCAATACCACTCCTGTATGTATAGTCCCAAAGTCCAATGAAATAAGCAATTTGATGTGAATAACTGAAACACTGACCTGGTGGATTGCAGTCACCATTACAGTCTTCATATATGCTGACAGGATTACTACCGGCCGGACCACAATAGCCGCAGCTATCTTCAATCCAGTCGCCATCGCAGACATCTCGACAGTCCAGCCTCTCCTCGGCATCGGAGACTATGCCAGTTGTACCTCCTGAAAAGAAAGGACAGACACTTCCCAGTTTAAATTACAGTTGCGCCATCTTCCTGTTTTAATACTTTCTCTTTAAATAGAAAAGATATTCCTCAAATACAGATTAATCATACAGAGTACCGCTGAGTTCAACCTCAGGCTAAATCCCCTCTAAATCAGATAGAAAGGTCAATACTTTGCAATAGTTCCCATGAACCTAGTCACTACTGCTCTGTCTAACTGCCAGGTAGAATGTTCACATCGTCGACAACGATATCATTAAGTCATGAGGTTCAATATTATAGTATCTTTAATTTCAAAACCCATTTCTATGATAGAAAATTAATTAAATTAAAATTAATTGTAAGTTAAAGTCAAGGAAAATAAAGATTTGAGATACGGTCGGCTTGATGATGTCATATGTAGACTTCATCATTTCTCTGGCGTATTATGTAAACAAAATTAAAAAAAGCTACTCTGAGATATCTCCTAAAATGGATTGAGATTTTAAATAGCTATTTAGGGAGGTAGAAAACAACAGTTTTAACCTCTATCACATAGACTAATAAATGATGGTTGCAATAGCGTCTCACTAAACTTTGTAAAAGGCCGTGCACCAATTCAATCAATCAATCAATCAGAAGACATTTATATAGCGCCAAAATAAACAGAAATTGTTCAAAGGCGCTAATGTACCATAACGTGTACAACTTAATCCTGGTCATTGTTACTTGTCACACCTACACACCAAAGTGTGCGCAATTCAATCAATCTTTCCTAGGGCACCACAGTGCCGGGGACTTCCCAAGGACACAACGCAATGATCTGGCCAGGGCTCGAACCTGTAATCCTTAGATCACCAGTCCACTGCCTTAACCACTTGATCACAACCTTCTCTCTAGACTGATCCCTCGAAATGTGACCAAAGTTTAGTTGAAATAGTTCTGGATGGAGGAGGTATTTGTACCAAAATACAAATGATTTTCACACTGACCTACACACACTCCACAGGCATCGAAGTACGCATCGCCATTGCAGGTTCCATTACAATCTCTGACATCTCTGTAATCCGGACTGGACGTGCAGAGCTGACAATCATCGTAACCGAGAGACTCCGAACGACCGGTCGTCCCACCGACGCAGTAACCGCATTCGTTGGTGAAGGCCTCGCCCTGGCAGGTGCCACCACAATCCCGCACCGCGGCTCCGTTGCATTCCCCGAGGCAATCCGCGAAAGCCGCGCCATTGCAGTCACCGGCGCAATCCAGCAGGGCATCGCCACCACATGCACCGGCGCAGTCGTACTCCAGGGTACCCCCGCATTCGCCACTGCAGTCTTCGACCGCACTCCCTCCGCAGACGTTGAAACAATCTATTTCGGCTGGTCCCCCACATACTCCTTGGCAGTCTACAGCCTCTGTGCAAGCTGTAATGAACATTGATAAACGATTTAGAAGGCGACACAATTTAATCAATGAGAAACGTCAGTTTGACCCATACATTATGGATAGTTTGTAATGTGAGCAATTCTATAGAAAGAGGGAAAGAATGGAACATTTAGAACAAACCATCTGCCTTTCAGCCAATTTCAGTTCTTAGGATAATTCTTAGCGTATATAGCTACTGCGAGAAATTTGAGAAATACCTACCAGCATAGGATACAAGCTGTCAAATCCCAAGGGAGTTCAATGTACCCAGTTTAACTTTAAAATTTGTCCTCAAAACCTCTCAAAGAAGAGAAAGATGCTCTTTCATTTTGTTTCTCAAATTTGAACAATCACTAAACTATGAGAAACGATTTGTAACACTGAGTTCAAAACTATCCAAAACAGATCCACAGTCTCTGGTTGCTAGTGAGTGTTTAAAGAAGAGACCTAACACATTTAAGGTGGACCTTCCTAACAGTGGACAACAATGAACCCTCTGCTCAACCAAGGAGTTACTGCAAAAAAAACATTCTACTTTACGATTTAAAAAAATTAAACTACAGTGTAATAAACAAACATACAACCTTATTTAAAAAAAAAATTAATTCATTGAAACAATGCCAGATTTCTGCATAATACTTACATGACCAAACCTCCAATACCAGAGATTGTCCATCAGATGAGGCTGTACCGGCAATGCCATTTTCGACGAGTAGAGAAAAGCTGTATGTATCTGCAAATAAATTCACGCACATAATGGAAAAGGAGTGTGACACATAGGCGTGTGAAAATTTCAGCCGTATTATGTACTAACTTTCGTCAGATCTGTTGAACATTCACATCAGATTTATCAAGCTTCTTTTGTTTGTAACATCTCCAAATAGCAATAATACCAAGAAATAAAAGCAGGGAAATAAATTTATCACAGAGACCACCAAAGGATCGACACACAATTTAATGAGAGAAATTAAAAAAGACTAGGCAAATTGCAAACAAATGTCACAATATTTTGAAATACCAACCGGCACTCAAAGAGACAAGGCAGATTCCAGTCTCTGCGCTACTGACTGTCATCGCAAATTCAACAGTGGTTCCATCTGTCCCCTGGAAACTGCATTGGTGATTTAACTCAGCATTGAAGATTCCAAAGACTTGAAGCTAAATACGAGAAAATAGAACAATATACATTGCTCAAAAAGTTATCCACGTGTGTGTCTAGTCAAAGCATATGCATAAGATATATATCACTATCGTACTGATGACATGCAATTAATATGTTATGTCGAGAATTGTGATAACATGAGGTCTATACCTCTCCCTACAGGTTTTCTGTCCAATTACAGTCTGGTTGATCAACTGGACCAACATCTAATGTAATGCATCTAATGCAGGAGTGCTAGCTCAGTGGTTAACGCCGGTGCCTTCCAATCATAAGGTCCCCGGTTCCAGTCACTCCAAGATTAATGTATGCAGTCGCAGTCCAGTTACAGAGTTGTTGGCAATTGACAATTCATAATCATGGACATAAAATATGAATGTAAGAGACTGACTTCGGTCAGCTTACGGCTTTGATAAGCCTTCTTTGCGAGTTCCTGCTTGCAGATCTAAAATACATACTATACATACCTCACTCTCAGTGTCTGCCTCCATAGCTATAAGGTTAATTCCACTGACACAGGCAAGACTGGTTCCACTGCACACACCACAGGCATCATATGTGGCACCACTGTTGATTATACATAGATATATAGTAAATGATACATTGATATATATCGGCCAAATTCATTGAATAACACAGAAATCACAGGCATTTGTACAGAAATCTGCATACAAATGGTTTATAGGAATTGGTAGCCTCCAGGATTACCCATACCTTAATGCTAATTAACTAAACCCTGTTGAAATCACACGCCGCGCTCCATTAGTCAGTCCCACGGTTTGACATAAATGTTGGAAAGTCGCATATGGCTTCATAATTTAGGAGGTCAACAATCATATATACAATTTAAGAGCAACATGGTGCAACTTTAGAGTGTAAGTACTCTTTAAAGGAGCACTCATGCCACAAAATTGTTTATTTCCTATGTACACTAAAGTGTTAAAAAGAACATTGAAGGAATACAAACTACTGTAGTTATCCACCAAATTCTAAATTAATCCTTTGGCACCAAATTTCTATTTTATTTGTCCCATGCAGTTGTCCTCATTTACAAGAAGACAAGAAAACAAAGCAAACAAACAAGAGGTTTCATTTCTGATATCTTAGATGATAGTGAATAAATACTTTGTGTTTGAACCAATTTATAATCTTTAACTTTTGGAATCATAGAAAGACCATCTCTAGGCATACAGAGGCCATAGCATTTTGTGTCATAGGTGGGTTCATTTCTTTGTCTTTAAATAAGGGTTTTGACTGATTTTTTACGGCAAAAATGAATGTTGCAATGAGTGTTGCACCTCCCTCTTCACTTTCCCACCCCCCCCTTCCTATTTTCTCCCTTAGATAATTCATAAAAGCACCACCACAGTGGAGTATGCTACTGTAGCAGAGTCTAGACACTAATCTTTTAAAGCACAGCCAACACATTAACCAATGATATAACATATAACAACCTAAACTTTTTTTGTTCGCCATCACAGCCTACACACTCACCTATTTGGTACGCCATCACAACCTAAGCAGGCGTTGCTTCCGCCACAGTCCCCGCACAGATCAATTGTCAATCCAATGCTCCCTGCAAACACAAAAAGGAACAGTTAAATCAAACAACACTATGCAGGGAACTTGTAACATATTAGTTACCAGTGTAGTAGGATGACCAGTTTCGCTATGACCCAAACAGCCAGGTGGCCAAAACAGCCAGGTGGAAAAAACACCAAATAGGCATTTTGCTGTTATTTTTATGAAATATGGTGAAAATTGCCAATATCTTTATTGCATGTAGGCCTAAATTTAAGCAACCTTGCTTTGGTCTGAACCAAATTAAATTGGTGATATCAATGTACTTTGGGGGTATTTAACAATTTTCCACTACTGTTGGTTTCATTGGATGGCCCAAAAAAAAGGGGCAGAAAATTTGATAAATGACAAATTTTATTTGATAGCCATGAGGTTAAGCTATAAATAACTTAATAAAACGTATACCTGCGGTTATGCATTCTCCCAAGCAATCAGTATATGCCGTTCCATCACAGTCTCCGTTACAATCAATCCGTTCTGGATTAAACGTCTTGCCAGTTTCTCCTCCTGCGGAAAAAAATTATCAATACTTCATGGAACGTTGCACCTAAAGTTCTATTCATCATGCCTGCCACCTATTACCCTGTTACCTGGCATGCATCTGAGACTCACATTTCATGTAATGTTTCTTGTTGGGATCCTCAATCTATCATGCAAAAGTTTTAAACCGGTAACACAAAGTAAAGAAGATAAATGGGAGTGAAGACTCTAGCACAAAGAAACGTCTGATGCCGGTAATCTGACCTAGTTTCGAATGAGGTGTAACAGAAAGGTTAGACACCACCATCAATCCCAGAAAATACACACACAGCTTGCTACTGTTGGTAATTAGAAACTAGTGTACAGTCAATACATGCAGCTACAGTCAATACCCACAACACAGTACATAGCAGCGATGGACATCCCAGCAGGGAATTGTTATGGAACTCCCTGATCTCAGGTCCAGATAAAAGATCACATTTCATTACTGTTGGCATTTTGTAGCGACAAGAAGAAAACTTCACTTGCAAGGAACGGAAAGTTAACTTTTATCAGAGGGCGGCACGCGGTTTGGGGTGAGTCTTCTATGCCTTTAAGTTAAGATGAGTTTTATATAGAATGACAAATATGAATTTTACTTAACTTTTAAGCTTTGTAAAATATGTCTAGGGTTTGCGGGGACCCAATCCGTATGTTTTAGCTTCTACTTTTGTTTTTGCAGTTACTAGCTAATGACCCTCTCATGTAACTCAGGGAGAATATTGATCAGTATGTGCACATATGATTTGTCATATGCCAATGACTGGACATGAGAAAAAATATGTCTTAATGCAAGATCTTCTAACCTTATAAAGTGAACAGGAAAATTGATCTGCACAAGAGAAGGCAGCCAACCAAAACTACCTAGGTGGACTACCCTATACATTAATACATGCTAATGTAAGTTAATATTCTTGCTTGATCTTGAAAAGCAACAGAAAGCAACAGTCTTCTTCATATCTTTACAACAACAAAACAACAAAAAACATATATGTCACTTGGGCTTTGAAGTACAAGCACTCCAAATTTCGATGGCCTAGCCTACTGCCATTTTACGTATTTGCATAGGTCGCGAATTCGGGTTAGGGCCCAAACCTAGCCTAGTATTTTAGTATTGCACATTATTGCAATTGTACGTACATACCAATGTTGGTATGGTTTGGTTTCTAATTGCCGAAAAAGGCTCCCGATTCCCGGAACGACAAACCACAAGAACACTCACACATATAAAAATTATCTGATGTTCAAGCTTTTACGTGTATCCCGGAACGCAGCGATCATATGACATTTAAGCACCGACATGATCTTTACACAAAAGTTGCCGTGCTGTTGAAATCAACCAGTCTATGCGCGCTGGTAACGATCACTACACAACAAACACACGCGAATATGATGTTAGGGATATCCCCCACGCTTCCGGGACTTTCCCAAAATAGACTATCAATAATAACTTTTCGTTCCTTTACTTTTTATGAATCTTGCGAACGAAAATTATCAAAGAGCTAGACCAGATTTTGGCAGGCAACAATTCGCTATATATTATCTTATATTATATATATTATATATATATTTTCTTATTTATTATGAATATAGTTCTAATTTAGTAATAATAAATTGTGAGTATAATACAGTACAAATCGTTATACGTAGGCCTATGCCTACCCTCTACGTTCTTCGATCGAGTAAAAAAAAAAGTCATGAAGGGTCATTAGTTCATCAATTATTGCAGATATTTAGAAATGATTACTCTGTCATGTGCTGGGAAAGTCAGTCATCTACATGTACCAAAATTAGGCCTACACATATACTTTCTGCAAGTGAATCTATTTGCTTGTTGGAGGACAAACAGAAAACTTTGGAAAGCAAAACAATAAACTTCGAAAAAAGCATCATCATATGACAATTTTTTTAATCATATATCCCTCTTGCTATTTCTTCGACTTGAACTGATCAATAAACAGATGCTCCATAGTTGCTTTATTAACGATTTTTTTAGGTTTTTCTATTATACTATACATTGATGGTAATCTTGCCGCTTATACGTACCTTCGAAAGAATCGATAAAACTGGCTATATATATTAAAAACGTTCGTCGTTTCAAGATGTTTATTCCATAAACATGCTACGACCTTCAAGAAAGTATCTGATGCTTTTTTGCTTCGTATATATAGTTCTTATGTACATTTTATTAAAATATATTACAATGAATTCTATAGAGTTACTTCAAGTAATTAATATAAAACAATACGAAAAAATAATGTCTTCCAGAAGCTCTGTTTTGGTATGAACAGGAATGTTCCGTCCATACATAAGTATAGTTACAAAAGACATGTTTGAAATTTGCCACACTAAGTAAACATAAGAGGAGACGGTTTTTTTTTTTTTTTTTTGTTCTTTGGTGAGGGGGACGAAGTCCTTAAGGCCCAATACTGACCGAAATTTAGATAAAAATGAGCGGCAGTTGATTTTAAAGAAATTAAACATCGTGGCATGATTTCATGTTCTTTTGTTTGCTTCAAGAATTATTATCAGAACTATGCATCATGGGTAAATTTAAGGATAGGTATATAAATAAAACCGTATGGGATTTGTATGATCCTATATTATCTTCCAGATTGGAGCGTCCAGAGGGATTGCATAATACAACAACATTTGTAGAACAGAATCTAAACGAGTCTAATCAGATGTAAATGAATTTTCCTTTCCATTTCCTATCAAGAAAGAAAGTTTAAAGCGATTACCTGAACATTCTTTACAAGGGTCAACCTCAGCAGTGCCGTAACAGACTCCGTTGCAATCAAGAGGGTTCTGGTATTCAGGAGTTAGGGTACACAATCCACACTCATCAATGGCGGAGTCTGTGATTCCAGTTTTACCTCCCACACACATCTGACTGCACTCACTGATGAATGCGTCTCCCATGCATTCTCCAGAGCAGTCTAACTGTGCGTCCCCTCCGCACACCAAATTACAGTCATATTTAGCAGTGCCGTTACATACCCCATGGCAGTCGAATTCGAAAGGGCATTCTGCAACAAGAGGTTGGTAAGCAAAAACATCAAAATAAAATAAACGAAAAATGAAGAATGAAAAATGAAAGAGGATTATTGAGGTAGCCTAAATACATATTTTTGCATCGATTACAAACACGGGATCTTTGTAAATAAAAGGGTTCTGTAATGACGCTGTGGATGATTTGTAAAACGTGTACTTGGGAGTCGATAGACCATTATGTGATTGTTATAGAATGACATAAAACAATAGATACAAAGTTCTGGGATTTTGATGTAATCAAAGCAAATATATAGTACATGTGAAAACATTCATTGCTGAGTTACTATTGTAGATCATGCGTAATAAACATTCGGCTTAATTAAATATCTGCATGTCTGTATAAGAGCCTTTGTACTCGATCGAATACCCAAAGCAGAAGAAACGATTGATTTCATGAATGACTTTCTACATATATAAGACACTGTATTATTCCGTGTATCATGAATCTGTCAATTGTGTAGCCTTAGATACTGCCTTTCACTGGTTTAAAAACATTGTAAAAGTTAAGACGATCTTACCTTCTTCGCTTAGGTAGGTGGTGACCATTTCGCAGAGTTCCTCTGGTGTACGGTAGCCTGTGAATTCATAGAAAATATCGTTGCTTATCATTCCTAATTCCCCTGAAAATAACTCCATCAAACTCGACAGTGTGTTCGAACAGGCATTTGCGTCATACATGACAGAATAGAGTTTATCAACTATTTCGGTTATCACTTCATCGCGTGCTTGACCAGTCGTGGGATCCAGCGCTAATTGGATGTACAAGCACATTGACTCCTGATCTGAGAACCCCAGAAGGGTCGCTACAAGATTAGTGGCGGTGCTGATTGCTTGCTCGTACATTGCTTGTGCCATCACGGTTGCCTCGTCAGTGTCCATTGTCCAGTTTGTGAACTGACCAATAAACGTGTCAAATTGTTGGGAATGTTTTGTTGGGCTGAAGTACCAGACGACTTGGTCCCAGCTGCTGCACATACCCGCGGCAGTAGGCAGTAGCTCAGACAGCCAGGCGTGAGCGATGAGGTTAGTGATACCTGGTAGATTCAAATCAGATTTGAAAAGCATGTCAATAGCTGGGCAAACCTCGAACGACGTAGATAACTCGGTTGTTCCTAATAGTTGCAGAAGAATCGAAAGACCCACATGATCGCCGTTTATCGGTCTTAATGCGATAGGATAATCCCAACCATAGTATCCAGGAACTGTTAGATTTAAGCACAGCTGCTCAATCTCAGCTGGGTTGACAGTTTTTATCACTTGACATATTCCTTCAACATCGAGCCACGCCATATCAGACTGCTGTAAGAGTACGTTCTTGAAAACATCGCACAGTACACTTGCTCCTTCTAGAAGTGTTGGTGCAGTGTAAATGGCACCTACGACCCTTGTCATGTTGGCGAAGGTAAATTCGGGTAGGAATTGTCCTGGAACTGCAAATGGTATCCACAAATCGAGGCTTTGCGTTGAACTTAAAGCGTATTGTAGAGGAGTAAACGAAGCATCACCAGAAAAGGATGACACCACGTGCTGACAAAAAGCTACCCTGTTCGATGGTAATGTCAGGTTCATCCCAGTGAGATTGTACAACATGTAGAATCTATCCTCTGCAGCCACTACAGATATAACACTATTACATACAACCTGGTCAGTTAGGATATTAAATACATTCTCGGCCATTAACATCCCTTGAGCTATGTATTCCTCACTGGAGTGTTCCTCGCTTAAGAAGCCACAAAAGTCAGTCTCTTCCATACCAGAAAGAGTAACAAGTAGATTCCTCAGAAAGCGATATGCTATGACGTCCGTAGAGAATTGCCCAGCATTGGTGTCCCTGATGGAACAAATGCCAAAATTTCCCGAATATTCTAGTAGATCGGCTATCGGATAGGAAAGTACCATTTTGGCTTGTTGGATTAGCATAGTGTGGTTTGTTGTCAGCAGTAAGCGGAGGAACGAACAACTCGAATATGGCTCATCCAGATTGAAGAAACCAAAATGAAAGACAGTTTGGATATGTTGGGCAACTCTTTCCAACCTCTCATATCTGAGTCCAAAGTCTGAATACATGCTCCAAAATATTTGTCCAACTTTTGAGACCACCCCTTCAATATACGACCAACTTGAAGTATGGTTTCTCCAAGTCTCTTCATCAAAGTAGGGTATGTTATTATCCATGAAAGTTGATACAATATCCAAACAAGGCAATAGAACCGATCCTTCACTACGCATATGCTCACAAATTATCGATATTTCAGCTGGAAAAGTTCCATTGAAATCTAAGGCGCTAGCAAGGTTACACACCTCTGTCAAAGAATTGATAGCATCATAATGATAAAATTGACTTGCAATTTTAATAACCTCTTCTACAGCGTTTTTCATCTGGACAGTCCAGCATTCACTCATGAAGTCACCGTTTTCTTCAGATTGGAGAATAGACATAAAGGAATCTAAATTTATCGGGATGTCTCGTTTTTCACTGAAGTAATAAGTGATTACGTCACATAGCTCCTCGTTGGTCTCGAATCCAATCCATGCTGCAACTGGCCCATAGATTGGCATCCTGTTCATAGAGGCGGTAAATTCTAAGCATTGATCTTTCATCTGTATGACTTCCATAAACCTTTGAGCCATTTTGTCTAGGATAGCATCGACACGAGAGGAATCCCCGTGGTATCGCCAATCTTGGTACGCTGTTTGCGCATCCCAGCATAGGTTTTCGTAGTCAGAGTAATTTCCAAGGAATTGATTGACAGCTCCAATAATATCCCTAAACTCAGTGCCATCGAAGTGCAGGTCAGGTTGTCTATGAGGACGCTCACTATCAGAGTAATAGTGTGTCGGACAAATGTTTTCAGCGTCACTGATGATCAGTAACTGGAAAAGACGGAACATCGAATCAAATATTTCTGGACCCTGAGATGCCTGTAACCAACTATCCAACCCCGTGCAGGTTACCGTTGAATCTAACAGTGATACACCAATGACGTGACTGAATATTTGGCCCATCGTTTCAAAAGACATGTGATTTAAGATGTTGGCGTTTCCGTTGTAATAATCGTATTGGTATTGGTAGTGGTTCTGATAGTTGCCGCCATTCCAGTCATAGTATGTTTGATGATCATAATCGTTATTATCGAACACGTCTTTCATGGGATTATGGTCTCGATTGTTCACTGCAAGCCAAAAGTATGGGATGTAACATTGAAGAGTATCTGTGCAAATTTCATCAAACGTCGTATCATTGATCTTCTGCAGTAAGCGACAGCCCTCCGTGATCTCCACATCTGGAACCAGATGGGGCGCTAACTCTACGATAGGACAAAAGGTTTCAATCAATTGTTTGATATTCTCAGCTCGGTAGATGAAAGCTGCTACTCCAATGATGGTGTCCATGTACACGGAATTAGTGACATCCATTTCCTCGACGTTTTCAAGTAGCTCTATAAGAATTGTAGCATTGATTAAAGGAGCAGGCAAGTCTGTCATATAATTAACTACTGTTTCGCAAAATACGTCATCACTTTCAAAGCCGGCAAGTTGCCATATTGAAATATCAGTTAACTCGTCACTTGGGAATGTATAGGCGAGAAACGATTTGCATGATGTTGTGTTTTGAACTAATTCAAACAATCTGTTGGTCATGATTTCTTCAATTTGAAGAATTTCCTCGGGAAACTCTCGAAGTGATTGAATGTCAATACATAAATCATTTGTATTGTTGTAACCGCCCAGAAAGGTATAAAGTTCTCCAAGGAAGTTTTCGGAAACCATGTCACTGACCTCTGTATCACCGTATACGTAATCGTACAAGTAGTCGACCGCAAAGTGTGTTTCGTTTGAGAATTTCACGTGTACATCTGAATCACATTGGACATCGGCTGATGCATGCAAGTGTAGACGAGTTAAGGTTCGGAAAGCATTCTCCAGGGTACTTTTAACTGACTGTGAAGAATAAAGATCCCAACCCAAACTGCACATTGGTATTGATTCGAGCGTTGTTCCCCATAGATCTGCTAGAATGCTTGGCAATTCATCCCAAGGTATTTGGTTGAAAATAGAATGACTTTCATGATGTTCTTCATCATAACCTCCGTTATAACCCCCATGGTGGTTATCGTTATTTTCATTTCCACTGCCGTAATCATCATATGTACCGTAGTTCTGACAATAGCTAACAAACTCATCTTGTGTTGGTTCATTGAACAGAAATTGACAGGTTTCTTTTTCAGAGTACCCTAGTATCCCCTTAAAACCCCGGCAAATCATTAAAGTTCCATCTCGAATGTTAGCATTGTAGAGACCACCTGCAAATTCTATGAATGATGACAACGAAACCCCGTTTGCTACTTCACCGGGTTGATTCTGATGGGTAGGAAATCCATATTGTTGGGCGTAATCGTAATCATTACTAGGCCAATAAAATGAGCTGTTTAAGCCAGACAAGAAAAATTGTCCTGAAAATGAACTTATGACGGCTTCGCAAACGGAGGATGGCGTTGCGAACTTCGTCATCTGGTAAAATTCATAATCAGTGAGGTTTTCTTTAAAATACTCTGTAAACAAGATACAACTGTTATAATCATGTAAAATACTGAGCAACTTTTCCTTCATTCGTTGCACAGCCTCCATACTGTCTAGGCGATACATTGTCTCATTTCGTTCGAATTGCTCCATGGTACGTAAACAAAACTCATCGTGGTTCTGAAAATTGGATATGAATGTTAGAACCTTCTTCAAAAAATCACCATGAATTATTCCAATGTGAAGATCCCACCATGGATCGAAATCATAGTCATAACTCTTCCCTGGGTATTCTGAGTCAGATTTGTCATAATCCCAATCTTGATCGACAGTTGTGTCCTCCCATCTGAATGGAGTATCTGTCGTCATTTCTGCCTCTCGTTTTGTCTTCCTGTTCCGAAAAGGTTCATAATCTAGAGTTGTCTCTGTAGTCATCTCTTCCATATACTCAGGAGTTTGGCGTCCTCGATCAGGATTAACTTCCCCACTATTGAATAGATCTTCGTTATGTTCATCATCAGTACCCGGCCATTGGTAGTCTGGAGTTAGAGGCTTATGGCAGTAATGAGGTGCGATAAGGTAGAGGAAATGTAGTTGCTTTTCTACAATTGGAAGGATGATATCTACGAATCCAATTTCATCGTTGAATAGAAGGTTGCCTATAGCAGGGCAAATGTCGCCTTCACTAGTATAGTCATAGGGATATATGAACTCGGAAAGGTCCACATTTGGCATGATATCGTGGTCGAATTGAGAAGCTTTTTCCTTAAGTTTATAGAATTGTAGGAAGAAGTTGTTAAGAAAGTCAAGTCCATGAAAATATGGATAATATGGAGATTCTTCTTCTTCTCGTGGGAACAACCATTCGGGCCAAAGATTGGAACTGTGACACATGTCGAGGAATGTATCATAGTTATGTTCATTTAGAGCACTGCAAGCCGCTAATTGATTGTAATCCAATATACTATTGTAAGCTCGACAAATCACAGAAAGTCCTTCTGCCGCTGTCATACTGTTCAATACATTTGCAGCCATTGCTATTGCGTCTTCGAAGGGAACACCCGGTAGTACGTCGCCCTCATAGAGAGGCCATTCTACGTAGTTGTAATAATAGTGCTGTAATGAGTTGTTGAAATTAATAATATTAACTTCAACACCTGCTTCCATTGTGAAAGTTGTAACAAGCTTTTCACAGAGCGATTCACCGTCTGGCATTCCTGTAGCTTTGTTAATTGACTCTGCAAAATCAGCTAACATATTGTAGAGGTCTAAACACGCATGTACATCTTTTAAAGCATCAAAGATTTTCATTTTCGCCATGTCTATGATTCCGCTCTTATCTACAGAATCGTCGAAGGTAACTTCACATGGATTACCTATCCCTAACGACTGGCTAACGTTGAATAAAAGCGATGTTGTGATGTCCATCCCATATGCAGTTGCATCAGTTGTAAACAAGAACTGGTACTCGCAGAACGATTCAAAGTTACCTAATTTAGACCAAAGAAAACCCGACAAGGCATGATCAATGACTGTAAAAGAAGAAATTGACTCATTGAATATGACAGCAGAGACGTTAAAACAGAAACTTTCTGACCCTCGGCCCAAGACGGCAAACGCCGCTTCAACAATGTGTTTAAACTGCCAGATATCCAAGTGGTGATACCCTCCATCATGAATGGCAGGGTAGTTATCATGAAAGTAACCTTCCGTCGAATGTTCCTGCGGTAGATCATAGTAGTCCTTTGAGTCATCATGCGGTCGTTCATGGTAATCCCTTGAATCGTCCTGTGGTCTCTCGGTATAATTCGTTGTGTTATCATGTGGTTGTTTTCCATCGTTAAGTGTAGGATCATAGTCAGCGGGATAATTAGGATAGTTGTAGTCATCATACCATTGATCATAATTAGTTTGGTCTGGTAACCATGCTGGACATGAAGGTACAGAAGAGATTGCACTTCCATGCTGGATAGTTTGCCATAATTGGTAGCAAGTCCCTTCTATGTTGGTTTCTTCACCTTGGTCCATCGCTTGAATGATGGGCTCACAGATAGTTCTGACTACACCCCCTGACATCAAGTTCAAGAGAGGCCCATAATGTCTACACACAGAAGCAGCAACTTCTGCAAGAGAATCAGCTCGCCATGCAGATCGAAACGTCTGCACAATGGTCGACATGTTGACTCCCGGAGCGAATTCACCTGGTTTCATGAGGGTACCATTATTGCAGAGAACTTGAAAGTCCATCATTAGCTGTTCGTTGTCCCAGTCCATGCCTGATTCTCGTTCATCGGCTAGTTTTTCCAAAAAGGCGGTGTCCACCGATGCTCCAATGTTCAATATGGATGATACCAAAAGTGCCAGCGCCAAATGCCTGAAGCTTGCCATGATGACGTCTTCAAACAGAGGCTTTCACCGGAGGAAACTTCCTCAAAAAGGAGGACTTTCACTCGAAACACTTGGGTAATGACGTTTGAGTTGCCAAGAGATCTGTAAAAATGGGAAACAAAGAATAGCATTGCAGTCGATCTAAATACAGTCATTCACAATTTCGTGTGCATGGTTTATAGAGTAAATAATGCACAATAGACTTTTGTTTGTTTCTTCCATGTGTACCGTGTAGATCTGCAGGTAACTAGCCTTTCAACAAATAGCGTTTTCCCCCTTTCTGTCATCCTTTGTTCTTTTCGTTCTGTTATATTCAAAGCGTTCCAACTTTCAACCGAAGCCCGTACCTCTCGACCCCAGTCATTCTACTGGTGTGTGACTGCGTATAAATTGGCTTTGCTTTGTATAGCTGTCAACTGTCACAGATAGCACCTCGGTGCTTTGAATCTGACACTTTACACAGAATTACCACTTTTAAGTCTGTGACACGAAGTTACGAGGTTCGATTCCTACCTTCGCCTGATGAGTCCCAAAAGGACGAAACCGGTAGTGAAGTGGAATTTTTCTGGTGTGATGATCTTTATTAATTTATTATATATCTGTCTTACTACTTGCTACACATTATTTTCATATTTACGGCTTGGCTATATATGGTAACGGAGGAGAAGGGGGGGGGGCGGTGAATATGCAAAATATTGCAATGTTAATATTCAGCTTCTCGCTTTCTTTATTTTTTTACTTTTATGGACTCTTTCACCAATATTGAGCAAGATTTTTAATTTACCATGAATTCTGTCTTTAAACTCCGACTACTAATGAAAAGCTCTCTCATACATTGAAAGAAAGAATATGAAAACGAAACTCGGAGTAAAGTTATATTGTTGTCCTGTTAACGATCACAACAGATATATTAACCAAGGTATACATGTCCATTCATTTGAATATTACAAATGTTTTCAAATTAATATCTGCGACGTGTTCTCAAGGTAACGAAGTATAAACATAGCATGATGTATCTTCCCGATTTCAAAGAGTTTATTGCTCAGTCTTATGTGAGACAAAAGATCAAAAAGGACCTATTGTAGGAGACAACAGATCAATATAAAATGTATTGTTTAACTATTGATTCCGATCTTCTATTGCATAAATAATTGATTTCCTTAGAGGCATTGTGGATATTGCAGGCAGTTAATTATAACTATATATACCTTATAGTTTAGACCTACAAAGCTATACAAAAGTAATATAGTAGTATAGATTCTTTATTTAGTTTTAGGAAGCAACTTGATTAAACTTTAGCCTATAAACGTATGTTTACCTTAACGAACTTATCTTTACTAGCAAAGCAGTCTTGATAAACCCTTTACAGCTGAAACGTGTAGTCCAAAGTGTATAAATGACTGAACCAAACTTCAAGTTAGTTTAGTCTAAAATTGATGGTCATTTTTGTATTTTGTTGAACCAACTAGAGTGCACTTTATCAGCATTTATTCAATGTTTTCACTAAGGCATGAAAGACTCCTCGTGATTTTATTCTTGGGGGTTGAAGCCAACTCCCCTCCCCCTCTCCCCCTCTCCCGGTCATCATGCACCTAAGTTAAAAATCAGGTCTCATGAACTCAACTTTGATTCTACAGTAGTCCAAGTTTCAATGTAAAGGAGAAGCATTTTCACCTGTACTGATTTATTTTCCCTCAAAAGTAACAGTATGAACCTGAAAATGTACTCTGACAACGGCGTCAACTTGCTACGTTCATTGCTGACAAAATTGCATGTTTTCTCTGCAAATTTGTTTTTACGAAAGAAAGGGAATGGGGGTGTTGGAGCGTCACAATCAGTAAATTCTCTACGGGTGTAAGTTTCCTTATAACACATATAACACCTCCCTTCCCACCCTCTCGGGTCCCCTACGGTCCCACGTCAAATTTAACCGAGATGATTATTTGGAAAGCGTATTCTCAACCACATACAGGCGCCATCTAGATAATCACAGTGTAAAAAAAGGTATAAAAATCAGGTCCTAGCCAGGAATTGGAGGGGTGACAACAATTAGACACTGTTAGCATGGGAACACGTGGGCCCTCCTTTCTCTTTCCCCTAAATTTCTTCCAAAATGGCATTTTATAACACACGCACGCACGCACGCACGCACGCACGCACGCACGCACGCACGCACGCACGCACGCACGCACGCACGCACGCACGCACGCACGCACGCACGCACGCACGCACGCACGCACGCACGCACGCACGCACGCACGCACGCACGCACGCACGCACGCACGCACGCACGCACGCACGCACGCACGCACGCACGCACGCACGCACGCACGCACGCACGCACGCACGCACGCACGTATGAAGTTACAATGATGGAAAGGATAGCACCAGTTTTTGCATCTCAGCCCACTTCCCGAGGAAAAAAAAAGGTGAGGGTACACCAGTCCCCTTAGACCCATTCCCTCCCCTCTAAAACCCGGAATTCCTGACAGAGGGTATAGAACCTATTAGGCGTCAAGAAAAGCCATATCAAAATGGAGACGACAGATTACGCATTGTTTCCTCAGAACACGAAGGCTTGCTTCATGCCGCCTGTATGTAAATATTGGTACATTTTCTCGGCATGATAACATGATCATGCTATTTTGAACCAAGATTTATCTCTAAGAAGAGAGTTGAGCTGAAGTTAAATTTTGATGCACACAAATTTAGAATATTTTCACCAAATCACAAAGTTGATTATTGTGTATAACAGAGTTGGGAACATTGTTTAACCAGACTATGATTTGCAGGACGTACCGAGTTTAAAAAAAGACACAAGCCCAGCCATCATCTTTGGCTCAATGTATGACAGAGACCTTTGGGAAGAACAACTCTCCAAACGGCGAAGCGAAATCTCGTTCCGTTTGGGAGATATTATAGTTCAAAAGCTGTGTCAGAAAGCTTGTCTTTTTAAAATCAAACAAATTGTGAGGTCAAAGTGCCATTAGGATCATAACTTATCAATTAACTCTTTGGATTTGTGCACATATCGTTTAAAGGTCTACGGACACATATAGCCAAATATGCCCCACATTCAGTACATTTGTTGTGTGTGATCATCTCATTCAAAATCTGTTGGAAATTTTTCGAAACACCTTCCGTATAGTTCTAAAATATACACATTTCAAGTTTTGATAAATCTGGGCAAAGCTCATTAAATATGTGCAAACTATGACATAGAGTATTGTGCTTATCAAAATGTCTAATTTTAGCTCTTAAAAAGTTAACCTCTATAATTACAGCATTTGAATGATGAAACGGTCCTTTTTCTTTTTAAAGAAGCCGTTGAAAACAATGAAAACTCGCCTTAGGCCACAAACCTGTGTTCAGTGTCCTTGAAATAAGGTTGTATAACTTCTAAACAAAAGGAATGACCTAACAGAAAATTATGCAGTCACTCCCCTGTAAACCATCAATGTGCATAATTAACTGTGTTTATTCATAAATGAAACTAGAATTAGGAAAAGACTTGTAAACCGGTCAATCTTCGATGGATTTTTGGTGAGTGGTTCTGCTATATTCTGATTTCTAATGCTTAGTAGAGTGATTAGGACATTTATTGTCGTTCCTGTGTGTCCGTAGACCTTTAAGTCGCCATCTTGCTTAGAGTAAAGAGATTAACAGTTTAACTATGTGAAGAATACTAACCGTATAAATTACTTTCATAATTTTTCCTTTTTTTCCCTTTTTTTAATTGTTTACTTTACCAACATGCGGTAATTGAAAACAAACTACCTTCCTTTGCATTGACAGTACTATACTTACACTATTCGTTTGTTTCTTGCCTATAACTTTGTTTATGCTTATTATTATTTTCAAGGCAATCCGTCGACTGAAGCAATAGATTGTAAGCTCAATGAGTCATGGGTGTTACCTTCTCTTCTTATACGCAGGTACACTTGACATACACGAGAAAATTCATACACAAAGAATTTTAGATTGAAAATTCACTCGTTCCTTTTTTAAATATCCAAATAACCAAATAATATTACTTTAAGTGAAAGAAAAAAATATATTTGACAAAATTATGTTTCTTTAGCATCACCTATATATGAGCGATATTTGAAAATACTAAATCAGTCGGGTGATTTCATAATTTTCCCGACCCCACGTACCCACCCACCCTTAGAATCATATGGCGAATCCGTTGACGAAGTATGTCTTCCTCGCCCACCCCCTACAAATAGTAACAATCTAGAATAAAAAATTCAAAATGCAGCTCAATAGCTTGGCAATCTAAATAAAACGTAGAATGTTGCGTGTAGACACCTGAGCAATATATATTTGTTTTCAGCAAAATAATCGATGAAATGATGATGAATAGAAGCACGACAATAACAATAATTCTGATGAACGATTTGTTTTTCTCTCTCAAATAATGGACTGGTCTTGGTTTCTTTTCTGCTCGTTTCTCGGCTGTGTGTGTGCAATATAGCCATTTTCTTACTCGAAATGTGACACTGGATTTTGAGATGGGATATTGATTTTTGCATTTGGATTCTTATTTACAGAATCTCGTAGATATAAACATATGTGTGCTACACAAGTATTGGTTCAGTCAACCCATAGTGTCCCGCAAATTGTTTAATGATTTGTTTCAATTTATTTGCAATCCTATTGTCTAAATTGATGAATTTCTGTTGCGCTATTTGTTGGCCGACGTACCTGATTATGTTCTCAGATTGCTACGGGCGGCTTTTCCATTTTTGTAAAGAAAAAAGGACCGTTTTTTGTTACTTAAAGAGTGAAGTGGATCGCAACCAAAGACATCAGTACCTAGAAAATGCGCTTTTGTTTAAAAATAAAGAAAAAGTATGAATTAAAATGTATCGTTTTGTTGAAGAATATTAAAAACTAGTATACTCAGTGGAGTGTGCGGCACAAAGTGCACAGATGGTCCATTTTTACGTGTGACGGTTCATTGAAATGATGATGCGGTTTCTGCCGCAAATCAAAGTATCCCACTGCCCTTTGAAGTCTATGAACCACCCCTCCCCCCCCCACACACACATCGATTGATCCATCTTGCGACCCCATTTGTAAGGGTACCACTTTAAACTCTCTTTCAACAGTATGGCCTTTTACGCCTATATTCTGTATATTAAAGCAAAGTCGACACACAAGACACTTTTACCGTTTTTCTTACTCTTGTTTTGAATCTTATTTGGACAGATTAAAACTAACATAGTCGGTCATTGATATAATGTTTTTTTTTCTCCAATAAATCTCTCCATAACTCAATGGTATTCATATCCTGACGATTACATTACTAAACATGTACGAGTGGACCCTTCAAGTGGACACACAATAATAACATTTAAGAGTTTCCGTAGCATATGGTCATACTTGCTTCTGATATGTATTTTTCATCATACTATAGCTCCAAAAATACCAGATTTCCGTTTTTTTGAAACCCAATGACATATAAAAACTGTAATCCAAGTGGCACAAATCTAAGGCCTACATAAATCATATTAGGCTATATGTTCAATTTTAAACAGATTTTTCGAAAATGCAGAGAAAATGTTTAGGAATATAACGCAAAACCATGCTGCAGTAACACTGGTATGTGTGAAAATGCTATTTGTGATTTAAAAAAATCTTCAAAAGTGCTTTTAAAATCGGGGAAAGTTGTATCCGTTTGAGGGATATTACATGTTTAATGTTCCTTCACACACCACCTAGGAGACATTAACATTATTACGCCGGTGCTGTTGCCGAGTGTATAAAGGCGGTGGCATTCTGAAGTAATGAGGCAATCGGGAGGTTCGGGTTTCGATCCCCGACCGGATCATAGTATGGTGGGTTTTTCATTCAAGAGCAATCTACGAATTTCCCATCTGAAATTAATTTCTTATTTAGAAAGATTTCAAGTTTGAGTTACAATGTTGAATTGGAAGCCACCCGACGTGAAAGTTGTAACCCATAAGCCCTTGCGGGCTTCTCCTACATTCGTGGTCGCTGAAGCGTCGCAGAAATAACTGCATGTCTGATTATTATTATGATATTGCCACATATTATTTTCTATCGTTTTTTCTTAGTTTCTTACAATGTTTACTTAATCTAATGAAGCGCAGTTGGGATCACCTATAAACTAATGAGGTTTATGCTGTACATGACCTTATAATCATAGGCGTACGGGACCATTTCGATTTGGGGGGGGGGCAGAATCTTTTGTGCCCGAAAGTTCCCGTGACACTATCTAAGCGGAGCGCCACCATCGGTTGGCGCGTAGCGTACAAGAAATGTTTTGGCAAAAGATGCCTCTCAGATTGCCGGAAATGGCACTTCTGAGGCCTTGCAAGTTGCATCTAAACATTCTTTATTTTATAATCTCACGTTTTAGAAATTTACACTTCCCAAAAATTAGAAGAAGAAAAAATGGAAATATTCGGGCATCATGATGCTAAATAAAGAAAATCATTAGGCCTATATTAATATTAATGTCAGAAACCAAATAACAAAAAC
Organism: Apostichopus japonicus; assembly: GCF_037975245.1. Classification (NCBI taxonomy): domain Eukaryota; kingdom Metazoa; phylum Echinodermata; class Holothuroidea; order Aspidochirotida; family Stichopodidae; genus Apostichopus; species Apostichopus japonicus. The sequence continues at coordinate 8,430,808 of NC_092573.1, forward strand.
GCTCTCCACGGAATTGTCGGGCAAATATTTGAAAAAGGTTCGGGCAAGCTACTGCATATTTATATATTTTTTCTCCTCTTAGGCTGCCCGAATTTTTCAGGACTTTTGCCCGAATTTCTTGTCCTCTGGAAATTGGGGGGGGGGCAGTGTGCCCCCTGCCCCCCCCCCCCGCCTCGTACGCCTATGCTTATAATGATATTGGGTTGGCCGTCTTTACTATATTAACGTCCACGTATACTGTTCTGTGTCTAAGCATTTTATGTTTTCGTCAAATGATTCGTTTTTTGTCAACAGATTCCTGACTGTGTATAATTTTACGGGGCTTTCGTACCATATACCTCAATAATCGAATATTGAGTTAAAAGAGCCTGTTTGCTTTGGGTTGACTATTTACAATCCTTTGATCAAGACCAGTCGGTTAACTAAGAGATTTATGTGTCTAAAAATCAATTCGCAAATGTTGTCAGCGAGAATATTAAACCCAAAGGTTTTTTGTTTCTATAACTTTGCAAAGCTTTGGAAATTAATGTCTTTATTTTTCTTTTTCCTGGTTCAATTTTGATGGATTAAAAAGAAATAGGTTATATTGTCGAGAAGTTTTTTCTTTCTTTTTGCGAGCGATTATTGTGTGCAACAAAGTTAACGTTGAAAGACTATATGTGTTTTGCAGACATACTATAATGTGTACATTAAACATTGCACATCACAGTGCGATATCATTACATTCATGCACTCATGTGTGTAACATGTGTGTTACTCTATATTTTAATTCCATACTTATAACTTAATTTACAACAAGCTACTCATAACCAAGTTTCTCGCACGAAGATGTGATCGTTATCATATCACTGCAAAACTACTAGGCCTAGCTTACTTTACCTCTAGGCTAAGGGCTTACTGATAATATAGCCTAGGCTACGTTTTACCCTCTCTAATATATATGATTAAAATGAAGCGGAATTTATTGCTTTGACCAACCTCTAACTTTTATACCGTCAATGTTGTGATGCACTTGGATTACTTACCGTAGTTTGTAAAGATATTCTTATATTTTCGATAGTTGAAACTACGCTTTAATTCCATAGTACACATGATTCATTTGGCAAAATCGACGTATATACTATATCGTATGTTAGAATGCAATAGCCCCATGTATGTGCGGTTTAAATTAATGTACACTTTTTCACGTACGAACAAAAATGAACACAATGCGCGTGTATAGTGCAGTTTAGTGTATTTTCCACAACACATGTTTACACTCGCTCTTGTCATATAACCTTGGAAACTGTAATTTTTGGCAGAATATCACTTTCTGGCGTGCATGAGACGAATTATAGGGTAGATTAATTTGAAAAATGAAATCAATTTTAACATGTATTAAACATTTCTATACTTATGTTTATGTTCAAACTTTTGTATGTGCCCGTGACCAGGGTATACATTTAAGTGTCAATGCGAAAACTTCTGCTTTGCTGAAAGCATTTTTTATGAAATTAGGAAGATTTAATGCATTTGTGTTTTGTTAGTTTCATTTGATAACCTATGTAAATATGCTCTAAAAGTTGTTGGTTTATTCTTAAATTGCATTATTTGCCAGAAGTGTAAAGCTATAAAGCCATAGCCTTGTACAGCTAATTTGATAATTTGGTAAGCAGGAAACTCGATTATTTGCCTAAAGCTATATATCGTTGTGTATAGCGTATTTTCTAATATTAGTGTATTGTGAAAGTTGTGTTGTACGTTAAAAATACAGATACATACTGTCGGTTTCATGCACGTAGGAGCCTTTGCGATGTACACAATCATAAAAAGAAGGTTTTCTTTCCACTTTCGTGATTTAAATCAACTCAAACATATAGTAGTAAATCGAATCATATAAATAACACGTTATACTTACTCTACGAATTTTAGTTTGCGAACAGCTGAGTACAAATATGATTCAATGGCTTGCATAGAGGAGGAGCGGAGGAGCGGAGGAGCGGAGGAGCGGAGGGGCGGAGGGGGGGGGGCGAGTAAAAGTTCCATCGACTGCACTATGTAGGGGGATGAACCTTTATGGCAAGGGCAAGGCAGGATCAATGATTTCTTAAAGGAGGAGTGCTGCCTTGTGGTCATTGCAGTCGACGTCCATGTAGGAGTGGAGTCCTCCCTAATACCCTTCCTCAAAATAAAACTTAATGCGTCAAATAATAATACATTGAACTGAAATTTCCACCAACTGAACTAGATAGGGGCAGAACCGTAATGGAAGGGTCAGAGATTCACTGACTTTGTTGTTGAAGCCTAGTTCCCCGACTGACGATTTGAGATGGGGTCATACCCCCCCACCCCGGCCCTGGATCACTCGAGCTTTGCGCACAATTCCTTGTAAGTAGGGACGTCGCCAGATATTTGAAAGGGGAAGCAGAATTTTAAAAGTGGCACTTCTCACAAAGGGAGCATTTATGACACTTAACGGAGCGCCACGATGTACAAAGAAATTGTTTGCCCAAAATGCCTCCCACGCCCATCCTAGACAAAACTTGAGTCAAACATGGTCACGGATTGTTGATCAGGATGCAATGTCATCTCACGCAGATATTAAATCCACTGAGGCCACTAATGTATTCCATAATGTCATTATTTACATTTTCTTGCAGTTATAATACGTGAATTATTTGTTGTGATTCTTCCGTTTTTTGGGGTATAGAACATAAGCTAGGTTCCTAACTAAAGCAATGCATTCAGTATGACTCTTCTGCATCTTTCAAATTTTAGTTAACGCTAACGTCACAGTGACGATATCAATCGTTCTTGAATAATTGAAAGTAAATCGGACAATATCATATTTTCCTGATGTTTAATGTTACTGTTAAAATGTCGTATGTGTGCATTATAACTCTAAATGATTTTTTTTTTAAATTGGCCTACACGTATACTAAAAATACGGAACATCAAATATATTATGCGCACATCTGCACGGTTGTTAACAGTTGATAATGTAAAGTGATATTTCGTCATCTAAATGTATAAAATGATCATTGTTGTATTTTTTATCATTGTATCCTTGTGAAAGATCAAACTTGCAATTCTTGAAGAACTAAGATTAACAACAAGTTAGTGAAAGTATTACTTACTGTGTAATGGATAATTCATCACCAGTAAATATCGCTTCAAAAAACAACAAGTTTTTAAATGAACTTCATCAAATCCATTTGATCTCAAATTAGCCGAGCTAATTTACCACCAAAGCTGTAACATATTATATTTATTATCGACACAAAATGGAGTAACGTTATATATGAGACTATATTTAATCAACAAATTACGCTCATTCCTAATCTACACCGAGGGACTCTTGATCTGACCAACAACAACACGACATCAAATCATATTTGAAAAAAATTACAATGAAGATCCGTGATTATAACTTAACTAATCGCTGATTACCAACTACAACTTATCAGTAAACGGTTAATGTCATCAATTCGAGTTGTACATGTTTGTCCAGAAAACTTATCTGCAGACTGTTATCAAAAGAACTCACATTTTCGTCCAATTTTGTTTTGTATTATATTCAAACATGAAATAATTAACTACTGCTATCATATTGACATGACGTTGGAGAAATTGACATGATAACTTTCATCAATTTAAATTTTAAAGTAAATTATATAATTAAGATGAAACATAATAGTGTAAATATATTTATACATATTTTGTTTGTATGAAATTATAGATGTCATTCATTTTTATTTAGGCCTATTTCATGGAAAATGGTTATTGTCCTCTTAAAGGAAAACATAATGATATATGAATCACTGTATATTAGTTCTGTTGAAAGAAATTCTATATGTATAGGTCTAAAAAATATGTTATATTCATATTAGTAAATATCATCATTGGAAATATTGACCGCAAAATAATCGTGAACAAATTGCAAACTGGGCTCATAAAATATTGGTGTATAAAACCGAAATAAGACTGACAATTTTTTCCTTTAATAACCTTAAACCTCAAACTAATTAAACCTAGTATATCTATAAATCAGGAACCCGGTCGCAGTTGTATGTAAATTACTGTTGAAAAACTGTACAATATAAAGTGGTTTACCTTTTGTCAAAGATAAGTCCTTATCTTAATCCTCGGTAAGAAATGTGAAATGATGACCAACTGACGAGAGAGGTTCATCATATATAGCGTACGTCACTCTTACCTAGCTCTCTCCCTCTCCATCTCACAAAATCTCCTACTCGTTCAATAACGCATATTTAAGTAACGGTTGCCATGGCTACGGTACGCGCTCTTTCATTAAAATGAATAGCTCCGATATTGACTAACTGGTACTGGTTGTTTGCACGCGAACAATGAAACATGTTTGGTTAATCTCTTAGATATTTGGCTGTTTTTCTTTATGAAGCTGCTATACGTCTGATGCTATGTAATTGTCTGTTTGAGTGAGACACGAAATGACTAGTTAATTTTTTTTTTTTCACAAGCGATCAAACATGTACCTCACGTCATACCGTAACAATTCAATGCAATGAGGATGATTTGGTCAATAACCATGACTAAAGCTTTTTGTAATATTGGGGTTCGACACCAAAAATATAAGAGACTGCATTACGTAATATAAACTTACCAACCAAAGAGAAGAGGGGGTAAGCAAGGGATTGAGGGACTTCCTTGACCACCCATTACAAAATATTTGTGTACTTTTCTTGATTCTTTCTGGTTCGTCTCCGTTTTTATCATCATTCTATATCAAGAAATCACGATTTTATCTGACACATGAGTAACATGACCTTCTATAACATTTATTTTCAACTTTCAGCTTCAGTTGCAATTTCAGTATTATTGCGTTTTATATTCTCATAGAGATGTATGTGACTGGTAACATTTACGCATTATGCAAAACAAAAATTGATGAACGCACTTAGTAATGGGTAAAGGTGAAAAAAGAATTAGAAAAAGAACAAACAAGGACAAAAATGCACTTACATGAGCTTTAAGTGAAGTAAAGTGGTATGTGGAGGTCGGTTACCAGCACTACCCCCTGGCACACGTAAAGAGTAAAACATTCAATTATGAAAGATTATCTTTCTTTTTAAGCAATCATGTAAATTTAAATTCCAAAATGCAGTTTTGGAATTCAGTATGAAAAGTTGCTCTATTTTATTTCATACATTCAACTAAGAAAAAAAAAAAATCATAAATGATTGTATAGTCAATGTGCGTGTGCTGCCCTCACTCGCGTTGGATATGCGTGCTAGACAGCCAGCTAACCATACATGAGGCAAAGACAGGTGTAGCTTTACTGTATTTCCCCACTTGTAATTGTGTGGTTGAATTTACTGTGAAACAAGATAAATGATTCATAATAATACTACAACCTTACGAAATTAATTACTAAACTAAATAGGATAATGATCGTACTCCGAACAGTGTCATGCTAACATTGTCGGTTATGATGAATATAGCATAACTATGACTGAGTATGATAGAGACGAGAATAAAGTAGGTTATCTCTAAAAGCCCTACTACAAATATGTACCTTCAGATTAACTAACTGATTAACATATCGATCTATTGATAACACCCAAGAACTGGAAGATAGAAACTACAAAGGCTAAATAAGTAAATTAATTAGAACAAGAAAGTATACTATTAGATCCGATACCTAACAAAGACTTGATATCACATGTGATGATAACGGTGAGCAAACACATAGTATGTGACTGTGCTCTCATGGTACATATTGAGTTGCCGATATGAATAAGATGATTCACTACTCCTTATATGTAGTCAACATTCTAAACAATTGAAGTCACCTCAGTAACAGGTCATTTCCTAAATTCTATATTGAATAAACAAAACATCGAGTACTTACGAACTATTAATTGGCCAGGACAAAAAAACTGTTAACCAAAAAGAAAGGCTGGTTGGCGTATAAAACAGTGTTGTCACCAATACACAAAAACTGGATATAGCAGTGTAAAGCCTACTAAAACAAAAAATTGCATTTGCAGGAATAGCTGAGGGAGAAATTCTCAAAATCTGACCTCAGACAGCCCTTTACGAGTATACGAACAATAAGGAATGTCGCACAGTGGCCGGACTAATGTGACCCCTGAGACCTGAGATAAAATTGATTTTGTTTTAGTCATATTGTAAGGATATATGCGTTAGTCTCAACATAGGTATAGCATTGACATACATTGAACTATAATATAATACTCTATGAACCATATGCACGGGTCTCTCTTCAAATTTGATTATTCTTACAAAATGGGACTAGACTAAACCTTAATTTAAACACAGTTTTCCTGTCGTATGAGATATGATAGTATAGCGTTCATCCGTATACGTATAACTTAACAACTTAATACACTAATGCATGCAGCTGAATATGAAAGTATTGATTTTGAGAAAGTTGGAAGAAAGTTGACATTTAGCAGCTATCGTTAATCGATGTGACAGTAGAATGTCTTAAACTAGCACACGTTATTGATAATTGCTTACAATTCTCGACCTGTTCACTATATCAATAGGTAAACTATATACTGTAGGCCTATTCTGATAAATTGTGTAGCGTTTTCACGTATATAACTTCACTTATGAGAAGCAGAGTTGACTTTAATTTATACCTTATTATTCTACAGGAGTCAGGTAGTACTTGCCACGAGTTTCAAGCAAACAAGACTGAAATGAGTTTATTGATCGAATTTATGAGGTGAACAAAGAGGAGCCTAAAAGCCTTCCACATATCAGGATGGTATTTATTACATCTTTTAAATATGTAGAGTTTGCGCCAAGACCCATGGACAGGTCAAAAAGGTAAAACGATGTGGAGAAGATGCCAAATAGAGAACAGTTTCCGGAGCAAATGCTCATCTCATCCAATCCACCGCCAATCATCGCCGAAATATCTATCAGTCAAAGAAATCTTTCTATATACCAATGATAGCGACCCGACACTAGAAGGTTTATGGCCTTCAATAATATTTTAACAGCAATGATTTGAATTTCTCGAGGGTAAGGTATCGTGACATGGACGGCAATTTAAAAACCACTAAACATTGGTTAACTCCTGCCCTTCCAACCCCCCCCCCCCCCCTCGCACCCTCCAAAATCTAAAACATGTGAGCGGAGCCCTGGATGGAATTTATGGGATTAACTTATTAAAAATTTGCCCGTTTACTACGATCGGTACAAAAGTATTTATATCCCTATATATGTTTTTCTGCCACAATCCCCCTCTCCTTCCTCCTTAAAAGTGGTACATGCTGGTGACAAGTATAACGTATACAATATGTACCAGTACAGGGGCAGGATTTGGAGCACGGGAGGGTGGGGGGGGGTAAAAGATATTGACGGACAACAACGGTTGATCTTTCGGTGAAAAGAAAATTGGTCGTAATAAGTATTTAGAAGGCTGAAGAAGAAAGAGATGGAGCGGAATTGAAGTGACATCAATTTTCCCAGGTGTAATCGAATTCTCGGTATCAGAGTTGTAACCACCTTCTTGTTTTACAGGGGGGGGGGGGCTCACATGTTAAATGGTCAAGGCAATGGGTTTGGGAAATTTTGCTTAGATGGACAGAGACTAGAAGCAAAACGGTAATGTATTTTGCAACTGTTATAAAACAATGTTAAAGATTTCTTGAAGGCCTTGTGGGTTGAAAAAAAGCTATTTTTATTGTAACTACGGCCTAATGGGTCTTTTTAGCTTCACTAACGCGTCGCTACTTGCTCCTTACTCGAGGAGTAAATACTCATCATGTGGTCAAGTGGTCAGGCAGTATAGATTAAGGTTTACAGCTTCGAGTCCTGACCAGATCATTACGTTGTGTCCTTGGGCAAGGCAGTTTATCTCCATTGTCCCTCTTCACCCAGAGGACTTGCGAGGTAACTTGTAAATTTAGTTGCGTCGGCCGTATGGCAAGCCGTTTTACTTTTTATTCGATATTTGATGATATCAACAATTATTTGTTGATATCAGCAAACAATTGTTGATATCAACAATTAATTGCTGATATCATCAAATCATTTAATGATATCTTCAAATAATTATTGATATCAACAATTATTTGCTGATATCACCAAATAATTGTTGATATCAGAAATTCATTTGCTGATATCACCAATTCATTTGTTGATATCATCAAATAATTGCTGATATCAACAAATAATTGCTGATATCAACAAATATTTGCTGATATCAGCAATTATTTGGTGATATCAGCAAATGAATTGGTGATATCAGCAAATCATTTGATGATATCAACAATTATTTGCTGATATCACCAAATAATTGTTGATATCATTAATTATTTGCTGATATCAACAATTCCAACATATCACTAATTCATTTGATGATATCAACAAATCAATTGGTGATATCAGTAATTGATTTAATGATATCAGTAAATGAACCGTACATATCACTAATGCATGCTTTTGTTGATATCACTAATTCATTTGATGATATCAACAAATCATTTGCTGATATCAGTAATTAAACCGTGACGATGATATCAGTAATTCAACCGTGACAGCCCGTCTAACAGGCATGCGCACACGATGTCAGTGTACTGTGCAGTACATGCAAATCAGTGTACATGTCACACATGCATAAGATAAGATAAGATAATATAAGATTCACTTTATTAAACCCGCTTCGGGTAATTAAATGCTCGTTGTACAGAATAAGATGGATATAACATTAAAATACAGCACATGGAAATTGACTCACATAAAACAATAAGACAATAAAATTGCAAAGTCCAACAATGGCAAGACTAAGTATGACAAAAACAGTGAAGGTGTTACCAGAGGGCAAGAACACTAGCGATTGTAATTTTTATTATGGATTCTGATGCACTATGGGACGAATGAGGAGAGGTAACGATTAGTTTTGGCTGTCGTCAGCCTCATCCTCCCGCTCCGAGGAATCACTGCATTCTGAAATTGTCCATACAGTGGGTGGTCAGCATCATCCAAAATCATGTCTAATTTCTGGTGGAGTAGATGGGTATAACTTGATGAGTAAGAGGGTTGGCTGTTGCCAATTATGCGGCCCGCCTGACGGATTAAAGAGTCTATACGGTTCTGGTCTTCCTTTCTCGCATTCCCGCCCCAAGAAATCATATTGTATTTCCATACCCCACAAATGGTGGAAGTATAAAACATAGTCAGAATACGTTCAAACGTTCAAAATACGTTCATCAATTTGAAAAGTTTTCATTTTACGCACGCAGTGCATTCTAGAGTTAAGTTTCTTCAGTGTGGCATCAACATGGCTATGCCAGGACAAGGAGTTATCCAGTGACACCCCTAGATATGTATAGTGATCCACTCGCTCAACATCATGGGCTTTAATACGGACAGGACTCGGGATAGCCCCACACTTACGGAAATCTATTACCATTTCCTTTGTTTTATCAACATTTAAAACCAGGAAATTGCTCTCACAATATTTCTCAAAATCTCTGATTTGCTCAATATACTGGGTGTCATCATCTTTCGTCATCAACCCAATCAGGGCAGTGTCATCTGCAAATTTAACGAGAGAACAACTCTCGGCTATAGCCGATGTAGCTTAAAATGTTTGTACCATATTATATGTACATAGGTACTGTCGAACACTATTACACCATTGAAGTAATACTTCCATGACTACACTATAGCAGACTAGTAGAGTACTACTACAATACTAGACTAGGCCACTATACTACTTCAGAATTAGCGGGGTTTAATTTGTGGATGGGGTTTTGTTGATGGCGCTCGTTTCCAATTCCTTTTTGTAGACGTTGGTTCGATACGCTTGAATTACTGATATCAGCAAATGAATTGGTGATATCAGCAATTCCAACATATCGCCAATTCAATTGCTGATATCAGCAAATCAGTTAATGATATCACCTAATCATTTAATGATATCAGCAATTCGGTTCCTCATATCACCAATTAATTAGTGATATGTTGGAATTGTTGATATCAGCAAATGATTTGCTGATATCAACAATTCAATTGCTGATATCACCAATTCATTTGCTGATATCAGCAAATATTTGTTGATATCAGCTATTATTTATTGATATCAGCAATTATTTGGTGATATCAACAAATGAATTGGTGATATCAGCAAATGAATTGGTGATATCAGCAAATGAATTGCTGATATCAACAATTATTTGGTGATATCAGCAAATAATTGTTGACATCAGCAATTATTTGATGATATCATCAAATCATTTGATGATATCAGCAATTAATTGTTGATATCATTAATTATTTGCTGATATCACCAAATATTTGATGATATCATTAAATATCGAATAAAAAGTAAAACGGCTTGCCATACGGCCGGTTGTGACTGCGCCCCATGGGAAGTCAACCAGGGGACACGTAGATGTTGTGCACAGTAGCGCTTCAAGAGGGATTTGTTTCAATTGTGCAGCAGCTCCCTGGTTTAGGTACCATGCCACGATTACAGTAAAGTACTTCAAATAGAAATACGTAAAATGATCTACTGTGGTGCTTGTTTTGGCATATTTTCAATCACCATGGTCGTTTTTTTTTCTGCCGGTATGTGAATGAGCGTTAATCAAAGTACAGATGGTCTTAATATATAAGGAGGACTGAAGGTAATATAAATCAGTTTAGAAATTCCTAGGTTAAATGTGGATATAATTCCGAGCGAACAGCAAACATACATTGTGCTAAACTTGCTCTCTTCTAGCTCAAAATCTAAACGGTCATTATAGATGGAAATTTTCAGGTGCCATGACAGGCTAAGACCTCAACATGATCATGTGGATGGTAGCATATGCCAGCTGAATACTTTATATATGCTTTAGAGGGCGTTGAAAGGGACGAACTTGATGTTTTAGTCAATGGAACGATTAATTGTGGTATAAACTTACAGCAGCAATATAACTCTGGATTAAAACTTTAATATGGCTACCAACTGTGACTGATATACGCAACCGTCGCCGCGGCGTTCTAACTTTACAGGGACTCTCAACGTACTCTCCCGGATGCCTTTGCGGAATAAGGGAGGATAAGGATTGGGATCGTAGGCACGCGTAAAAATCCCACCTTGGCAAAGCCATTGCGACAATGCAGCAAACACCGACGTGCAGCGCTGCCCGAACAACCAAACAGGTCATCACGCCAGCCTGTCGGTTCTTGGGTGTAAATAATACTTAGAGTTCAAGTTCGTTCTAAAACATCCCGTCAAGAAGGCATATAATGTACCATGGTTAAGGAGCTTTCGCGTGACAGTAACATTTGTCTTGCCCGTGCGCGCATGCATACAGTGATACACTCACACGAATAATCAGCACAAAATCAGAAGCCCACCCTCCAACATAATTGTATGCATGTTGTACGTACATAATAAACCGGTGCTTGTGCGTGTAATTATATACGAGTGTTTACTATACCGTCATACCAGGGAGCTGCTACTGTTAGAGTAGCAGCTCCCTGGTCATAAAAAGTGGTTTGTCAAAATCAATAAAAAGTGGTTTGGAAAATCAATTTTTTGTAATATTACGCTAAATTTAGAGGTGCCTCTTGCAAAACAAATAGCAAAAGCTACATAGAGTATAAATTAGTGATTTTTATTCGACAATGGGTAGACTTTACCAGTAGAATGTCCTCAGTGTGTAATATTTGAATCCTCCACGCTACTAATTTTATTTTCGGAGATGCCTGCTGTATTTTCATTTCTACTTTGTCTACTGTCATTTTTATCGCATCTTTTGATGTTACGGGCGGAGAAGCAAATGCACTCCCATATCCCTTCTCAGTAAGTCTGATGAGTGGCATGTAGAAAAGGATCTCAGAGGTGGGGTAACTAAACCTAGTTTTGTCTTCCCGTCTGTACAATGGTCAGTGAAGTTACACTTGAATCGTGCAGCTAGTTCAATCAGAGATCCACACAGGCCCTCGACATTGTATATCCAACGGTACAATCTTGTGTAACGCATTCTTTTTTTCAAACGCCTGCTTCGGTAAAGCAGCACGTAAGAAATGTGAAGTCGTTCTAACTGGAGCAAAGCTGTTTCCACACTTTTCGGTTCGTAAAAGACTACATAATGACAGAACAAAAGAAAGCAATTAAACAAAACAAAACAAAAACATAACATATACTATTTGGTTTGGTTATCAAAAATGACTCCGTCACGAAAAAGACTTCTGACCCAACATCTATAGTCCCATATTAATATTTCATCTCAAGAATTACCATTCATTGTGTCAGTTAGATATCAGCAACCGCTTTCTATGAAAATTTTGAAATTTCTTTTTACCTATCAGATCTGGAATATACCTCTATAACTCTCTTCTTTGAAGGGTGTGAAGACTCACGCAAAAAGCAACGCCTAATGCCGGTAGTCTGACCTAGTTTCGAATGAGGTGTAACAGAAGTGTTAGACACCACCATCGATCCCAGAAAATACACACACAGCTTAATTGCTACCGTCGGTAATTAGACACTAGTGTACAGTCAGTGCATGCAGCTGTGGTCAATACCCACAGTACGGTGTATAAACGATACAGCGATGGAAATCTCAGATCCAGCTAAAGATAACAAGGTATCACGTTTCATTACTATCTGCATTTGTAGCGACACGAACAACACGTCACTCACAAGCAACAGAAAGTTAACTTTTTTTCCGATAGCCGCACGCGGTTTGGGGCGAGTCTTCAATACATTTTCTGCGGTCGATATCAATTACATGCATGGTAACCGTACTGCAAATTTATCCACGGTCGACAGAGCTGTGGAAGGGGCAACAATGGAATGCCTCCCTCCCTCCTTCCCATTTTTTTGTGGAATAATTCAATTGACTTTTGAGTTAATATGCTTTTAATGACATGTTTTTACAAAAAGAAAGAAATATATTCGACGTGTGTCGATCTCAGGACTTCTGGCAACCAGGAATAGCGTTACGAAGTTGAGACCATTTGGCGTTCCATACAATTTGGGCTACTTGTACCTACCTTCTGGTTCTACTCGCAGATTGTGTTTTAAAAAAACATGGCTGAAGAGGAAGAAGAGTCTATACTATACGATCTACTCGTTCCTGCGGAATGGACAGTAGAACCAGAACCTCTGGTAATTGCTGCAGTTGATTTAATTACAATTTTCTCTGATTTTCAGATTAATTACGATCGATTGCCACGTACCTTGTAACACTACATTGATTGAGGTTGCATGGTAGTCTCAGTAAGGATGATTATTACTAGGCCCCTAGGAAACTAGTTCCGCGAAAAATAGTTGAGATTTGTCAGGATAGCTTTGGGTATTTACTATTTAGCATGATAATGCTAGGTTTTGATACATTTTGGTCATAAAATGAGACATATCCATGCTTTTGAGTGTAAGGATTGCTCGGACTAACTGTTAGGGATAGAATCGTCTTCACATTTAAGCCATGGGAATTCTTGAGTACCATTTCTGATCTGCTACAACTTAACACAATTCTGTGTGAGACTGTCAGTAGCCGTCCATACTGTACATTGGAATGAAATCTGGGAGAAGCTTACTAAGTGAAATAGTCATTAGAAAAAACCTCATGACAATTGAAAAATGTGTGCCCCAAATCTAAAACTTGCATTCCCCCTACCTGATGAGTTATGGAACAATGTGGCCCATCGATATTTGTACTAGTAGTACTAATATACAGTTTACAGTTTCATGACTGATTCATGTGGAACTTGAAGCCAGGTGGGAAGTGTAGGCCAATATTCTTGGAAGCTAGGCCTAATATGGTGTGAAATTTGTTATGGAACTTATTTAAAGATGAGCTGATATAAGACAGCAAATATTAGAAATGTTATTGGATAGAAATGGTTTGGACCTTGGTCAAAGCCTAGTTATGTAAACTTAGTATTCATAGTTTGACTTTGAAAATTATTGTGCATAGCCAAATGTGAGACAAGTTTATCAGACAGTGTTTCCTTTCCATTACTGTAGTAAAATGATAAAGTTTGTCCTATGTGGAGAGTGAAGAGAACATCTCATATTGGAGCATAAAAGACAGATACTATGCACAGTGAACTGTGTATACGAAAAGACAATATAAGTACAAGAGCTGAAAGCCTAATTATAACAAAGATAGATGCAGACTATGTATGCAGAGCTTTGTCATAGGCTTACATAATAGGCCATACTGAAATCAGGACTTTTGTATTCATTTGCCAAACACAAATCTTCATTATTTGCCCAGCTGACTGGCACTAAAAAATATCTTTTCCACTTTCAAATATGTTAACTGCTTGTACAATATTTTGATGCTATAGGACTGTGAGATCTTTGTGAGATGTTTCATCAATGTATCTAATAACATTTTGTGTAATTATTATCTCATAAAAAAAATTCTTATTCCCATCTAATTCACTTCTGTAATGACTATGCAGCACCTAATGTTTGCAACAACAGTTGCTAGATCTTATTACACACAGTGATCTCATTTCATGTTATTCAAGTATTGTTATCCCAGTTTGCCACATGTGGCTAATATAAACCATCATATAAATTTTGATCTTTCATATCACAGACTCCACAAACTTTTTTTGTTTTGGCTCTCGTTAAACTTTTGAAATTTTATAGTTTACTACAGTATGTTTGGCAGTAGATGCAAAACAATTTGAAGTTCAGAATTTACTCTTTATTTCTTTCTACTTTTATCTCCAGACGAATGTAATCCTTGATAATCAACAGACTTCATTCGGCAGTAAACTACTGTCTGCTGCCATCAGTGAGTATATTACATCCATGCCAGAAATAATTTATTTAAATTATATGTGATCATGAGATGAACAGAGGTTACAGCCTGAAAACCTTGTAAAACACCAGAACTTAAAAAAATAATTTTTTGCTTGGTTTAACTTCATACTACTGTAAGTCACAGTAGATCTCCGTTGATCATTACAAGAAAACCCAATTGAAATTGATGCAGATCAGATCAATATCTGACAACCTTTTTAACGTGATTATCCGTAACTATAAAAGCTTTGATGAACTTTGGTATCGATAGGTACGACAGTGTTACTTTAAGTGCTACTGGTGAATGTTCTCATTCAAGCTGTGGCAGGGAATCACTAAGCTAGTTGGCTTTCTGCTTGTATGATAAATAAATCAGTTTTCAAGATATCGTTATTTCCTTCCACCGCCAGGAACGGGATGGACAATGCTTCGCAGCACAGGGATACCCCTGACGTAAGTTTCCCTCAATATTTCATAATTGATTTTAAATTTATAAAGTGAACATTGGAAGATAAATGTTTGAGAAGGTTTGCTACTTTTCAGCATCGACAGTGTCCTGTATTCACCTTGAAAATATTAAAGGGGATATATGTGGATAGTGAAAAATTTCATATGAAGCTATAACATTCTGTACATTGTGCATTTACAAAATGGCAGCCTAAGTAAAGTGACTACTGAACAGCAGCAGGGTTTAAATACCTTAAATATTTTGGGGAGTTGTGCACCACAAGCTTACTCTATCTATCATATAAGTCTATAATTTATAGGATTTAATACAGTTGTTCTGTTGTGCTTTTTGTTGTTGTGCTGAAGATAGATTAGAAGTTTGTTTAAATAAGCAATAATTAGAAAATGAAATTGCTCTTACATCTTTTTCAATGACCTTCCCTAGATTAATCCAAATGTTTTACTCTTCGCTTGTCTGTTTTTCTTGTCTCAGAACTGCGACACGATGTTCCTTGCCAGCATCCCTCATCAGACTTATTAATTCTCAAATGAGCTGGCATCTTTCTGCCAATGAGTAAGTTTTGTTTTTATCGATACAGCCCCTAAAACCCATCATCACAGCTGCCTACACAAAGTGTAAGACATCCTGTCAAAATGAGATGAAGTAAATCAGCATCGCTTCTTATCAAATACTACTTGATATAAGTAAAATGCAGAACAGAAAAGAGAGAGGGAAAATTATAAACAAGAGAAAAGAGCAAAGATAATAAATGGCTAGAATGGAATTCAAACAAATGACCTCTGAAATCCTTTCCCTGCTGGTTTCTGGCTTGTATCCGAATGAAAAAGTGGGTTGTGAACCCTGGTTACAAGGTTTGCAATGTTCTGGGGTTTCTGAAAGAAATCTGTTGATAAAAGAGTTATTTTATGGTCATCTATCGAAATAGTGTTTGTCACAGAATGTTGAACATTGCTCTTTGTCCACAAATTTTCAACAGACTACTAGTTTCTCACATTTCATAATTATTTTCTGATAACAGAGATGGCCAATTACTTGCAGTCCTCCAGGATAACTACATCGAAATTCGAACGTTCAGAGATGAGTTTGAAAGCGTCATCGGAAAATGTCAAGGTAAAGAAATGAAATGGGGGTGTAGGCGGTTTTACACTATCTAACGCAACGTAGTGGCCAAGAACCTGAAGTATTTTTAAGGGAGGGCCCGAAGAACATGAACTTATAGCATGCTCCTCATGGTGAAACATAATTGCACCTATTAGGTGAATTGAGTGTACTTTTAATAGTAGGAAAGACTAGCGTAGGTTCTTATGACCAACTAGACTGGATTCTGCTCTCAACTTTTATAGGAGGAGCTTCATCAGTAGTAAGCCTTTGAATATTTTATATTCGGCATGAGCCTCTCATTCTCAAAATGCATCTATTTTCTGTGCACGAGTTTTTATGGACTCATAGTGCATCTATAAGAGCATCTAAAAGAGCTTCGTGTGAACCTTGAGAGTCAGCTGATTCTTCGTTAGTACGAAACCTTGAGTTAACAAGTAAATCTTTGAGATTTTGGGCCCTTTTGTAGGCAAGAATCGGTTCTTTTGGAAACAGTTTGGATAATTCCGCGTGTTGCAAAATTAGTTGCCAATGTTTCAAAAGTGCTTTTTTCAGATGCATGGTTTTGATATGGGGTGTATAGGTAAGCTTGAACACCAGTGGTGGTTCCTTTTGTTTAGGATTGGAAGTGAGGTAATGCCTACGGTTTTCAAATTTTATGCCTTTAGTGGCTGTGGCAATTTCCTCTTTCTTATAGTTACGGAGTAACAGTTTCTCTGTGAACGCGTTCTTTTTCTGTAAGAAATCAGTCTCGTTGTTACAGAGACGTGCGTATCGTAATATTTCCCCTTTAATGAAGCCTTTAAAAGTGGCAAGTGGGTGTGCAGAGTTTCTGTCGAGGTATTGGAAGGTTTCCGTGGGTTTGGTGTGGACTAGTGTCTAATAACCCATTGGTTTCAAACCTTGTACCTTTGAAGATTTTCAAATCTAGGTATGTTACCTCGGTGTTTGATATTTCTACCGTAAACTTTAAGAAGCGGTGAATTTCATTCAACCTTTTTACTAGGTGTTCAAGTTCCTGATGTGTACCGTCGTAGAGCAATAGAATGTCATCTCTATAGCGGAGCCATTTTAAGATTTTATTATCTGTCGGTAAAATCTGGTTTTCAAGTCTATGCATGACGATATCGCAGATTTCCGGAAAGGCTTGGCTACCCATGGCGCAACCGATCTTTTGTAGATAGAGTTGGTTATTGAACTCGAAACAGTTTCTTGTTAAGATGAGTTCCATTAGTTTGCGCATGGATATGGAAGATATTTTATTTATTCCATATTCGCTTTTTTCCGTCTTTTCATAGACTTCTTGACATATATCTAATGCCTCCTCTTGGGGAGTATTGGTATACATGGCGACGACATCGAGTGTAGCAAGTACTACCGTTTTTGGTAACGGGGTGGCTTCCAAAATTTGCAGAATGTGATTTGTGTCTTTCACATAAGTGCTTTGTTTTATTACAATAGGAAGCAAGAAATAGTCCACAAATTCCAATATTTTTTCGGTTGGTGATCCGTTTCCACTTATTATCGGTCTACTGGCAAATTTTGAGTTAGCCGGGGGTGCTTTATGAATTTTTGGTAGCACATATATGACCGGTGTGCAGATCTTGTGGCTATATGGTGACAAGTACTCGAAGGTGCTTTTATCGATCTCTTTTGCAGAGAACATTTCAATTAGTGTTTCCTGGACTAAACTTTTAGTTTGAAACGTCATATCACTTTTTAACTTTTCGTAGTGGTGACTAGCTAATTGCCTTTCAATTTCGGCCTGATAGTCTGAGTGATTCATTATAGCAATGCCTCTACCTTTATCGAAGGGTTTGACAATAATAGAGCGGTCATTTTTAATTGCATTTAGTGCAAAACGCTCTGCTTTATGCATGTTGCTATTGGCGTTTCGGATAGTAACACTTGCCATTTCGGTTTGTGTTGCTTCCAAGTAGTCCTCTAGGTTTTTACTAAAAGTCATGTTAGGTGACCATGTAGAGGGTAGACGGAATTTTGTAATCCCTTTTTGCATTTTATTCTGCATGATGAAGCGGATTCTCATTTTTCTTTTTAGGTCTTTTAATGACTTGAGAAGATCACTTCGTTTAGGTTTTACTGGAGTTGCTATGAACTTCAGACCTTTTCCCAGCGCAATAAACTCTATATTGGACATGTTTCTGTCTAATTGGTTCTTTACGAACTTTTTTAGTGTTTCTAATTGTTTCTTCTGCATCTTTCCTCACTCAAGTCCCCAGAGATACTCATCCACAATGGCGTCAGGTTGCCTGGAGTCCAGACTCGTCTATGATTGCTTGCGCTGATAGCCGTGGAAATGTCAGGGTCTTTGACCTCACAGGCCATCACCTTTACACTATTGAAAGAGTGAGTAGATATTACTTGTAAGGTCTATTTGGGGTTGGAAAATGTTGGGGGTGGGGGGTGGGGGTGGGGGGAATAATGGTGCAAGGGAGCTCTTCATGCTGCTCTAATAACAAGCTCTATTGATGGGAAGCCCCTGAGCTCTCCTTTGAAGATTTGTAGATATTTTCTTTAATTATGGAAAAAATGCATGGAAAAATGACTATAAAATGTTCTTTAGAATGTTTCCTTTCAGTAGGGATTCTTACCCTTCTCACATGTTAGTATTTTATGGATAACCTTGTATAATCAGGCAAATATATGATTGTCTTGGTTTAATTGTTTCTCTACTCAACACACATCCTCTGGGTCTCAAGGAGTCTTATCATTTTCACCCTTGATCCCTTACAGCTCTGAAAAGGTATCTTTGCTTATTTAATTTACTTATATCTAGTTTTTTTCCACCTCATTTCAGACAGAGCAGGCCTCTGTTGATACATTAGTTGATTTCAGCTGTGCAATTGCTGGCCTCATCTTCACTGGATACAAGCAGACTGCCAAATGGTAAAGTAAATACTGCCCTCTCTTACTCTGATGATCACAGCAGTCAAGTGCCATTCTTGACTAGCAGGTGTAAACTACTTAAATTTATTCATTGGAAAAAAATACTCCTTAATCGCAAGCCATCAAAATGTTACATGTTTGATTGTGAGTAGAAGAGTGAAAGGCCCAGTCTAAAATTGTCTGCCAGATTGAATCCTAATTTCATCTATGTTCCTAACTGTAAATTTATATCTCTACTAAGGAGTTTGTGGGAGAAATAGCCAAATCACCGGTAATTTCCTTAGTTCCAAGAAAGTATACGAAATAGGATATAAAAATAAACTGACAAATGGGAGTTTCTTTTCTAGTTAAATAGATCTTAGTGCATTTGCAAATAATGGCGATATTGAGAATTTTACTCACAAATTTCATGGCAATATCATTTTCATTTTTGACTCAAAATTGCATTTCTGAACAGGTCTGCTGAACTGCTTGTGATCAACTACCATGGAGCACTCCGCTGCTATCTTGTTAGGTAGGTGTACTATGGGTTCCCTGTCCCCCCCACTGCCCCAACCCCACCCCCCTTAAACTGTGATTAGAAAACTCATAGTTCTCTTTGGTCGAATATTTCTCCCATATGTGAGAGGTCAGAGGTCATAGTTTATTCTTGTCTATGGCTATTGTGCTCGGTCAGCTTTTGAACAGAGGGTCTTATGTAGTTGTCTCATTAAAGGTGTGAGACTTAAAATGTTTATAACAACTTTATTCTCGAACGTTTGTTAATCGATATATATATATGTCACAACTGTAACGTGAATTTTGTGTTTATCTTTCCTGATGAAATATTAGATGAAGAAGATGTGGATGCTATGTGACCTTATAGATATTTCCAAGAAGTCAACATCTGACTTCCGTTAAAATTTAACAACATAGCTTTGGTCGATGTGAAGATATATGTGGTGGATTATTTTAATTTTAATTTAAGTAGTTAGATTACATTGAAAAACCTCCCTTATCAAAATGTATATATCTTGTGGGACTGACATTTTAATAAAATTCCAAAACATTCTTCCATTTTTCCTTTTCTCTACAACAGTCCTTCTGAATTTCAGGAGAGTCACACATTTCTATTCAGTAGTTATTACCCACAAGGCATCAGCTGTGCCGCGTACGATACCCAGCATGCACTACTCTTCATCGGTGGACTGTCAGAGGAGAGTTCCAACCAAGCAGACAATGTTGTCATGGCAACTAACCAAGGCTTGACTGCCTGGAGAGATCTCTCTGTAGCTCCATACTATAAGCTGGTCACAGATTATGATCGAGAATATGGGCAGGTACGGTACTGGGTTGTTAAAAAATAAACATGTTAATGCAGGTATCAGGATTTCAGAATCTCACCATAACATGTTATACATATATGTCAGTTGATATGACAGTTTTAAACTGGAATATTTTTTAATGCGAGTATAAAGTCACAAAACGTTCAGTACAGACATCACAGTGTCGTATAACACTATTTAAATTTTGTTATCAAAACTTTAAAAATGGACTTGACTTCCTCACTTCAGAATAGATTTCTGATGTTAGATGGCACAGACACAATGAAATGGAAACACGACATGGCCACTTCCTAGTAAAGATTACAAAATCTGTAAAATGCAGTGTGTGTATTAAGCTAGATCTGGCAGATACAGTCACTATGAAAACGGGTATGAGGCAAAAATCCCCATGTTGTTTGAAAGTAAATGACAGTCATGATGCAGTTAATGCTAAGCTGCGTATTGGACTACCTGTATTGTCAGCGCTTTAACTTGTAGCAGCCAATGTACTTTAACACTCTAAAATATAACAGACCATGCAGTTGAAAAATGATATCTCACCCAACATAAACCATTTATACTTTCATTGTTAGAATATTTTGCTTTTGTTTTTTCTGATAGGGAGGAAGGAAGAGCATCTTAAAGAGGATATCTAGGATATCAACTGTTGGAAACTACTTTCTTCAGTCTCAAGAACAGGTGCAATTTATGATTTATGATCTACAATTATTTTATCATTTTGGTAGTATAAAATGAAAAATCTTACATCTCATATCTAAAGGAAATATTATTCAAATTGAGAAGGTAGCTGTTGAAGAAAGCCATGGTAATTTTATAGCTTGATTTCTATTAATTTTTATTCTTTTGTAATATCTTACTGGGTTTCCAGTTTGAAATTTGTATGGAGTACTGTAAGATGCTAGACGGAGGAAAATAGGATATGTCTTTTAATGCTGTCCTAGTAGTGTGTCCTTCTAATTTCTTTTAATATAAAACAAAGTCCTAACCATGCTGCATCTGTAGTGGATAGGGAATATTAGTGCCTGGCCGTTTTGATCTATTCCCATCATCACTCTTCTTGTTGCTGTTATTCATGTAAAAGACTTCATATGAACCATGAAAGCCTAGCTATTATCCATTTTTTTTTCAACTTTGGGGAATTTTGTATCAACACTTCTGGTTAACAAGAGCCATTTTTAATTTGCTTTAGTATTTGGTTTATGATTAAAGGTGTTTCGTCTTTAATTTAGTTATATTGCTTTCTCCAACAGGATGGCATTTTTAAGATGTGTCTATCTCCTAAAGGGACTGTATTAGCTACCATTCATCAATCTGGTCTGCTGGGTCTCTGGGATGTACCTTCAATGAGAAGAAAGAAGGCTTGGCCTAAACATGAACAGGTACTGTGGAATTTAGAAAACAGAAGAAACAGTTCTGGCTTTTTCAAAGAAAAAAAAAAGTCTTTGCAGGTTCTTCAAATTGTCAGAGATCAGTGAATTGTCGGAATGAACTGAGATTTTTACAAAGTTAAATGCTTTTTAGTGGGTAATCATGTTTGTTGGTATGATGTCAGTTACAGATCAGTCAAGGACTGCGTCAAAAGTAGGATGCTGAGGGGCTGCAGCATCGTGCAGCCAGGCTGCATAGGGTTTAAAGGCATTGAAGACTCGCCCCGAACCGCGTGCAGCCATCTGAAAAAGTTAACTTTCGGTTGCTTGCAAGTGACGTTTTGTTTGTGTCGCTACAAAATGCAGACGGTACAGTAATGAAACGTGATACCTTGTTATCTTTAGCTGGACCTGAGATGTCCATCCCTGTATTGTTTGTACAGTGTGCTGTGGGTATTGACCGCAGCTGTATGTACTGACTGTACTCTAGTGTATAATTACCGACGGCAGCAAGCTGTGTGTGTGTATTTTCTGGGATCGATGGTGGTGTCTAACACTTCTGTTACACCTCATTCGCAAGTAGGTCAGATTACCGGCATTAGACGTTTCTTTTTGCGCGAGTCTTCACACCCTTTAACCTTTTGTGCTATGCAGTTACACACAATAGGCACTGTCATCTTCAGTCTTGCTGCAGCTTTCTTTATTTATTTATTTTTTGACATGATTGCCTATGCATCAGTACACCTGCAATCTCATTTTCACCAACGTACGCAGATTTATACATTTATTGCTGAATAGTTAGCTTTTGAACGGATTCAATTCCTAATGCTTCAAATGCAGTCATTGTAGAAGAACAAGAAGCCTCCATGCTACGCCTCCAGGTCGTCGACTACCGACAGAACTATAATATATTACTATGAATTAATTGGGGAGAACAGATCATTAGAGAATTACATTTCTGTGTATTTCCTTCATTGGTATTGTGTCAACCATCATGGTTTAGTTGAGAGGGTAAAAGTTTAAAACATCTCAATTTGTTGTCACCTGTAATAAGTTATATCTCATTATATCTCTCTCTCTTTCTTTTTTCTTCCCTTCCCTCCATCTAGCCGAAACTGGAGGAGTCAGGCTCTAACTCTTTGTTGCCTACGAAGAAGAGAAAGCTTCAAGAAGGTAAGACCTCATTTTGCACCAAATTTTGTTTGCCTTAAAAAAGTCTTAAAAGAAAGATCCAGAATTAAAACCACATTATCGAATAAGCATGTTAACTGTAACGTTTGAGTGGATGGAGGCGGTGCCATTAG
Organism: Apostichopus japonicus; assembly: GCF_037975245.1. NCBI lineage: Eukaryota > Metazoa > Echinodermata > Holothuroidea > Aspidochirotida > Stichopodidae > Apostichopus > Apostichopus japonicus. Next base: position 8,454,036 of record NC_092573.1, read on the forward strand.
CAGCAGTGAAACCCTAGCATGTGGGAGGTCATGGGTTAAGGGCGGGGTCTTCCCCCAGGGGGTATCCCATGGTTTCCCATCTGAATTGGTCTTCCAAAATGTTTGAAAAAGGAAAATGAGCTAGTACTGTCAAATCTGATAGCAGCCCGACATGAGTTGTAAGTTATAAGCCATTCGGATTCTCCTACTTGCATGTATGGCTGCTTAGTGTCATAAAATACCTGCCTTCCATGCCGACATTATAACCTCTCTATTGAATTATGTTCTATCAAGTACTCTCTCATGAATTCTAAACGGTTCTACTTTGTTACCAGGGCAACCATCCGACACCCTGGCAGATGTCAACTTTTGGTCCGAAACTGTGAGTCGCATCGTAGCAATTAATAGATATTTTGTCGTTATATTTGTTAAACAAATTTGTGTCAAATTCCTCTCTGTATTTCAGTTACGATCAAGTTTAATCTCCTGCATGTCGTTGTTTAGGTTTTGATGTTAATGTAAAATGCGCATGCATCTAGTAATGTCTTTGTACATAGTGCGGCAACAGATTTTCTTCCACCCCAGTTAGAGAGTTTAGACTCTGGTAGCCCAGGTTATGCTCAAACCCAATCAATATTCCATAAATTTTGACTTGATATATTTTGTTAACATTATGAGGGATGCAGTCTTCTGTGTCCTAGTTTATTTCTATTTTGCCAAATAGGACATAAAAAATCGTTGAAGAACTGTCTATTCATCGATAGTCCAAATGACTTTGTTCGACACAGTTGCACTACAGTGTCTGTTGAGTAGGGTGTCTGGAAACCATTGCTGTGGTGCTCGAGCTTACAATATGGTTGACGGAAGTATTAATACCAAGATGTCAACTTCTAAACCACGAACAGTGGCAGTAATTAGAAATATTAAACAGTAATTTATCCATGATCATCATTGATATCTTTTTTTTTTTTTTTTTTACGTGAGTTTTTCAGTTCATAATGATAGATTTTCCAAAACTAATATTTCAAATTGACAACTGCCATTTGTTCCTAGAGATGCTGCTTATTAATGTTTTTGGAAGTGTTACTCACTCAGAATTCTATCTTCTCTATCTTCCAGAGTCTCATTCTAGCTCGTTTTTCCGGTGCTCTGGCCGTCTGTTCTTCCTCTGACCTGAAGAATAGACTCGGAGATGCAGCAGAGCAACTCGACTCGGCGCCCAGGCTCACTCCCAGATTCGGGAAAGGTTTTCTTGCCCTAGAGGTAGGGAAATGTTCCAGAAAAAAGTCATACAAACTTAGTGTGTTTCTTGTCCATAGCTGCAAGCTCTGTATATTTTGCCAGAATTTTAACTTCATCTTATAGCTGTTAAGTTTCATTAATTTCCCAATATATATTTTAGTTTCTCATCAGCGTTAAAGACACTGTCTCTTCGAAAGCTTTCTTTCCATCATTGAGTAAATTTTTTTCGATACGCAGAAATCCCATGTTGACTTTTCTATGTTCAGTTTACATCTTGTGTCACCGAGATCTAGCTCAAGTAATGGAAGAAAGGAAGGATCATCAAAAGTGTTTTTACTCATTTATTGAATCACAGTGAAAGATATGTTAGACTATCCGTAGCAACATGTGTAACAGGATCAATGATGAACAGAACAGAAATTAAATGATAAGCTCCCGCAGTCGGTAAGCATTCTAAATACAGGAAACTTGCATGTGTGCCATGCCTCAAATTACACTTGGTCAAGGTCAGTTCTGACCCTAATTCGACCTCTCAATATGCAAATAACATCGAAACCACACAAGGCAAAATTGTCAATGGACATCTTGATTTACTCTATGGGCCCTATACCTGTGATGGCAACCACATGGGAACTTTCTCTTTTTTTTGGCATCTTTTGTTAGTGCGATACCAGGGCTGTTCCCCCTGGACATCGTCACCTATCTGAGAGTGTGGATTCAGATGGAATAAATAGCGCCCTCATTGAAAGTGACGAAGAAGAGGAGGAGGACGATGATGAAGACCTGTCTTACATTTCACGATCAACAGGGTATATCAGACAGGTACGGAAAACCGAAAGAATTCGAGGTTTCAGTTCAGAGGTTTTATTTCTTTAAACATACAATGTAACATTGATTATGCATACTTCTAATGTCCAGGCCCAAAAATTATTTTTAATTCTATAACACTGCACACTTTCTTTCGGTACAGTTCAATGTGTTAGGGTGTTGTTATCTCAACTTCAAAGCCCCTATTGAAAAGTATTTTGAATACAGTTCTGTACAATATTGTGCTATCTATCATAATGTCCTGAGTTCGAGTCACTCCAAGATTAATGTATGTCGTCCAGTTACAGAGTTGTTGACAATTCATAGTCATGGATGTTAAATATGAATCTAAGAGACTGATTATGGTCAGCTTGCAGCTTTGATAAGCCAATGATGGCTTCTTCGCGAGTTCCTGCTTGCAGGAGGATCTAAAATACATACATCTTTGTCAAAATAAAATGTATACTCAAAGTGTGCCAAACCGTATTATCCAGATCTTTTTCATGTCATGACAGCATCGGGTTCCGATGACTCCACATAGTTCCAGTTTTATTGTACTTCTTTGTTTTAATGTGAACCCTTTCACCTATCCTCTCCTCCCCTTCTCCTTCCTCCTCTCCCCTCCCCCTTCTATTCATCTTTATTTGGTGGTTAGTTTGATCAAAATTCTATTCCCACAGGCCCTCTATTTTATCACAGACAGCGAAAGATTTCAACCTCCCAGGAAGAAGACAAAGTAAGTTTTTTTTGGCCTTTTTTTGGGTGTGCGTGTGTCCTATACCTTTAATATTCTATTGTTATGGTTTTATGAAATAAATAAATTAAGTGCATTTTGATAACAATAATTTCATCAGTTTCCATCTTTAATTTTTTGCTGAATATAATCCATTTGAGATGGTTCTATTCATGTTTATGATTGTCATTAAAACTTAGAATCTAGCCAAAAAATTAAAACAGATACAAATTGTTGAACTGAATCCATTTCTTATATTCACATGTCTGTCCATTAAGAGTAACTTTATATGCAAATTGATGCAGATTTAGGTATATAAATGTTGCTTCCTTTGTTTTACAACTTAACAACAGAGTCATGAAGCATACATACCGATTGGTTAGTCTGCATGAGACAACTCCTCAAGAACTCTATGCCAGGAGGGTAAGTCTCTTCATGTCATTGAAAAAGTGGGTTTCAGAGACATCTTCTCTATCCTAAGAAGTTGGCCTTTAACTACCCAACTAAATGTCTTTTGTAGTTTGCAAGACCGATGTCTTACAAATGGCACCTAAATGGCATATAAACTGATGAGGACACAAAATGAATGTTTTCTGTTCATGACCGGCACTCATGCGAACTGTAATAATTCCCTGCGATCGCTTATGTTTGTTCGTACTGAGGAGTTTTAGTTGTGAACCTTGTGAACACAATGCCGCCTGTTATGGGGGGGGGGTGGTGGGGGAGCCGATGTCGTGATTCCACCGACTGAAGACGAAGTGACCCATAACCTTTCGCAGATGTATGCAAAGCACCCCACTATCCACGATGTTCCATGTTACAACGGTTCAGTCGAGTTAGGTGGCATATAGTGGGGCAGTGTGTGGCTGGCTTAAACTTAAGACCAACATTATTGATAACAAATTTCTTCCTTTCTTCAATACATGTTCCACCATTAAATGCCAACTGTTGACAAAGATATTGTAAGGTCACATGTAATAAAAGAATCAATGTTTGATTAAAACATATCATCTGCTTATATTTAAAATGTTGTTCTGTTCTATTGAAGCATTTTAAAGACCATTGAACTCCACCCTTTGCATGGTCCAGTCTGATGCTTCACTGTTGAAATATTCAGGAAATAAAACCTTTCATTAATTAACACCGATTCTGTCTTCAACAGATTCAAAACGAAGAATACGGAGAAGCTTTGGCCGTTGCTAAGAGATTTGCTCTGGATACCGATTTGGTCTACCAAACTCAGTGGAAGAAATATCCTGTCTCCCTGGCAACCATTCAAGATTACCTTGTAAGGTTTACTGTTTTTTCCTCCATCTTAATCTTGTATTTTATACCTAGAGTCACATCATCCCTTAGCACGTCCAATCCAAGATAGCCACTTGCTTTTGCATTTTCTTAAAATTATACAAAACTCCTCAGATAACAGATCAGCTGCTTGTATTTCTTTCAAGTAACTGAATGCATTGTTCCATAAGATTACTCAGTATTTGTTATATGCAAAACTGATGACACAAATACCAGTAATGATATCAGTTCTCTTTCATGCATGTTTGCTTCAGGAGATGTTGTTGTGCACAACCAGCCAGAGTAGCTCACCGATATACCAGGGAATCATTTTAGTGTTCAAAATTTTGCGTAGCAGTTTTGAATGTTCCGAACTGTGTCTCATATAAAATGCTATCAGTGGTTCCTATGTACGGAAGATGCTAAACATCTGTGAACTTGTATAGCAGATTGCCCATATATAGCAGATGTATAGCAGATTGCCCATATCACAACAGCATCTTCAGGATGCAACCGGATAAGTTATTCCCTGTGTAAAATTTCTGCAATATTGTCCCACTTGCAAATATTCCAGAAGGACTAAACTCACCAACCGTTTTCAAGCAATGTACACTTCATCTGCTGCACCCTCAGGACATATTGTCTCTGAGTAACTTAATCATCTAATTGGATCCATTATTATCTGGGAGCATTAACAGTCTTTGGGAAAAAGATTTGGAAACTTCTGGTACTATTTTGTGTAGTACTAAAATTGTTAGATATTGAAAATAGTTCTTGATATTTCATCCATTGTTTCGCGTACTGACGAATATGCATATTATTTTATTTTGTCCTACGATGGTGTTTTAAACATCTATACGCCCTTAAAATTGTTCTACATCCTTTAAAAATAGGACGGCAATAAAATATAATTTGTTGTCTGTAACATAAAGCTAGGAGACTGCTAAGAAAGATATCATTTGTGATCAAAAATTCAGTTTTCAAATCAGTGAAATGATTTGGACCGTGATATAACATTTGTCAGTACGTGAAACGGGATGATTTGTCGGTGAGTATTTATTACAAGTAGACATTTTTTCCTTTGGTTGTCTTCCATAGAGTAAGATCACCAAGCGGTCTTGGGTGCTACACGAATGTTTGGAAAGAGTCCCCGAGGATATCGATGCTGCGAGAGAGCTCTTGGAATATGGACTCTCTGGAACTGACGTTAAGGCCCTCATTACTATCAGAAATGGAGAGGATAATGGCAGGTGAAGGACAAGATTTAGATCTTTCTGATTTATCAGAATTTATTCCCAAATTACTTTTCATTTCTGGACAGATATTGTCGATCCCGTACGTACTCTAACGTCCTTTTTGTTTGTGTCTCTGAGGTATTACCTGCTGATTTTTAGTTTTAGTATCTTTATTTCATCTTTTGTGTTCACGCTTGTTAACGTCACAAATATATCAGTTACTTTAAGAAAAAAAGAGTAATAATTATCGATCATGTTTTTCTTAGTCACCCTGTGTGATGAATAACGAAGCACAAGTACTACCTATCGTTAAGTACAATGCTACAGATAAACAAGATTTGTGTGGGTTAAGTGTGTGGGGAGAGGGAAACTAGTGCAGAGGGGTAATGTTTAAAAACAAATCCCTTTTGATGATACATGATCATTTACAGTCGTTATTTTTAAGGCAATAAAAATTCATAGTTACACATATTGACTAAAAAATATGTGCATGTCATTGAAAACCCCATTTTTAATAAATAACAAATATGTCATTTATATAGCGCTTAATCACAAAAAGTATCGAATAAAACGATAAAAAGGAAATAAATACAGTGAAAACAAATAATAACCTAATAAAAATAATCCTAAAATACCGACACAAAAAATGTAAAAAAAAATAAGAGGTTATTAAAAATACAATAGAAGGTTATAAAAAATACAATAGGAGGTTATAAAAGTACAATAAGAGGTTATAGCAAACAAGAGATTATTAAAGGTAATATTACGTAAAATAACTTTAAAAAATACGTCTTCAAATGACATTTATATATTGGCAGCGTTGGACTGGTCCTGATGTCTTTTGGCAAATCATTCCATAGCTTTGGACCAATGTAACTGAATGCTTGTTTGCCAATTGTCTTCCTTGCTGGTGGTACAAGAAATAAGGATGTGTCAGAAGAAGAAACGTAGCAAGCACCGTACAAAACAGAGACTGGTTGTGGAAATCACCATGGTTACAATGAAATCCTATTTTTTCATCACTTTAATAAATAGGCTTTACTGGCACGCATTGACTTTTGCGCTCGGTCTGTCGTTTCTTTCCACTCAGATTTATTGATTGTTCATTGGATGACGGAGATGAAACCATGGATACATCTGAAGACTGGGAGGCGGCAAACTTTAATGAAGATGAAGCTACGGTGTTAGCCAGACGGATGAGAGAATACCAGCAGAAACACGTCAAAGAAGTTGACTTTAACAGGTGATGACAGCTTCATAACAAGCTTTTCATCGGAGGGGGGAGGGGGTGGGAGAGGAGGGTAGGGGGGACGGTAAATGGGACAATTTACAGCTTCATAACGAGCTTTCAATCAGAGGGGGGAGGGGAAGAGGAGGGAAGGGGGAGAGGAGGGGATGGGGAAAGGAGGGGGAGAGGAGGGGAGAGGGAGGGGAAGGGGAGGGGAGAGGAGGGGAGGGGAGGGGGAGAGGAGGGGAGAAGAGGGGAGGGGGAGAGGAGGTGGAGGGGAGGGGAGAGGAGGGGAGGAGGAGGGGAGAGGGGATGGTAAATGGGCCAATTTGAGTTCTTGTCATAGGAAGGTTTACTAGCCTGGGAGTTTCATTGTTCATCTCTAGGTGACAGGTATTACGATTTGTTTTTGTTTCTGAATAAACATGGTACCTATTAATAGTAGATCAATGTCACTGTTTTGCTGAATTATTATTATTATTTTTTTTTTCAGTCTCAATATTGAGCAGAAGGAATTGATCAATTGCAGGCTGCGTCTTCTTTCGTATCTTGACAGACTCAAAACATATGAGGTAAGGGTTCTGATGAACTAAACTTTGGCATTATTTTATTATATATTTATTTCATATATTTTATAGTAATAATTCTGTCACCAAATATTGATATAACATATCACTTTGGAACCATACTGCATTACTTAACTATATTCCCGGGCCTTTTATCTTGCACTGCCATGTTAACAATACTTTAATACAGATAACGTCAACCACCCCTCCCCCCTCCCCCGCTCCGCCCTCCTCACCTCGGTTTCCTCTCGTCCAGGTATTTTCTCTCATATTTTTTAAAGGGGTCCTGTTTTGTGCATGATTTGATGTTCTACTGCAATATAAATTATAGTACGGTTTATGTATTTTGCCCACTGATTCTGTAATAATAAGAATAAGCATAGTGTATCATTAGAATGAGTCTGGCTCAATACGATAGCTATCACGAATATGTTGAAGCAAAGGCAAAATGTGAAGTTTACTTTAATCCTTCCTGTCTATTCTTCCATTGTCTTCAACCCCCATTCCCCCACCCACACTGCTGCCCCCACCCAACCCCCCTTCCCCCACCCACCCTGCCGCACCCTCCCAACCACTCCCTCCTTCCTCAGTTTTCTTCTTTAATATTCTTGTCATTTTACCCTCATCACCAGGACATCAAGGGTGGAGAAGAGAGAGCCGCTAGACTTTACTCTGAAGACGATTACCATCAGTTCAGGTCAAGAAACATCGTTGAACTTGCAGTGGAATACGCAAGGGTGAGCTTATTATTACATGTACTTGAGAGTCGATACAGTCGTCTGGTATACGAAATTAAAATAAGTACACACGACGACCATCAGAAAGTGCAGAAGGTTGTTCATCTAGCTCATTGACTACGAGGAAACAAACCCGCAGGAAGAAGGCATGGAAATATGAAGAAAGAATACTTGGAAAAGACGAATTATACTTGAAACAAGTCTGATAAAACCTTGATGTCTATAACTGTTTACTAGCTTAGAGTAGTATACTAGCTGAGTAAACACTTATACAGAGATTATGATAAATGGAATAAAAAGGGCTTCTTGCTTATCCTGTCTGCACATAGCAACCCTATCTATATATAGTTACTAGTAGCAACCACCATCTATGTAGGTACCTTAGCTCTTGAACAGTTTACTCCACAGCCTGCCGAGATAGATAGATAGATATTTATTCAGCCACTGATCATAACAATTCAATAAAAATTGGGTAAAAACAAGAGCTCAAAAGTCAAAACGAGTGGAAAAATAAAAACAAGATTCAAAATATAATGAATACCAGGATAAAAATGTTGCTAAGACATTACACACACAGTGTTCAAAATACGTCAGAAACCCTAAAATTGGTAAAACAGATAAATAAAATCGAGATAACGAAAGATTGCACAATAAATGGCAAAAACAGCAAGCTATCGATGTGGCGTAACAATCAACGAAGTTAGTTAGTGCATGCACTACAACGTCTATATGGAAGAAGGCATATACATTGAGTGTACAGTATGGAATAAGATAAGATTACTTCTAGTAGGGTGATCTACCTGCTATGAAGTCATTCTCAAGATGAAACTTTGATTTCCCTTAAACTGGACATGGAATACTGCCTGCCACATTGGTACTTTCTACCTATGGAAGGCATTATTTGAAAGATTTTTTTTTGTAAAAGATAAGATATCTAATTAAGGCTCTTGGTAGATGTGTACTTGCCACTTTGACATTGTAAACTACTGGTTTTCTTACAATTTAGAAATCTGACTGTAAGGAAGTCGACACTTTGCTCACCTTCCATGGAAAGGAATTACTGCCCTACTGGTTGATGATCTTAAGCGAATTCCCCGAAACGACTCCACCATCTGAATACAAGCAGCTGTTGCCAGAAATGAGGTATGGATAGACGGTAAAAGACTGATATTAATTTTTGAGAGGTGGCTGAAAACGCAATATTTTTGAAATTTCTGTTTTGAAAAATCCCCAGAAATTTGTGAGAAATGTGTCAAACTCTTTTACCCCTTGATTTTATATATATATGTATATTATTTAATTATCTTGAATGTCTGTTCTTGTCATATGTAGCTTCACGAGGACAAGAAGCACAATGATGAAGTTGTGCACATTTTATTACTCATTCTCTGAGGACCCGGGTCTGGGTGGTTATAGTTTAGGTATAAAGTATTAAGGGACAACCAAGATTTTGGGGCAGTCCAAAAAGCTACTACATTCTTGTAAAATCAAACCTGGGGTGAAGTTTGCCAGGTTTTTCCTCTTTTCTTGGTCAAATCTTTGAATATTGAAAGTTATTTCCATTCTTTATTAATTGATGGGTACCCAATATCATGATGCTTTATTCAATTCATCTGATAAACGAGTTTTTTGTGAGTACGCTAAATTAGTCCATTGTGATTTTTTCCACAGTGCGGACTCGGACGAAGTCTACGAGTGGGCGGAACAGAGCTTCCGGGAATCCGACTGGTCGGAAGATCCAAAAGTGATGAACATAATACACCCTGACCTGCAAGACCCAGGAGAAGAGTTCTTTGATGATAACCCTCTCATGAAGAGATTTAGGTATGTATCTACCCCTCTCCCCGCCCCCCTTAAAAAAAGAAAAGTACAAAAGAGAAATGCATGCACCTGCAAATTAACCAGTGTTGTAAACTTCACACTGCTTGCAATGTCAGCTTATATTTCATCTTTTACAGTCTTTTGCAAAGACAGTTTTTTGGAAATTACCCCTTAAAAATCTGTTTGCCCAGGATTTTTTATTTTTTTTAACGCTCTCATTTGGAGTATGGCACAGGATTTTGTTGTGTTAATGAGACAACAGTAAATTTTATAAGTAAATGAATAATGGAAAACTTAAACAGTATATTTTGTTATCATATTTTGTAAAATGCTTGATTATATACCTTTATATTTCTTTGTTTTTGTTTGTCTTCTTACACAGGTCAGACACCTTGACCAAGGAGATGGTCACTGATTGGTACTCCTTCAGAATCAGGGAAATTGAGAACCAGTCACATCAGGTAACCTTACAATGACTGCATTATGTAACATTATTCTAGTTCGAATTTCTTTTCAAATTTTTAAAGCTTATTAGCTTATTGAAGCTTATAAGCTGTAAAAATTTCAGTGTACAATTTGTTGTTTTGTTTCAAGAATGCCCAACACCTAGTGTGCAGTATAGGAACACAGAAATATGAGCTATTTTAAAATCTTTCTCTCCATCCTTGTCCACTTATAATCCCCTTACATCTATCTCTTTTGTGTTCACCGTGCTCATTAACCTGTCTGTATTCTGTGCGTGTTTTTGTCCCTTCTGTTACTGTTACTTGTCATTTAGCCTCTGAAGTAGATCCTGCTAGGATCGAAACGTCAGGCCAACTTACTTTTACACATTCTATTACACAGGCTCTCTAGTGGATAAGCAGTTTGCTAACAGTTTTATTTTTTTTTGATATTAAAATCTTATAAGCTGTAAAAATTTCAGCCTACAATTTGTTGTTTTGTTTCAAGAATGCACAACACCTAGTGTTGCAGGATAGGAACTCAGCAATCCTCCCCCTTTTTCACCATTCTCCAATCTATTTCCATAAGGTATATCAAGAATATTTTCTAAAACAATACCGTGTACCTTGATTTGTGCAAAACATGATTATTATTAGTTGTGGTCAATCTGTCTTGAGTATTCCTCGTTAACAATGGATGGCTTGGATGAATAGATAGACGTGTCAATGTTTATTCTTTTGCCATTGCCTTTCCAAATTACTTTGCTATAATTGATTACAGAGATGTACTTATCTCTGCCATGGCTTTCTCTGTTCCCCGAAATCGGGTTTGAGTCGTACAATACCGTAGCTGTAATAACACTTTTGTGAAAGGTTAAAAAAATCATAAAAAAAAAAAATCGATCAATCAATTTAATTTATTTTTGTTTAGGTTGATAATGCTATTGAACTCGCAAGGCTAGCATCTGAGAGAGGAATTCAAGTAAGTCTTACTCTATATTTTAATTTAATTTTGTCTTTTTTGTTTGTTTGTCCAAGGTGCTGAAGAGAACAATAAATAGAAAGTTTGAAATGTAAAATCTTGAAATGTTATTTCAGTTTATTTGGATGAAAGGTGCCCTTGTGCAATAATCTCTGCTGTTTATGCGTAGAGGACACCTTGTCCTGTTTGGACAAAAGATTATATAACATTCACTTGGAAACTTAATTGAACTGTGTGACAGGATGTTATTTTATGTAAGTCATTTTTGGTCAAATAACATCATAAAACTTGAACGGTGGTTTTAATTGTGGAGGGGTTTGTTGTCATGTCCATACATGTGTGGGGGGGGGGTGGTTGGATTGGAGGAGGGGGTGGGGAGCTGCTTGACACAAGCTATAGCAGCATCCTTGTCCTGTGGTTTCAGCATTTCACTTACAGACCAAGAGAAGTGGCAGGGAATGGTGTTCAGAAGTACTTTATCTTTAAAATGCAATGTGTGAGCAATTCAGTAAATCTATGTAATATTTACTAGAAGATTGGAAAATACTAGAAATGGTTCTTTTTGCCTCTTTAGGGTCTTAACAACCTGCGTGATGACCTTAAAACTTTGGAGGTCATGATTTACGAAGCAGAAGTCGACCCGAATTTGACCTTAGAGGAAATAGAGAAGATGGATGACCTAGAAAAGATCAAACAACTTATGAAGACGGTAAGAATAAAGATTTAGGAAAAATAGGATGTAGTTATTTCTTTTAATTTCATATACTTTTCATAAGAATATACATGTACAGATATAATTGAATATTATTAAATACAATTGAAGTGAAATATTCAACATTTTTGTGCAGTACAATGTAGCACACAAACATGCAGGAAAGGAAGAAAAATACAATAAAAAAGAAAACACAAAAAAAAAAAAAATTATGGAAATAACTGGTTGTGTGGGCCACGTAAAGTCACCCATCTTGCAAAAACATGGTTAAAAAAATTGTTGGGTTTATAATTTTAAGTGTCAACAGCTAGTCATTACCTTGGGAAGAAATATGTCTGATATTAAAAATATATTTCATATATTCTATATTAAACTCTCATCACTATACCCCCATTATTAAACTTGACCTCGTCCAGAGTCATTTCCAAGTGATGGAGTAGAGTCAACAGTATTTTAAATTTTCCAGTTTGGTTTTGTAAGTGATCCATACCAAGGAGTGTCTGGGAGACACACAATTTTGTGAAACGAATCAAATTCCTTCGGCACTTTGTCCAGCAGGAAAGCTGCAGCAGCTGCAAGATATGCTGCAGCAAGGCTGAATCAATATCAAACAATAGAGATTATCTCTCATTAGACCAGCAGTCCCTATTCTGTCATGACTGCACAATACAACAGTTTATATCGTTTGCAGCCCCCTCCGCATCCTTCCTTGGACACAGTGCTTTAATAACTGGCTCATTAATCTTTGTGTGGAAGAAGTTGGCTGAAGTTGAGTTGACCACAACTGATTGGGTTTATGACAGGGTCGTTGCAAAATTCTAAGGGAGCAAAGTATGAATGTGTTTGGTTGGGAATTGTATCTATGACAATATATACAATCTACTGCTACATATGATAGTTTAGTTTTGTATTATCCCATATGATGTAGGGTTTGTTTTCCTCTGAAATGATACTGGTGTGTGCATCTTTGTGAAAGATAGAAAAACAAAAATTGTAATTTTAGATATTATAGAATTGAAATATTTGACCATATGTGAGGTTCCAACAACTTTTCCTTGCCTTGTCTTTGCCTTGTTTGATTTTTTAAATTTTTATATAATCATTTTATAAAGTATGTGCAAGCTTACATTACAGACGACATCTTCTTTGTCCTATTCAGACACCAAAGGAGGTCTACTTGAAAAATATGAAGAGGTGGGTACTACCATTTCTTGAGAGGTGCGAAAGAAAGACGCCCGGTATCCGTGGAGATTTACTTCGTGACTACATCTTGTCTACTGCGAAGGTAAATCTATTTTTCATAGACACTATTTTGATTTCACAAGAATCAGAATTAATATATGTAAAAGCCAGCATCACAGTGTAACCAAGCGTACATTGGGCACTGCCAGACTCCACACTTTTCAGAAAGTATTTCTATATCAGTGAAAATACATATGCATAAATTTTGTCTGTATCTGCTGATCTTTGTATCATGAATTCTTTAGTGTAATTAATATTCTATAAATAAATCCAATTTGTTCCATATTTGAGCATTTTGTTTTATACTGTGGTAATAAATAGTGTAGAAACTGTGATGGATCGCCAACAAGATGCAAATGGCTAATTCTGTATAAGCATTAGTTTTATCAGACAATTTTCATTCCAATTTTTGAAATAATGTAGTTTCAGAAATTACTGCCAATTTTATATATGTTCGAAAGCTCTTATATTCATTGTGCAAATGATTTTATAAGTACAATTGGAAGTGTGCTGTTATCTTTCATTGATGGAACTTTATGATAATTAAATGTTTAAATTTTTCATTTCATAAACTTTTCCTGCATTTAGAATGACTTGGCCTACTGTTTGCAGATATTTGAGAATTGTAAGCCAGGGGTGAGTTTTTTTGTCTTAAATGTAAATTTTTTAAATTTGTAAAAATATTAGACATATGGTTAACCCTCATACATGCTTTGTGACTGCCTGTATCTCATTCTCTTTCTTCGACACGATACTACCAGCTATTAAGCATACTAGCTTATTATTGAAAATACTAACAAAAGTCGCTAGTATGCTTTGTGGCACTCTATTGAGGCTATGATATATCACTGATGTGTTTGATTAGTGATGTTTATTCCAGTTTGTTAGCTTGAGAAAAAAAAAATTAGCATAAAAATCAAACTTGAAACTATTATTATTGGTGTCCTGAAGCTTCAAGACAAGAAAGCTATTTGTATAATATCTTTTATAAATGCCCTTTACAGATGCATTATTGATTATTGATAAGATCACTGGTAGTTTATAGTACAACAATCCACTATGTCATGCCATATGATACTTTTAGATTTCATGAGCAAAAAAAAACCACACAGTCAACAAGGAACTCATGATCGTGCCCTCAGGAATGATTTGTTTATTGCGTTAAGTACCCTGGATAAAACTCGGTCATCACATGCCACTCTCCTTAAGGCTTCCGGTCATACTGTGGTTCTGCTGAAATCATCACATGAGATGGTTTGGAGGATGTTACTTGTTGGAAGAATTACTACAACTCTGGTCAACAAGTGATTTACACCGAGATGTTGTAAACTCTTGATGCTATGTCTGATTATCATTTGTTGGCATAACTTAATAGAGGTGCAATGTGACTTGAAAAGAGGAGATTCTTAATTTATGCAATCTGCCTGACACGTCAGGCATGGGCAAAGTGTACCCCCCCATCCCCGCCACAAGAAGGCTTTCGAAACCCTATCAATGTCTCTGTGCAACCTTAATAGCTAATAGCAAAGGGAGACATGAAATATGTTAGGCATAAGGAACTTTGTTTAATATGTCCTACTTGTGATGTGATAGTTCAAAATTAACACATGGACAACATAAATAATTTTTGGATCTTTGATTTCCCATTTTTAGTCATGTGTCCATGTTTATATCATGGAAGGAATTACATCCATAAGTCGGGCATGGTTTTCACTGTGGCGAACTAGATTAATTTCTCTAATTATGATTATTTTCCTGCAGATAACAAATCCTATCCTTACGGACCTGCAGGACATAGTACCCCTAGCACTGGAATGTGTCTATTCATGTGAAGGAAAAGACCAACATGAAAATGCTCAGAAAGTTCTAAACTGTCTTCCCAAGAAAGGTTTTGGGTGAGGAGGATTTCCTGTTTTATTTGTTTTTTTAAATTTTATGTATTAAAACTGGATTCAAATATTTAAAAAATATTTTAATATAGTCTATGTGAGCCAAACAGTTTATTCTGCTTTTCTTGTGCAACCATGTGCACAAAATGATACTTGTTGTCTGAATCATATCTCTCCACGAGCTCTCTGTGTGGTCAACAGTTAATACTGAATGATGTGCTTCTATTTCTCAAGTATGCCTGAAGTGAAAATGTGATGTTAGGGATGCTTTGTGATGCTGTGGTTTGAAAAGGGAAAACTCTTATTTTATGTAAGTAGATATGTTTCATCAAGACTCCATGGATGTTAAGGAAAATACTAAAAATGCAGTTTTCCATCAAGTGAAGTAGCTGTTGAACAATATACAGGTTGTTATGAATGCAAACTTTCCCTCCTCCCCACCCCACCCCACACGACATATTTGTTGTTTGGTTTAAATATATGATAAATTGATTGATCTTCTTGCAGTGTTATAGCTGAGGATATGGGGGCGCTCCATCACGACATTGAACAATTGCAGAACCACTTGAGGGCAGTAGAGATCCTCTTGAGGCGCGAGATCAAGAAGACTGCAAGATTTATCCGAGACTCACAACTTGACTCAGAGAAAGCCGAACAGCTGATGATACAGCTCACAAGGCAGGCCCCCAAACCGTGAGTAGCAATGTAGTACCCAGCTCAGTAGATTTAAGAAAATAGAGGGACTACAAAACATGTCATCTAGAAGGAATTTCTCATTATTGGACAAAATATGTGCAAAGGGTTTTTAAAGACTTAATTTTCTTAGAAATTTGTTCAGCTTGAAATCAATCATTAATTTGAATTAACAAATTAATGAAGAACTTTATAGGTAGATCGTTCATTTTTTATCTTCATTTTCATGGCAATAATATATCATAACTTTATACTTTTGTCTAAATTACTTCTGTTTATACTTGTTTTCTAACTTCCATAGTAGAAATAAATTTGAACTTAATTTAAGTCATGATTTTGGATGAATGCTGACTTATGTTGAGCATTCTCTTGTTTTTGCCAATATTTTATAAAGCATGAAGCATTTTTGCATGAAGCATTCAAGGAATAAGGAGGTGCCTCTAATTTGCTTCCATTTTTACTATCTGGTCTGCAATTAAATGTCTTCCTTTGAAAAGTGACAATCCCTCATCACCTGTAAAACATTTTACCGAAATAAGTGATAGGAAATCTATTTAGTATCATTATGGTACAACTATGGCAAGGGAGTTGCTATGGAAGCAATGCCAGAATAAATAAGAGAAAAATATTCTCAGAAATGTAAACTATGCACTCTTTGACTTTTTTTGGGAGTTTCATTTCCCCAAATGCGTAAGGTTTCCTGTTGGCGCAAATTTGGAACCTAACCCTTTGGGAGTTTGATATATACTCTTTGTGCTACACTACTTTGCGCAGACCGAGTCTGGGAGATAGATTAGCTTCCAAATATACTTTGGTTTTGCATTCGAGGAAAGTTGTGATTGGAACTTTTAGATAAATGCATCAGCTGAAGCAAAGTGTTTCTTTCAGTCAGTAATTTCACCTTTTGTCATCTTCCAGGGAAGGAGGATTCAAGAACATTGATTGGTTCCACCTTCTAGAAGACTGCATGGAATTACGTGACAAAGTGTACTCCTGCGTTGAACGGAAAAGATGTCTGGAGGTAAACTTACTATTTTCTAGGCCATTCAACGTTAACATTCATTTGTTGCACTGGTTTATGACCCGAGTAATTGTTAATTTAAGGAAGAAAAAAAACAATTTTTAAAATATCTGGTGACAGCAAATTTCTTTGTAAAATTATATTGATATTATAATAATGAATTTCAAGCCATTGGCTAAATTTGTGCAGAATTTCATCTTAAACCACTTTTATAACTTATTAGTACTACAGTATATGTGAGGTAAGAGGTCAATATAGCGATTTTTAAAGTGTACAATATTTTGTGATATCTTACAAGGTTTTGTATGTCAAAGTTTTAAAAATGCTGAATCTTTTACCCCAGATACATGCTAGTTATTCTAGATTTTGGTTGCTTTACGAGCTATTTTTAGGGCAGAAACTTTTAACCTTTATTGTGTCCTGTTCAACATTATTCAAACCTTTACCTCTTATTGTGATTACGTTAACTGCATTCTTTCTTCTTGACCATTTATCAGTTCCAGATCTAATGCTCTAATCCCTGTAATATTCCTATAATCCCTATATTATATTATATATATATATATTTCCTATAATCCCTATAATATTTGTAATATTTTTGTCTTTCAATAAATATTGGGGATGCTTTTTGTTTTTGAAACCTTTTATCTCTTTTTTAAGATCTATGTTGCCAGCCTACTTGGCTCTGAGAAGAAGTCTAACATTCAACTTGCGGGAGAGTTTCTTGCCAGAGCCAGGAAAGAATCAACAAAAGTTATGAAAACTTCACAGAAAGAGACAAAAGTTGCCACAACCAGCAGCACACTGTTTAAGCTTAGGCTGAGCAAGATTACCTATGAAAGCTCTGTTAGGCTAGTCTTGTCTGCAGCTAAAGAGTACTTTGATGCTTCAAAGAAGCTAATGGATACCAACATGGACCTTGCAAGGTGCGTTGATGTTCAAGTTATGTTGACATCATCATTTTTAACATGGTATTAAAAGACGAAAGGAGTGGGAAAGAGAGGAGACGTTGGTATAGAGACAGAGGGTGGGGGGGGGAGTGGGAGTTTGGAGAGAGACAACAAACTCAACTTTCACTTGACTCACATTTTGGAAGATATCGTACACTGCTTGTTCCTCTTTACTCTTCATCCTGATCTTCTTCATATTCTCCTATTTTTTCTTCTATGCAACAGTGGGTACATGTCAAAATCTCTCAGAATAAGGGGTTAATCAACGGTCTAGCGTGCGTTTCTCACAGGATTAATGCACGATCGGGGGATAATGCAAGCGATGCACGAGGGCGGAGCCCGAGTGCATCCAGCGATAGCGTTAACACCCGGAGTGCATTAATCATGTCAGTAACGCACGCTATACCGTTGATTAACCCCGTTCATTCATACACTACCATTTGTGTGGGGGAAAAATCATAAAACAAAACATTTTTGGTTACATATAACCAAAGATTTATTAAAGTGATGCCCTGTAATTTTACCATGCGTTACTCACAGGATTAATCACGGTCAGCTGACCTGAATGGACCAATAGGAGTTAGGAATCTTTACTAAGTATGAATGAACCATCAATTTAATCTTTGATTCAGTGCAAATAAAGCAAGTGCAAGTACACTAATCCTTGTTGAGATAAGCCTATGGAGAGTTTTCATGTAGCAGCAGCACACATATTTATACTAGTAAGCTCTTCATCCTATAATCCCTGCTACATACCTTCATTGTTTGGTTTGAGCAGTAAATAAAACCTATTTATGAGAAACGCACTATGACACCGTACCAATCGTCCCGACTGATCGAGATTGTCCCGTTTTGCAAGTACAATATCTTGTTCTGCAGTCAAACTCAATTCCGTATTTGCAAGGAAAATATCTTGTCCCACAGTTAAACAAAATTTGTCCCAATTTTCCAAAGGTCTTTGTGTCTTACAGAAATATCACTGTTTTTTAGGATATTATGTTATTTTAGGATATTATTTTTTTTATATAGTAAATAAAATCTATTTATGGGAAACGCACTATGACACCGTACCAATCGTCCCGACTGATCGAGATTGTCCCGTTTTGCAAGTACAATATCTTGTTCTGCAGTCAAACTCAATTCCGTATTTGCAAGGAAAATATCTTGTCCCACAGTTAAACAAAATTGTCCCAATTTTCCAAAGGTCTTGTGGCTTACAGAAATATCACTGTTATTAAGATATGAAGCAGACTAACAAGGTACACTTGTTGTGTTCATCAGTATACGTGACCAATCAGAAGCACGATGTAATCGCTTTCAATACATAAATTAGGATTGATAGACGCATATTAGCCCCCGGCCACAACCTTGGTGGAGAAAAAGACCTATGTAGCCCTCTTTAATTTTGTGCAATTTTGTTTAAGTTGGAGGGAGAAGTGCAGTGTCCCACTTATCAAGGAAAGAAATATGGTAACCATAAATATGAGTTGTTAACATGTTTACAATAATGTTATAAACCTTTTTTCCCCTCTCTCTCTCTCTCTTTCTTTCTAGGGCTTGTTTGGAACTGATCAACGAGTCTTGTCAAGAGATTGATGATGAGTTAGATTTAATCCAAAGTCTCTCCCTCCTGAATACATTTTCAACTCCAGTGTTACCCCTGAAAGGTGAGAGCTGCCAAAAGGTCTCTTGTAGTCTTAGGATATTAAACACTGCCCTGAGTTTTGTTGTAATTGACATCAACAGGAGGGTGACATCTCCAGTCCCTGGCCAAAATCTATATTTGGAGTAAACTAGTCTAGACTCCCTGCTTTTTTAAAATTTTTGATAGAAGTTTGTTGTTTATGTGCAGTCAGTATGGCATCACTGTCTATTGAACACAAGTAGCCATATTTTATAGTTAAATAGCTGAATCTCATGTGAAGTTATTTCAGTTTATTGCGTCACATCTCAATGTGAAGTATATTTCAGTTTATTGCGTTAAGGTCACGCACAGTTTCTTTAAAATTCTGGAGGAATTGTGTGATCATAAGTCTCAGCACAAGCATCAAAACTCAGCTCAGACTTAATACTCTTGAAGGATAAATGTACCTAGGTTGTTGCTACACTGTATATAACCATACAAGGCTAAAAGATGTTTTGTAAAGTTTTGAGGATAATATTTAACTAAGTTTACCCTTTCCAGAAAGATTATATACTTCCTAGAGTTGAAATTGAGGCTTAAATAAGACCAGTAATTTGAGTGAATCTGGTTGGAAAGAGAACTTTTGTGCATGAAATGCAGGGAGTACAGATTATACAATGCTTTGCCACTCTTCTTATTGTATGTCATTAGTTGGAAGTTGAGATTAATTGATTAATTAATTGATTGAACTATTTCTATTGTTCATGTTTCCTTACCTTTTAGTCCGCCTCAGCCAGAACAGACTCGATTTAGTCAAGATGGCGTTACAGTCCAGTCCCACAGCTTACAAGAGCAGTGGAAAGGTGAGAAAGTTATCATTTTGTTCTCAACCCCTTGAAATGGGCTCTTCTGGAGCTGTTCACAATCCAGGAATACGTACTACTCCATAAGTTGTCGATTTATGAATATTCATGTTTATAGGGCACTAGAATGTAAAATGCTGCTCTCCCTTATCACATCCCTAGATTTGTCTGATAGATTCGGTGTAATTGATTTCAATTCAGGGCATTTTCTAAATACTAAACTGGTGGATAAATTTCCCACCTGTCCTATTAGACTTGTAATTACAAATTGAAAGTGTTCATATTTGGTCAAGCATAGAATGGACATTCTTAAATATTGAACTGCCTTCATATACTCAAATTTCATGTTCATAATAATTATACTACTATGTACAAGGTGGGGTGGGGGAAGGGTGTGGGAGAGGGGATGTAAGCATATCCCCTTTTATAGGTTAGATGTATTTTTCTTTTTCCCCTACCAATGCAAATTCCCACCTGTGTATACTGTACATGCCTCATTGGAACACACCTTGATATTTCTGTATTTTTGATCAAATTGAGTAAGTATGTAGTGTTTCTTAGGACAAAAACAAAAGCAGTGATTGCATTCTAAAAGTGTGAAAACAACATTTTTGTTTACCTCGCATGCAAAAGTGAAGTTCATAATATTGATATGCACAATGGCATAATGCTGTCCTGCTATGTGTAATGTGTCATTACTTAATGCCAATATAGGTTCATTCTCATAAATAAAACTTGACTCGTTAAGTTACCGTTTGTCTGATTGATTAGTCACATATTCTAATTTTAAGATACTTGACCTAGCAAGGCTGCTTCGAGTTTACCTTAAAGATGAGGCCAAGGAGAAAGGACAGGTCCATGTACTGATTGCAGAGACTGCCCTTAAGGTGAAACATATTTTTAATTTTCTTTGTATTATTACAATTAGTGCACTAAGAAACCTGCATATCCATCTAGTGGGAAAGATAACTGGCACCCACATTTGTTCAGTCATTTACCCCCTAATCCCCCTCCCTCCACACACCCCTTCCACTCCCACTAATTGCCTCCCCATCTCGTGTCAACAACATGAGCTGAAAATAATACATAGACATTTTCTTTAAAATGTGCTTTACATGAGGTAAGCTGGGCCCAAATATTTTGTGTTGTTGGTTTAGATCTTCCCAGATCTAGTCAATTTATGTAAGCTACTGATTATCAAGTTAATTATAAAATACTTTCTGGTAATATTGGTGTATGATGAGGATTATAGTTTTGTAATATTACAAATGCAGTTGGAAATCAGGAAAAATTATTCTATGTATTTGTATTTCTTTAAAGAAACTGTTTGATTCATATTTCGTCTTTTGTTTTGTCAAAAGTTTATAGCCAATGACTTTAGAATTTGTGTACTTCCCTTACATGACTAAAGTGACTTAATAAATCAACTGTCTCCAGTTTAGATGGAGACATGACCTACGGATTTTGTCGCTGGTGGTATTTTCACATATTTAATAATTTCGTTGCAGGCTGGTGACCATCAGGTTGCCTACCTGCAGTGCCTGGCAATCATTAAGGACAAGTACAGTGAAGGTTGGACGGTATGCAAGAAACTAGCAGAGGCAAAGGGATTCCAGAACAAAGAGGCCAGGTGGGAGCAATGTTATTCTATATTGATACACACTCTTCAGACTAGGTTGTTAATCAGTAGTTTATTGGAGATGATTTCAGTCTAATGATTCATAGGAGAGGTGGAAAAAATGAAGTTGGCAAAGCAAAGTTGGTTACGGCCCGCAAGAATGTTTTTCAAAACCCTGTTAACGCTACCCCTTGAACATCGCAAATACAGAGTAATGATTTATGGAACCATAAATCAAGTGAACAATGAATTTCACTGATTAGACCAAAACAAGAAATATGCACGCAGATGAGGGTTTGTAGGTAAGGCCTACATGACAGGACATTTCAGCATAATGGATGGACTTATTTTCCATATAATGTAATATTTCCATTTTTGCCATTTTTGGAGTATGTACAACCTCAAGGGTTGGAACTAGTGGATTCGGAACAAAAGTTTCACTGTGGCCCTCAAGATCATTTTTGTGCACACTCCTGACATGAGACAATTTAACCATGGGATATTTTACTTTCCGACAAAAGAGTGCAACATTCATTCTTCTCACTTGGACAAGTTTTATTGTCTTTGAGATGTCATAGTTATTTAATGATTGTGTCTTGATATTCCTTCTGTTTTCCTTCTGTTTTCCTTCTGTTGTATTTTTCTTCTTGTAATTGTTTTACTTGTTTTTTACTTGCAGGCAAGAGTTAATTGCTTACGCTCTCTGCTACTGTGATCCATCTGCCTTCGAGGAGATGTTGGCTCTGAGAACGAGTAACGAACTGCAGGTAAGTGTATCGAGGAACGGTCGGTAAGAATGTCTTAGTGTAAAGCCTGGCTTGACAGAAAAAATATACCAAAACCTTGTGCAAAGTTTGTGAAATGTATTTTTCAGTGTTTAGGCTCCAACTATTTCCCCCAAACTTTCCCAAATTCACTGACAGAGAGAAAGATAATATGTCAGTTCACCTGAATGTTACAGTTTGTTATGCTACTGAGACTGTTTTCAGGAACAAGCTTGAGTGCAAAGAAATAAATAAATTGATGCGAATCTGCTGATGATTTGTTTTAAGATGCTGGGTGAAATTTTGGGATTCAGCGATGATTTAGAAGAAGAAAAAGAAGAAGAAGATATGGAGCAAGAAGATCTGGAAGAAAAGGAAACAGAGGAGCGAGAAATGGAAGATACCTTCCAAGATGTAAGTCCTCCCTCTCTACTCTCCCACCCCTCTTACTCCCCTGCCCCTCTTACTCCCCTGCCCCAGTCACACCCCCCTTTCCCTATGTCTAACCATTTTCATCTCCCACTTTCTTTCCCCTTCATTATAAACCCTAACCCTTGTTTTTTTTTCTTTCTTTAGGGAAAAAAAAGTTGTGATGCTATTTAGAAACTTGTATGATTCCATGTCTCCTGCAACTTCCTCGTATCAATTTTAGTTTTAGTTTGAAAGTCCAGTGAGGTTTTCACCTACGCTACAATTGGATACTCTGATAAATTTTTCTCTAAGTTTACCTATGATAAACCTAACCCTTGTTTGTTTTTTCTTTCTTTAGGGAAAAAAAAGTTGGGGTGTTCTTTAGGAACTTATCTGATTCCATGTCCCCTGCAACTTACTCGTATCAATTTAGTTTTCAATAAACTTCCAGTGCGATTATCACCGAGGCTACAATTGGATACCCTGATAAAGTTTTCTCTAATTTCGTTTCAATCTTCTGCGAAGGCACAGGAGGACGTGTCCGAGAAGAGCATGCTCCAGACCGCACTGGGAAAGACGACAGCCACCACGCGCCACGTCCTTGCCTCAACGGGTGCCACTACTCGCCAGGTTCTCGCGTCTACCGGTGCCACCACTCGTAACGTACTGGCCAGCACCGGCGCCACGACAAAGGCCCTGCTCGGCACCGTGAGCGATGCGACATTTTGGAAGGAGTCGTTGAAGTGGGTCCGACCGCTGTCGCAGTTGAAACAGGGGGAGGCGATAAAGAGCGTGGAAGCCAGTTTTGATGTACAATGGTACCATCCATTCTATCAGAGTATCCTTGGGAACTCGGCTCAAAGTTCAAAGGTCAGTTTTATACGAGCTTAAAATGTTAGGAGTTCCCAGAGAATGGATGTTTTCCCCCCTCCCCATAATTCTGCCTTGTTTTTTGTTTTATTTATTTTTGTTGTTCTTTTGCCTTAAGTTTGTCCTCTTCCATTCATGCTGTCATAAGAACGATTTTTTCCGCACACTTGAAAGTTGTAGTGCATGACATTCTCTGAAAGATTTTCATTATGACTTTGAAACAACATTTTTACTCATTGAATTCTTCGAAGAGAGTGAAAAAAGGTATTCTATGCTTTCGGTCACCTTCCATTTTTTTATTTTCTATTGTTGTTTATTGTATTTTTGCAGGATTATCCAGATTATTCCCAAATCCACTGGTCAGTCAGTAAGAGTTCCCCGGCTTACTTGAACGAGGCTCTTCTACGGTTCAGTTTGCTGGCTAGAGGACAGCAACAGGAAGGCGAGATGGATGAGGACTCTGACCAGCATATTACTGGAGGTAACTAGGAGTATGAGTAATGGATGTGGGTAATTGATATAATATAACTTATAATCAGCATACTACTCAAGGTAACTAGGGGTATGGAGGAATGGTATATTACTGGAGGTAACTAGGGGTATGGAGGAATGGTATATTACTGGAGGTAGCTAGGGGTATGGAGTAATGGATGTGGGTAATTGACCCAGTATACCACTCAAGGCAAATAGGAGTTAGTATGAATGGTATATTACTGGAGGTAACTAGGGGTATGGAGGAATGGATGTGGGTAAGTGATATTATATAACTTGTGATCAGCATACTACTCAAGGTAACTAGGAGTAGTATCAATGGCATATTACTGGAGGTAACTAGGGGTATGGAAGAATTGTGGGTAATTGATATTATATAACTTGTAATCAGCATACCACTCAAAGAGTATGGGTGACCTACCTTTGCCTTAATTATGTATATCTTTCAATCAACAGACCACTTATTATAATGAAGAGAGGATAAATGGTTGGTGGTATTTTACTGTATTGTCACAAGCCTAGAAAATTGGATTTGTATTATTTAAACATGATTCATCTGTTCTAGTACTGTCACGTAGCTGTTTGTCACATATTCACCTATTTGTAATGGAAAAAAGGTTAAGTTCAAGCAATCCTCGATAACATATTTTATTTTATTTTCTATTTTTGCAGTTCTTCTGCAGTTGGCTTCCCAACGGTTGACCTCTGAACTGTCTCTAACCATCTGTTACCTGCTAGCTCTGATGAAGGTTCGTAATATTCACCCATGTAACTCTCGCGAAATATTAAGTTCATGATCAGAAAGATGCAGGGACCTGATATTAAATTAACCCTTGCTTCATATTGATAGCAATAGCATATATGTTGTCTGGTTCCTTCTGTGCGTAAAAGAGTAGGCTCAGTTCCTTCTGCTATGAATGTATTGTAGCCCTGCGATAAGCAATGACAGACCTTTCAAGGATTCACATTTCTTGTGACGTTAATGCAACAAAATAACAAATGTACACCTAAATGAACATGTACAGTATCTGACTATTTCTATGAATATGTAAAAGAAATTATATTCGTCCATTGAAATGGTAATGAGTCGGAAATTGTAGATCAGTGAAAAATATTTATTCTTCTGCTTATTTTCTTTGGCGTCCTAGCCCTTGGCAGCCGAGGAATTCTTTGAGAAGATGCCTCGAAGTGCGGTGACACTCGAGATGGCGGCCTACGTCTATGCTCTCCAAATCTGTGCCTGGGTGGACAGAGACAACGAGACAGCATTAGCTACCATTTATCAGACTCCTCGTGCAGCCCTCATTGATAGAGTGAAAGATCATGTGACAGCTGAGACACCATCTGATTGGTCAGAAGATTTACAAGCTTTGGCAGAGAAATTTCAGACACATGTTACTCTCTTGGATGATTTTGTTCAAGCGCAGACTCTTCAGAACCTCGGAAGAGGTACATGTTAATATTTTTGTCTGTGTTAGACATTTGATAGTTCTTTCAGTTTGCACTCCAAAGTAAGATAAAATAAGACCAAATGGGGAGATGTCCTATCCAGTTGAATTGATAAAAGAGGCCTGTTGTGTTTCTGAGAATGATTCTTCAACAACAGTGGGGGCTCATCAATCAAATTGGCTGGATTACTTAGTTTAGCACACAAACCATCAGGTCATCTCATCAGAAATTCCACTACAGTCAGAAAGAGTAGTGGGTAATGGCTTGACTTGAGCTTGAAAAAGTAGTAACTCATTATACAACTGACATTCACTTTAAAGGTACCATGTCATATAGAAAGACTGCAGCAGGTGTGAAGTCTTGCTCAGCTAGGATGAATCAAGATCATACGATAGGGATTAAAAAGAAAGACTGCAGCAACTGTGAAGTCTTGCTCAGCTAGAATGAATCAATATCAAACAATAGGGATTAATAAGAAAGGCTGCAGCAGCTGTGAAGTCCTGCTCAGCTAGGATGAATCAATATCAAACAATAGGGATTAAAGAGAAAGGCTACAGCAGCTGTCAAGTCCTGCTCAGCTTGGATGAATCAATATCAAACAATAGGGATTAAAAAGAAAGGGTGCAGCAGCTGTGAAGTCCTGCTCAGCTTGGATGAATCAATATCAAACAATAGGGATTAATAAGAAAGGCTGCAGCAGCTGTGAAGTCCTGCTCAGCTAGGATGAATCAATATCAAACAATAGGGATTAAAAAGAAAGGCTGCAGCAGCTGTGAAGTCCTGCTCAGCTTGGATGAATCAATATCAAACAAAAGGGATTATCTGTGCAGAACTTCATTGCATATTGTATGAAACTGGAGCACAATAGCTTGTGTCCTGCTCAGCCTGGTTGCAGGAGCCTGCAGCCCCCTCAGCATTTTTGACATGGTACCTAACCATCATATCTCTCTCTCTCTCTGTATATTTTAGGAGTGGATGTGGCTAGGTTTACCAGAGATGATGAGTACAAGAAAGAGACCATCCTTGGTCTAACCATGTAAGTCATCATAAAGGAATAGTAGTAAGCAGTATTTTAGTAAGCAAATTGACCTTATGATAATTTGGTCACTGGTTGTAACATGTAACCATAGTGATATTCTCAAATTTAAAAACCATGTCAAGTAAACAAAAAGGGAAAACTTACAACACTTGGATGCAATTCATTTCCATAGATAAATACGATGACATCTGCATTTGTTGAATGTTCATTGACTCCGCAATGTTTTAGACCTGTCTAATTCACTTTGTTTTCAAATCAGTTCACTAAGATGGAGCATAAACTGTATGTTGATATTTGATAAATATATTTATTTATTACTATTTTAACTGTTTTAACTGTTTTTTTTAACTTATGCTATTGACATTCTGGATAATATGTGTTTTGTATCTTTGCTGTCACTAACTACTTTATGCTATCACCGTAATCCATAAATACTATGAATAATATGATCTATTCTGTAATTCATATATGCTATCACTGTAGTATTATATGTATGCCATCACTGTAGTATTGATGCTATCACAAACAATATATGTAATACATTGATGCTATCACAAGCAACATATCTATGCCATCACTGTACTTTAAGCAACTTTCATAACCTCTAGATTTTATCTCTGAAGAAGTTGATTTACTTTCTCATTTTACCTCCCATTCCATTCCTTCCTCCCGTCCAGGACTCTGGAGGACAAAGTTTATGACCTCTCCGTCTCCCTGGCCAAGAAGTACAACCTGCCTCTCTGGGAAATTTACATGGCACACATGGAGTTCCTCTTCTCCGATAGCGGGTAAGGAGGATCCTCACCCATAATGGTTTTGATGGTGTTCAGTATTTTCATATCAATCAGAGCCCACAGGAAGCTATCTTAAACTATTATAGTACTTTCTCCTCCAAGGTCATTTCTATCTGGACAGGACAAATCATTATTCTTAGTCTTGTCATCTTAATTACTTTTAAGTTATTTCTTTTTTATAACTCTAATAAGTACATCTTGCTGTTTAAGTGTTGTGGGACAAGGGTTAGTTTTGACTCTCACTCAATCAATTGTTACCAACTGGTCATAATCATTACATCATATGATTACAAGAAGCATCTCCAGGGTCTGTTTCATAAAACCATGAAAGTCAAAGTTTTTTAAAGGAAATACTGATTTAACATACTCTTGTAGTGATTAGTCAAGATTAAGTTAGTACTTGTAAATATAAAAAACAATCCTATGTTTTGTATTTTTTGCAGTTTAAGTTTCATTATATTGTTCCATTGTTGACAAATATTTCAAGGTTGTGAGATTATCTGGGCTGACAGGGTAGATATAAATATATAGTGGAGCAATTATTCAGAATTGCTCAGGTCTGTCTGGATGCCGTTGTGGTATTACGTTACTTATCTGCACATCAGGATATGATGCAAGCTGATAGGATAGGTATAGGCTTGTCCTTATTTATGTTACTTATCTGCACACGAGGAGATGATATAAGCTGATAGGATAGGTATAGGCTTGTCCTTAGTTATGTTACGTATCTGCACATGAGGAGAGATGTAAGCTGATAGGATAGGTATAGGCTTGTCTTTATTCATATTGGAATATATATTCAGACTATCGAAGGGAAATATTGTTCCCGTTTTGATATTAGGCTACTGATCTTACAGGAGGACATGATTAAGGCTAAGAGGATATACCACCTTATCTCTTTTATAGTGAATTGCATATTTAATCTAGTCTTTGTTGAAGGAAAGTGCTGTGTTCCTCTCCTCAGAAAGGAACAAATTTCCTTACAAACACTTCTTCTCTTCATTTCCAGTCTATCAACCACTAAAATCGAAGAGAGAGTCAAGCAGTTACTTCTCTTACCGACACTTCTGTCGCAACCTGAAGAATTCTGTACCAGGATGCAGGAGGGCATCTACCCGTTGATAGAGGGCAGCGATCATGCCAGTCTGCTTTACTACTACACCCTATTGCAAGGCTCAGAAATTGAGGGCAGTATTCATTCACCTGAAGTCCATGTCAAACTGCTAAAGAAGATTAAAAATGGAGTTCCCAGTGAGTTAAAAAACAAAACCTTTCTTTGCCAGAGGTTTCAGTACCATTTGTCTTAATGTAAAGTAGCATGGTGCAACATGTGAAGCAATGCCAAGATGTGGATTTGGAGCTTACAAAAGCTATGTCTTCCCATAGGGTCTAAAAAGTGATATGAAAAGGAAGCAGATCTCGATGATACCAAATTTTTGTGAAAACTGTCTCTTTTAGTTCATGTTATCCATGTGTTAACCTGTGAATATTAAGATTGGTACAAACTTTTCAGTGCTGTGCAAATGGATTTGTGTCATTGTATATTCCCTTTAAAGAAATACCCACATTAGACATAGCATGTTTTAATAATAGATTTAAATTTCCAGGTGAACAAGAGTTTGAAATATTGACCTGAAATTGTCATTTTAAGACACAGTTGGTAATCGGTTAATCGGTTACTGCATCATTCATTTATCTTCTTTTTCACGCTCTCGTTAAAAGCGAAATTTCCTCTGATTTTTTTAAAAGTGTGACTGTAGTTAAGTTACATGAATATGCCAGATAATAGTCTGATAGATAGTTTGAAATTGTCATTCGATGAATAGACCTCCATCAGTCATGCTTAAAGCTCACAATATTGGTCATTGTTGATTGAAAGAGTTTCAAATTAAATCAACTCCACTCAGGCAACAGCTTTAAAAGTAGGAAGCTGAGGGGGCTGCAGCATAATGCAGTCAGGCTGTGAAGGACATAGTCCTTTGTGTTTGTTGGTTTCATACAATAGCCACTGCTGGTCTGCAGAGATAAATCTATTGTTTGATTTTCAATCAACTAGCTTTGCTTTGCTAATGGACTCTGTGCCTTTTTGTTCCAGTATTGCAGATACCCACCATCCTTGAGATGGGTATAGTTTTTTTGTCCTAATCACAGAGAATTTGACATAATATGTACATAAGCTTGATGTTCAATACAAGAAATTTCCTTTGCACCAAAAGATTAATCAGATGACTGTACCAAAAGTTCTAAATGATTTTAAACCATATGTTGTTACAATTTCATCCATTAATTATCAGCTTAATTTATCAACTTGTTGTTTCTCTATGCTACTGCACCAATGTTTTTGTTTTTGGCAAGAGAATCACAACAAACCAGGTTCTAGAGTAGAATAAGAAATATTGTCTAGCTTTTATAATTAAAAAAAAAAAATTGGAAAAAAAAAATTGAAAAAAAAAAAATTGAAAAAAAAAAATTGAAAAAAAAAAATTGGGCATATCTAATGATAAATATTTTTTTAAGGAATTTATGAAAGTTACAAATAATTGTTATATTATTCTTAACAGGGTTGGACTACAAAGAAATGATGGAAGGCCACCCATACAAGACTCTTCCTCCAGTACTCATTGCTGCTAATGTACACATCATGGCCAAAATGGCAAATAAACTCCCAAACAAGGTAACTCCATTCGACTTTACAAATATGTATTAATCTATATTTAATTTATATCAGTGATGAGTTAGGTTCGAGAGGTGATTTCCTTCTGCCTTGGTTTTTATTATTTTTTATTTTTGTGGGAGAGGTGGGGGAGGTGGGCAAGGGGAGGCAATATCTTGCATTTACTTTTCAACATCACTTCTTTCTGTTCTTCCCCACTTCCCATTCGCTATGCTCCTCCACAATATATTGAAATTTGAAGTTGCCTTCTGACGAAAATTCCCAGTTTGCATGATGGTTAAAAAAGTGCCAAGTCTTATCATCAGTTATTGCTGGACGTTTAGCACTGTCTTGTTTCTTAGCTTTAACTTTATAACTACTTCAATTATTTATTTATTTTTGGTTGCCATGCTTATTCACTGTTCTTTCCCTCTGTTATTTAGGATGATGGATTCCTCACCAGTAGCCAGGTGTTTGGTATCTATGTCAAGAAACTATTTTGGCACGGTGACCAGGGCAACAAGAAGAAACCAGAGTCAATTGTGAGTGTAAGCTACAATTATTCACAGATATTTAGGGTGTGTCTGTGTGTTGGGGTAGGGGTGGTGGGGGGGGGTTGGTGGATATCTTGTTGACTCATCTTCTAGTATCATGCTAGAAAAACATACACAGTAACCAGCAAGATCATGTACCATATGAAATGACTGACACAAATTATAAAAACTAAGGTAGATATTAAAGAATGATTGGATGAGATATTCAATAGATTTAGTATACAATTAATTGTTGTGGGCCACCAAAGAAAATCACAAAATTACCACCCAAAAAATGGGTCTCCAAGTTGATTTGCTTTGTAGTAAAAGGTCCTCTGAAGTAAATAAGAAAAAACCCGAAAAATAAAATTTGTAACATGGTTAATAATGAATACAATCTGTTTAGTCATTGCGTAATATTGAGGTCAACACTACATGCTAATTTAATTGTTAGGCCATTTGATCAGTTTTGTACTACTAAATGTATCTCTTCTTTCTTACGAATGATAATAAGGTCAAGAGTAGAATAAAAAGTATGAAAATGCATATTAAAGCCATAAACAGAATGCCCTGTTAACAGCCGTTCTAATGTTTTCATATCCACAGGCTGATTGGTTGCACAGATACGAGGCTTGCGGCGAATTTTTCTCCAAGTTGTCACCAAATGAATTCAGCATCTTCGTCAAAGAGATTTTGTTTTCCGAGGAGTCCCTCAAAATGGTACGACATTTCTTATTTCTCTGTTTGAACTTGGTAATATAAGAATTATAATTAATGTTTCAATATGTATTAATACTACCTCCAGAAATTCTGTTGCTTTTAAAAATCTTACATCTCCATTTAAGTGAGCCCTTCAATGCTTGTACTTCACTGTGTGCAGTCTAATTGTGCACAGTGTATTAAGTGTTTCAGTATGTGTCTACTACCACCAGAAAGTCTGTTGGTTTTAAATAACTCATTTCCACCTCATAAGTGAGCCTTTTGGAGCTTAATTTTCTTAGTATAAACAAAAAAATCTGTTTACAGTCATTAATTTGTGTTTAATTAGTGTCATAACATAATATTAAACATTTTGTCTGTTACTTTTAGCACCAACCGACACCCCTTACTCACACTTTCTTAATTATACATGCAGATATGCAGCATCATTTGAATATTTACTGATTGAAAGGGTTAAACATGTCATCAAGAGATTTGGCCATTCACCAACCGATTCCCACCAGTCGATGCAAAAGAAAAAAAAATTTCTAGCATTCATGCACTACTTATATGAAATGAAAATCAGTGTTGGTTGGAGACGCACTTGTGGTTGGTGTAGTTTAATAGTAATAACACAACAAACTGCTTGAAATAGGAAAGAATGCATTTGAGAATAGGACACAAAAATACATCGATTACGCCTAACAATTCATTGTTTTGCTCTCCCTTCAGTTGGAACTTGAGTGCAGGCAGAATATTATCGGGAGAGCATTGAAGTATACGAGACAGAAAGGGGGCAGCAAGCAGAAATTTGTCAGTGAAGTTTCAGACGTTGAAATGACAACTATATGTGGAAAATTCCAACATTACCAGAAACACCTGCAGAGTTTGGTCAACGAGTCAGTGCTAGAACTGAAAAAGATTGACGGGGTAAGAAATCCATCATTTAAGTTTTTTACGTTTTTGTTGTTGAAAGAACGATGCAATGATTTAATGAAATGTAGACTTGGATGCTCAGAAATATTTCATCTTGTGGATCAATTAAATATCTTGATGACTTTTATGAAATAAAATGGCTTTTTCCATCCCTGT
Organism: Apostichopus japonicus; assembly: GCF_037975245.1. Taxonomy (NCBI): domain Eukaryota; kingdom Metazoa; phylum Echinodermata; class Holothuroidea; order Aspidochirotida; family Stichopodidae; genus Apostichopus; species Apostichopus japonicus. The sequence goes on from NC_092573.1 coordinate 8,486,501, forward strand.
CAACGCAGTATCTTTTCACCAAAGCATATATGTTATAATTGTTATTATTATGTTAAGCGCTACGAGAATAATTTCATAGTTTGTTTGGCGCTATATAAAAATTATGTATTATTATTATTATTATTATATTTTTGATAGTCATTCAACTTCGTCTCTGCCATCAGAGCTCCAGTCGTCATTGCCCGCGATGATATCTTCATCGTCATGGTAATATGACTCAACATCTTCAGTGTCATTCCTCATTTCTCTTCAGATTCGAAAAAGTGAAATTTATCTCTGTAACTTTTTTCTTTCTCTCATCTAGATGAACAGGTTATCTTTGATATTATTAGCATTTCTCATCCATTTTTATCACAGTATATCAATGTATTTCTCACGATATTTTGTTATTTATGATGGTTGCTCAACAATGTGGACTCGACTTAATATCCATCATCGGTATAATTGTTGAAAGTTTCTTCCGGAGGTAAGACTCACAGATGTTTTCAGTGATCTCAAGGAGGATTATAGTTGATAAATAACTGTCTCAGTTTGGTCAAATATGGAAGGGTTTAGTAGTAGTAGTAGTTAAATCTTGGTTCAAATTTGAAAACTGCTGGATACCATTATTTGACATTCTAGCATATCCTGCGGCAATTTTGACTTCATAATATTTCTATTCATGTTTCCATAGCAACATGGAAGCCAGTACTACAGTGACTTTGATCTGACCTGCGGAGATGAAGACTCGTTGAAAAGACTGATCGGCGACCTGTTGTGTCGAGGAGAATCGATCGACTTGCTACAGTCGTTAATCAAAGTCTGTTCGATCGAGAACTGGACCAGCTCGATGAATGTCAAGGAGACTCTAGGGAGAATTACAGATGATATTAGGTAAGATCTTCAGATCAGCTTAAAGGTTGCCATGGCAATATTCCCTTTAGCTTTTATCTCAAACTCGTGTCGGTGTCAGTTACATTAAAGAGCATGTATTAATGACACCATGCATGTTGTCTCAGATGACCATTAAAAATTAGCCCTGCCTCATCAGAAAAACAGAAATGGTGGGTGATAAAAGCTCTCTTGACGCACTGTTATTGTACGCTATTGTTTCAGTGATAGAACACTGCTCTTGTGACCAACACACTCACAGGTTTGAACTGTCGTTATAAGAAATTATAAATACAATTATTGCCTGATTATATTGACAGTAATGAGTTAAGTGCAGCTAGTCATCCCAAATGAAATAAAAACTTACATTTTTACTTTTATTTTTAATGTTTTAGAAGGAACAGTACCACTGAAGAGGGCAGCAAACAGAACTCTGCCATGGACGTGCTCAGGAAAGTTGTAGAGAGTGTCAAACGACATATAGACAAGGGGTAAGATAAATTACTCTAAGGTAGATATTTTGTAATACCACCTGCACTACCTATGAAATATTGACCAATCATAGAGCTAGAATATCATGTATGAAATAATTTGTAATAGTCATATATCCACCTGAAAGATTATATTCTTTATACTTAACAAGCAGAGTAGAAAAGGAAAAAGAGAAATACACCAGTTGCATTTCGTTGAAGTCTGAAATTCAAAGTCAATGAAATATTGTCCGACCATTTTCAAATATGTGAGGTTTCAAGGTTAGGTAAACAACGAGATTATAGATGAAAAGTACAACTTTTTGAAAAATAGTTTCTGTAATGACATTCACAGAAGTTCACTGTGTTCATTCTTGGCATAACAAAGGGTTTGTTTATCAGATTAATCTGCCTTCCAACAACAAGAACAACAACGATATCTATAGAACCAAGATGGAGTATATTCGACCAGCCATGTGGGATAGTTTTGTCTTTCATATCTGTGTTAAAGCGCCTCCTTTCAGTGGCATGATCCTTTCATATCCTGATTGCTCGATCAACACTCTCTCTGCTCGTTGTTACAGAGGTACGGTCGTGAACCATAATCACGTGATCGGAGTCTTGAAACCATTCTGTGATGACTCGGACGTCCCAGCCTCGGCAAGAGTGGCAGTTATACAGTTGCTAGATCAGGTGAGGTGCACTGTGGGAGAAATGATCACTGGATATAAAACTCCTTCATTTTGTCATATTGATGATTTTAGTGTTCTGAAAGTTTGACTTCTAGAGGCCAAATAAAATCTGTGAAGTGATTTGCTATCTTGCAGCTTTGATAAAGTTAGGTTCTTTATATTTTATCTCTAGTGAAGAAAAATTGGCGTAAAATTGCAAATAAATACAAAGTAAAGTAATGTCGAGCAAAATGGTCAAGCAATTGTGTTAAATAATACGCTTGTGATGTGACACTTTATCTCTCTCTTTGTTTTTTTTGGGGGGGGGGAGTGGGAGGATGTCCATTTGACTCTCTTAAGTGAAATGAATGCAAATTGTTGCCCTTCTTAGTCTTTGGAGTTCTATTCATTATTCACTCTGCTTTGAAGTAGGACATGAAAGTACAGTATAGCAAAAATTATCCCAACTTTTTGGTGACCAGTTAGACCAGAAAGATGTAGATATTTTGTTTAAAAATTTCATTTTTCTTTAAGTCTGGACCTAAATTTTTTTGGCACAATATTTTCTTTGTAAAATGACCTGAAAATGATGAAAAGTCAACTATCTACTTCTTAATGACTATTCATTTATATCTACAGACCTTTGACCTGAGTGGTGACGATTCATTAGGCTTACTACTCTCTCAGACTCAGGCCTTAGTGTCAGAATGCTGGACCAGGAAGGTAAGATACAGAGTGAACATTTGTTCAAGGAAATTTAGATAGGATAGGATAGGATAGGATAGGATAGGAAAGGAAAGGATAGTATAGATAATTTAAGATAGGAAAAGAAAGGTGTTTGTAAATTACGAATTCTGTCTCCATTCTGAGATGATGTTTCAAAGTTCTGAGATAAGCACCTTTTGCAGTAGTTGCTCAATCATCCTTGATTATACTTACAGCCCTCCATATCTCTACTTTGATATATTCTTGACAGCCGTTCATCTAGTCACAAGTCTCTTTCATATTTTCATGTGACCTTACTCTTTGCCTATGATAAATAGTTCAATACTCTACTATTAGGAAAGAATCACTACCTCTCAGGGAATAATTTAAAAGCATCCCAATTTAGCAGCTTTGAGGGCTCTAAACTTTTGTCTCTTTTAAAAATACTATGCATTATATATGTATGTTTAAACAAAAACAGCTGTATATCTGTATAACAATTTGTCCATTTTGTTATAGCATTTTGCGATGCGATACTTGATAAGTTACTCCTGGCCTTAACTATTTCACAATGGATGTTTAACGTTGTCTTGCAGAGTATTAATGAGTCTGCTGTTTGTCATAGCTCCTTGACAAATCATCTTTTCTTGTATATATATCTTGTGATGTCTAAACAATCTCTGTTCTTTATATTTTTTATATTTTTTAATTGTTTTCTTTTTTTCTTTCATTTTTCCTTTCTTTGCAGGTGGAAGCCGCAGATATTCAAGATGAAAAGTCCAGGTTTTCACTCTTTCAAGATTTACTGTCATCAGCCAATTCATTTATTCATCTTGTGACTCTTAGTAAACTTCTCCAGCAGTGGCCTGGATTCCAAAGTCTACGGTAAGTAATGAGGAAAAATGCAGAAACCTCTGAGGGAGGAAATAAAGTAAAATAATGTCGAATAAAATAATAAATAAATCATCGTTTTCTCTTCTTATGTGTTAACTACCTCTTTTGGCTGTTTCAGTTTGCAAAGCGATGAGTAGGAGTTTTTCATAATCTGGTTATTACATGCATTCAATAAATCTTGCTGAATATGGAGCTACAATTGTTGTGGTAAGGTTGGAACAGAGCAGGCCAAATCAAACTGATTATTGTTAGAAATATTTCATGCACATTGGTGAATTTTTGAAATCCCCCTAAAGTATGGTAAGAGGTCGAGTCTTTCAAATTAAAGTCTTGGGAACAATAGTGCAGGTCCCTCAAACCCACACTATACGGTAACCACAGTAACATGTTGCTTACAACACACTATAGGGTAACCACAGTAACATGTTGCTTACAGCACACCCCCTGTCATTTCTTGTTTTCCTGTCCTCCACCCCTTCCCTCCCTCACTTACCCCCACACCCTTGTCCTGCTCTAAAGGTATTTTCTAAAAGAAGTTATCTTAATGAATATGTTTGTTCTTTCTTTAGTTTTTTAATTTTTTTGTAACTTTGCTCGTATTCAGTCTTCTAGAAAATTTGGATTTTTAAGGCTCCATGTTTTCATTTCTTATTAATTTATTTATTTCTTCTTAACTTAGTAACCAGACGGTGGATTTCAATCCATGGATGATGTTACTAGAGTCTATGACCCAAGATTCAGATTTCAAAGGTCAAGTTGCAATATTCTTGGAAATCATTGGACTGAAGGAGTGCAATATTCATCTGAATCAAGAGGTAACTCTCACTGAATTCACTGCCATTTTATCATTTTTGTTTATATTTGTGTACCAATCAGATCGGTTACAAGCTTACGTTACACCTTGTGAGTTACGTTCTCTGAATAAAGGTCTTCTCACCATTATGCCTACTAACAGATCATGGGGAAAGTTGCTGTTTTGCTTCTCTTTGCCCCCTCCCACCTCCCCCTTCCCCTCCCACCTCCCCCTCCCTCAACATCTTTGGAACAAAACACCTGATTACATCAAGCTCTCTGTTCCTCTTGTGTCCTTCAAATCTAAAAACTCATCTGTTTTGAGAACTCATCAACTTCTAGTAAATGGACTGTTTGTTTTATTGTTATGTTATTCTTTGTGTGTTTTGCCTTTCATCACTGCTGTTTCAGTGCCCCACGAGCGTCTTCTCGACAGATAACGGCGCAATATAAAAACTCCCTTTTCTATATTTATTATGAATACTATTATAATTGTGTGCATTTCCTGGCTGTCATGCAATAACATGCCTGATTATATTGTATACTGCTGTTGTCACTTGCTTGACATTCAATGCCATGCCTTACCTCGCTGGCCAATTAAAACATTATGCCCAAGTGTTAATGGTCAGGTTCACCGATTTCAAACAGGATTTAACCGTTAGATTTATTGCTATCCTTAGTTCACCCTTTAGCCTTACAGTGTCATCACTTCCAGGATGTTAGCAACTTGTAAATTGACATCTAAAAACTACTGAGAATTGTCACTAGCCAACAAAAAAGTAGGTTGTCTTTCAACAACAGAGACACATTTTGATTTCATTACACAAGCAAGTTTGGGAATCCATTTCCTTAATAATTTGTAACGCTGTGAGAAACAAATTGAACGTTTTTGCAGAAAGGTTTCTCGAGTGACTTTTCATCCTCTTGAAGGCACAAGATTTGTTCTATATCGACTTGAGCACCGAAAGGTCATATACCTAAGCCGCCCGTAAAATGTCATAAACCTTGCCTCTTTTGCCTCTTTCGACAGGATGTTGAGAAGATTTATCAAATTTTGTCGTCTTTAGAGGAACTGCTGGCCGGATGGAAAGTCATCCTGCTCTGTGGCCAGGATTTACTTTATCAACAGATTGTTCTGGATCTGAAAAACGTCACCGAGGTGAGATAAATTGCGTAATTATCTACGATATTTTGATGTGCTTAGCAATGGGATGAAAGTGACGGATCGTCTCTTAAATATTGTTGCCTTGTTTTCTTACAAGACTCCAGTTGGCATGGCCATCTCTCAATTTCCTAAAGCTGTTTTAGCTTCTGTTTTAGTTTTCTTTTCATTCTTCATGGAACTTTATTTACTCACAAGGTTTATACTGAAATGCCTAAACTATGTGTCATACACATGACATGCATAAATATTGCAGCAAAGTTTGTTGTCATATGCAAATTCATTGAGTCTTTAATAGCAAGAATGAAAAATTAAACTTGAGAAGAAAATTTTTGTATATGCAAATTCAAAATGATACCTTCAGACAACAAATTCCGAGAATTCCATTCTGAAAGTATAGCATCTGATCTTGATTCGATCTAACCAAAGTTGTGATGGAACCTTAGTTCACAACTGCTGTATATTCCTGCTTTATAGCAAAATGTTTAAACATCCACCAGGCCCATATGAAAGGGCCAGGAGTGGGGTGGGGGAGGGGGTGGAGGGGTGGGGGTGTGTGCACACACTACAAACATTTTCAAAGGTCCACATTTTTCATGGTAGAGAATGGTCTTTTGTGGTGTGGGGCACGTTACCACTAACTGTATCAAATGTCACAATATGTCGATGTGGTTGCTAAATATAGCACCATTTTGCTTCTCAAGTTCCATTCATTATGGAAAACAACCACCCCCCCACCAAGATGGTGTTCACTACATAGGTCCACATCTTCAGTAAATGCACACTCCTATAGAAAATCCTGGTTACAGGCTTGCGGAAATTTTCACTTACTTTTCTACATTTAATTTTTTAATTTTGTTAATTTTTCTGAGCTAAACAAGTAGATTCTCAATGATTCCTTGTCATTACAGGTTTCCAGTCTTCTTTGCGATGCTCAACTTCTCGAATTAATCATCTCCCGTAAGTTATCCTGCCGAATAGTCGAGACGGTATTCTACCCCCATCTCGTGGAGCATATACTGCAGATGGAGGACGAAAAGAGCCAATCAGAGATCGCCATGGCAGTCGCCAACGAGCTGAACCAGAACGGTTATCAAGTAGAGGGTGCAGCACTACTGCTGCAGTTCAGAGGGATACACCCAATGTTTCATACTCTTGATGCAGCTTTCTCTGTGGTTTCTAAATGGTTCCCGAAGAGATAGTAAAGAAAGTGAAAAATTAAATGTTTTTGGAAAGCTGCCTTCAGGAAGAGAAATAGGCCATTTCGATGTTTTATGTCGACCACCGTTGGCGCTATTTCTAAACTCTTTGGAATACTGACAAAGTATCCTATACTAGTTTGTCAATTGCTGTACAATTGACCCTTTCCCATTCATATCCGTTTTGAATTGACAATAAAATATCCTGTGACCAAATATATTATGGTAAGTTAGGATACAGGACATTTCAAGATGTTACCATAGCAACAGAAAAGTCAGACCAGCTTGAAGTTAACTACGGCAAATTATCTCAATACGCTTTTAACACGATGCAAGTCAAAAGTCTAACATATTGATGAAACTAGTAACTCCTTTTATGTTTTTGAGATCATTCAGCTTAGCTGTTATTCTGTGTCCAATATAAACAATGAAGAATTTTTCTTTCTGTGGATTTCTTTTGGTGCATGCAGTTCTTGAAGAATTCCTAGGAAAAAGCCCGCTTGAATTTCAGAAGCATTCCACTCATTGATCATTAAATAGAATGTGCCATATTATGTAAAATATTGATGTAATTCCTAAGTAACACATTACAGACGTTAGGGTTTATTATAATGAGGAGAGGAATTAATTTGATAATGAGTAGAATTTGCTAGTTCAAAGTTTAGACTTCATCTATGTACCACCCGATCCATGCTCCCATTGTTTATACAGCAGAAATGATTTGACTTTGTCAGTTCCATGTTTTGATCAGTAGCATAAGAAGCTTCTTTGCACAGCAGTTAAAAAACTTGATCAGTTCACAGGTAAGGAAGCTGAAACGGTGCAGTTCAGGTTGTATTTTAATACCAATTCAATTCACATTTTTTAGGATTGATCTTACTCTCAATACGGATCATCAATTAAAGTGACTGGACTAATGAGTCTACACTTAGGCTATTTATAATTAAGGTTAGTAGTTTATACAGCAGAAATTATTTGACTTTGTCAGTTCCATGTTTTGATCAGTAGCATAAGAAGCTTCTTTGCACAGCAGTTAAAAAACTAGAACAGTTCACAGATAGGGAAGCTGAAAATGTGAGTGCAATAGTTTGGGAAAAGGCTTTTTCATTTTTTTTCTTGCCTGGCTTTTTGTCAGTCTGCATTTCTTTCAGAAACCAGTATCGGTTCTATGTAAAACTGCTGTGTCTTGTTATTGAACTGTAAAGAAAAGTTTGCATCAAGAATGAAAGGTCAACTCATCCTTGGAAAACCTTGAAAGTCTAACTCTGGGATAAAGTTAATTTCTCTTCTTTATCTAGTGGGGGATGCGCTTACTTCCATCAATATTTGAAACTGTCTGATATTAAAGAAATTAATAGCAAGGCAGTTTGGTGGCTTCACTAGTCATGTTTTATATTTGCAATATGAACTATTTTTAATTCAATTTCTTGAATGACATGAAACCCTTTGAAAGTGTGTTAGCAACAAATTTTGTTTATCAAATGGAATAATTGGTGACTTGTTTATGTTAAAATATTCATTCGGTGAGAATATCTAGGCAAGTATATCGCCTCCATCAATTGAACAAAAAAAGAACTTGTTTTGATGTAAATAATATATTTAACTTTAATATAAAAACCGCTGAAAATTAGCAACCATGCATATTAAACCCATCTGCTTTAAAATAAGTCCCCAAGTGCAGAATGAATAATTTATGAGTAATAACAGTTTTATTGCATCGTTTTGTGAATCTTCCGAAAGCTTTACTTAATGTATGTCTTGTTGACTACAGCTTCTGCCCAAGTTGCTATGAAATTCTTTGCTATCCATGAACTTTAGATACACATTGGTTTTAAATGTCATGTTATTGATACGGTATCTGTCTTTATAAACTCTGTGAGGAACTTGATATTTTACCCTCGGAGGTGGTTTTGAACGATATCACCTAATGAAGGGAGAAATCCCTTTTTTGTTTTTTTGCCAGAGGCTTAATTTAAAGGTTACACATATGGATGTTTATATTGTGCATCCTATGTAGGACAGTTAAGCCAGCCTGTATTAATTACAAAAGTGCTGTGACATCATAGATGATTTAGTACATTCATTATTGGACAGAATATTATAATGCAACGATCATACGTGACTTTTAAACTTCCGAAATGAGAATATAAACTTTGCTCTCCTATGAAAATCTGACAGTTAGCAGATGCTATCATATCTCTGTGGAAATTTATTACATTTTTTGTACTGTTGATCTGTAGCGACTTTTCCTAATTCTTGCCATCATGTTGCGAAGTCAGTTAATGGTTGTTAACAGTGTGCAGCTACTGTATGTATCATACTGTGCTATGTAAGGCTATGCTTTGTCCTCTATCTAGATATAAAAGTCATCCACAGTGATCTGTAATTGTCAAAGAACTATTATACTAAATGCACAGAAAGTACAAGGTTTGCTTTAACTCTCTTCCACTTAAGAATTCTTCTAATCAAGCTATGAGAAAGATTTATCATTTATTAATTTTGATTGTCCTAAGATGCTACTACACAGTTGGTCAAACAAGAGATTAAAGTTTATGCCAGTGATTTTGTCTCTCGTTTCATTTTTTTTTGTAATCTCTCTCAAGAACATAAATTAATGATTTGAACACTCAGTTTATAGAGATTCTTTCTGCTAATTGTGGCATAGAGACTGTTATGGGCATGTTTTACCCTCTTGCATATTCACAACTGCATTTACTGATGACATCTCTACGTCATCGCCCTCGTAACAGTCCACGCTAGTACCGCGTCCTGACACCAGTCAGAGGTTTATACACCGTTGTTGGGGAATCATCGCCTCTCACCCCGTTCCAATAGCACGGTTCTTTGTTGTCTTGCCGTAACAATGCGTTACCTGTTTTATTCCTATCATTACTACATTCTGTTTTGACTGAAGGATCTTCAAGTCTTTAGCAACTTTCCATTTATCTAATTATCTTCACTTCTACTACGAAATGAACTTTCCCTTTTCCATACCATATTTGACTTCCATCCAGTGAATTGAAGCGGATCCCTTTACAACTAGTACAACTGTCCTTGGATGAACTTTTAATCATTTATGAATTCCGCGACGCGCCTTTTGATGAAGCACTCTTTATCGAATCGTTGCAAAGGCCCAGCTCTACTACACCATCGAGTTCATCAACTTCAGACCCAGTCTTAATAGATAAGTAATTTCTTTCTATCTAGCACCTTAAGTTAACTATCTTTGTTATTCACTTATTTGTACCATTCCCCCATTATTATCCTTATTATTTGTAGAATATAGAAATATTATTATTCAAAATACCATTCGAAACCTCGTCCATCTTTTCTTTTATGGGTTAACACCCTTGGAAACTCTTTCTGCCAGATACAAATTATTTACATGTTGTTTCCGTAACAGAGACATACAGACCTCTTCTCACCCTTGACTCCTGTTCCTTCTGTACGACACGCCTCATTATTAAAAGGTCTATGGACACCTATGGACAATATTGTCCTAATCACTATATTTGGCATTAGAAATCATGAAAGTAGCTGCAACTCTCATTAAAATTGATCAAAGATAAACCATTTTACAAGTCTTTTCTCAAGTCTAGTTTATTTTATGAATAAAGATTTATAGCTAATTATGCAAACTGATGGAGTGACTGCCTAATTTTCTGTTATGTTATCCCTCTGTTTTCACAACCTTCATTTCAGGGACACTGAACCAAGGGCGGCGGAACCGGGGGGGCACAGGGGGCACGTGCCCCCCCCACTTTTTTCCTCAGGTTAAAAATGTGCCCTTTTTCTACAAAAAAATTCTAAATAAAAAAGAGTTTACAAAGCGAAACCCACGTCGATTGAAATATTTCGGGAAGTTTTATATGTTTACTACCATAGGCGTAGGAGCCCAATTTGATTTAGGGAGCTGTAATGAATTGCCCGGAAAATATCCCCAATTTTTTTCGCGCGCTCCGCGCGCGTTCAACATGTAAATGTGCATATCATATAGGCATGCGTCGGTTATTACATCGCATGCCAATAACATACAATCATTCGCCGTGTTATTCCATATTGGTTATAATTATTGGGAAAGTCGTTACAATAATCATGATTATAATAATATCAGTTTAACAATTGAAAAACACATAGCAAATTATTTTTCTTTCAGTACGGTAGGTGCCCGAAAAATTCTCAGCATATTCCCCGAATTTTCACAAAAACTTTTGGTTGGGGGCTGCAGCCCCCTCCCCCACCGCCTCCTACGCCTATGTTTACTACCACAAGGCTTCTAACATTCTGGTGAGTGCCATTATGCATATTCAATTTGCCAAAAAATCCTAATGCATTTCCAAAAAGCATTTTTTTTATTACATTGTGACTTTGTAATAAGCAGAAGCCATTTATAACCTACTATGAGTATAGTTTTAATATCCCATAACATACCCCATACTTTCGTATTTTAACATATTTCATTTGCTTTCATGCATGTATCGACCGCGTGTGCAGGACTTTTTAATGATTTCAACTCATTTTGTCTCGAAAGAAAACTTTTTCCTTGTTTCCCAATTTGCACATTGGATATTGTAGTGCTAGTATGCATTGTTTCCTTGAGGGGGGGGGGCGTTGATGGAGTGATGTGTATACGCAAATAAGATAATACAATAAGAGTTATAAAGGGTAATAAATATCAGGCTGCATCAGTCCAATCGAATTTCTGCAAAGTGCCCTTCGACGTTGGTGCCCCCCCAGATTAAAAGTGCTTCCGCCGCCCTTGCACTGAACACAGGTTTGTGGCCTAAGAAGATTTTGTAAAATATTTTATTATCTTCTTTGAAAAGAGGAACATCACGATATTCATAGATATACAGTATGTGGGCTTGTAGTTAGGGGGTAACTCATTAAAGGGCTAAAATAAGAAATTTGTATGAACGTTGCACATATTTATGAGGTTCCCCAGATTTATCAAAAACTTTCAAATGTGTATATCTTGGAAATGAAAAGAGCTTTCCACAAAATGTCAACAGATTTTGAATAAGATTATCACACACAACTAATGTACTGAAGATGGGGCAAACTGGCTAGGTGTCCGAAGTACTTAAAGTCCCTTCCACACTGCTCATTCTTAAATTAAGACAATGCAAGAGAAAAAGCAATAATAAAACTATAAACCCATGCTTTTTTTTCAGACCATAGAATGTATTTTTTTCAAAGCTTTGCTTCAAGGTGATCTCTGTGAATATATCACTGTGTTTTGGTGCTCTATGTAATTAATTAATTAATTAATATGCAAGGTCTATAGATAACTATACTCACTGAAACTTATTTACAACGATGTACATGAAAAGAGAGAAAGAATGGCACGCACAAAATATAACACCATTTCAATGATAAAATCAGAAGACAGAATATTTTATCACTATCATTAGAAATTATTAAATTATTTTTACACATAAATTGCCTTAAATAATCTATCTTTAAAAGAGTTAGTAATAATATATTATAATTTTTAAAGATGAATATGTAACAGTCTAGATTACATGACATGATTGTGCATCTCAAATGTGTGGGTACATTAAAAGAATCGCCATTTCTCTCTATCCTTATCTGAGTTGGAATGCCATTTTTAAATTGTACTTTTTGAGATGTACTGTGATTTCGCTATACCATCTAAAATATGACCTAAATAGTGGTTTTGGCTTGTTTATAAAGAACACTTTGGGATTTCTGGCTGTCTATCTGACTTTTCTTGACGAGTAGACACATTACAAGTAAAATAATGTTTTCACACTTTGGTATTAAAATGGTGTTTGTACCCTCATGACTAAATCCTTGGTAAAAGTCTAATAAATCTTCTGGAGTTTCTTTGGAGTGAGCTGAAGATATATGAGCACAAAATATATATTTTTCAACTGAGTTTGATTTATGAATTCGAACAATCTGACAAATATATTTCGAGAGTATTTGGAGTAAACTGAGTTGAAGTATATAATATACACACCATAAAATGACATCACTCAAAATAGGCAGTAATTAAAAAATAAATTCTATCTTGAAAGTTAATTATTCACTTGCAAACAAACAAACAAAACTAATCTTTTAATTCTAATCACCTGATTTCAACTTCCCATTAACCCCTGTAAACAAAGAAACTAAATATTATTACAAAATAATATAAATAAATAAATGTCATCATTTTAGCAGTTGAGGCTCTAGGCAGGATGATTTTCTTGTTCTGTGAGCTGGTATTTCTCTGATGGCAGTATTTCCTACAGCAAGATGCACAACTAGGACATGACAAGTACAGTGCGACAGAAGTCATAACAGTACCCCTGAAGAGCAGTGAAAACCAAGCTGCCATGAAACTATATTTCATCATGAGTTCAGTACTAGTCGCTGAGTATAAAACACTCACTACTTAAACTATAACTGAACAGTAACCCCATATGATAACACATATGATCCTCACTGAATAACAGTGAAAACTGAGCTGCCCTTAGCTATATTTCATGATTTAAGTACTAGCCACTGAGTGCCGAATTGGGGTCCCAAACAGAGTACCCCATATGTTAGCACTCATCCTCACTGAGTAACAGTGAAAACTATGCTGAACTCGACTGTTTTCATCAGTTCAGTTCTGGTCACCGAGTACCAAACACTCCCTACTGAACTCAACAGCAACCTCGTACATTAACACTCTTCTCACTGAGTAACATTGAAAACTATGCTGCACTCGACAGTTTTCATCAGTTCAGTTCTGGTCACCGAGTACCAAACTCTTACTACTGAACTCAACAGCAACCCAATAGGTTAACACTCCTCACTGAGTAGCAATGAAAACTGAGCTGCACTCGACTGTTTTCATCAGTTCAGTTCTGGTCACCGAGTACCAAACTCTTACTGCTGAACTCAACAGTAACCCCATATGTTAACAATATCTCCTCACTGAGTAGCAAGATGAAAGCTGAGCTGCACTCGACTGTTTTCATCAGTTCAGTTCTGGTCACCGAGTACCAAACTCTTACTGCTGAACTCAACAGTAACCCCATATGTTAACAATATCTCCTCACTGAGTAGCAAGATGAAAGCTGAGCTGCACTCGACTGTTTTCATCAGTTCAGTACTGGTCACCGAGTACCAAACACTCCCTACTGAACTCAACAGCAACCTCGTACATTAACACTCTTCTCACTGAGTAACATTGAAAACTATGCTGCACTCGACAGTTTTCATCAGTTCAGTTCTGGTCACCGAGTACCAAACTCTTACTACTGAACTCAACAGCAACCCAATAGGTTAACACTCCTCACTGAGTAGCAATGAAAACTGAGCTGCACTCGACTGTTTTCATCAGTTCAGTTCTGGTCACCGAGTACCAAACTCTTACTGCTGAACTCAACAGTAACCCCATATGTTAACAATATCTCCTCACTGAGTAGCAAGATGAAAGCTGAGCTGCACTCGACTGTTTTCATCAGTTCAGTTCTGGTCACCGAGTACCAAACTCTTACTGCTGAACTCAACAGTAACCCCATATGTTAACAATATCTCCTCACTGAGTAGCAAGATGAAAGCTGAGCTGCACTCGACTGTTTTCATCAGTTCAGTACTGGTCACCGAGTACCAAACACTCCCTACTGAACTCAACAGCAACCTCGTACATTAACACTCTTCTCACTGAGTAACATTGAAAACTATGCTGCACTCGACAGTTTTCATCAGTTCAGTTCTGGTCACCGAGTACCAAACTCTTACTACTGAACTCAACAGCAACCCAATAGGTTAACACTCCTCACTGAGTAGCAATGAAAACTGAGCTGCACTCGACTGTTTTCCTCAGTTCAGTTCTGGTCACCGAGTACCAAACTCTTACTGCTGAACTCAACAGTAACCCCATATGTTAACAATATCTCCTCACTGAGTAGCAAGATGAAAGCTGAGCTGCACTCGACTGTTTTCATCAGTTCAGTTCTGGTCACCGAGTACCAAACTCTTACTGCTGAACTCAACAGTAACCCCATATGTTAACAATATCTCCTCACTGAGTAGCAAGATGAAAGCTGAGCTGCACTCGACTGTTTTCATCAGTTCAGTACTGGTCACCAAGTACCAAACTGACTACCAAACTCTTACTACTGAAACTGTAAAAGCTTAACTGTACTGTATGTATTACATACTTTAAACATTTCTGAATCCATTTTGCCTCGAACTGTGAAATTGTTGTTTTGATTACTGTTTGAATATTCAAATAAATCATTCCTAAGTTTTTGACAGGGCATAATTGATTTCATACCACGCTCAGATATGGATTAAGTAAATTGTTTACACATATGCAGAGTGTATAAGGTGAGGTAACCAAATCGCATCTTCTTGCACTTTACATATGAATGCCCCAAATTTGAAGAATACTTAAAGTTAATTCTCTGTTATATATCATTTGCAATGCCTCAATTAAGCTGAAAGTTTTGCAATGATTAAAATATCCCCCTCATTTCATTCAATGGCCAAGATCTAGCATTTCACCATTTTTTAGTTAATTTATTTGTTTCTTCTTTTTCTTGACATTATACCTAGGTCCAACCTGAGTAAAATTTTATAGGATTGTCACAATTGTGTACTCATGAATATACATGTACCGAAATATCAATTTTCTGAATATTCATGTCAGGACTTCTCAACTACTAATAATATATCCCACATCAGTTTCCATGACATGAGCTCTCACTGGTGTCATATGATATACCAGATTGATACCAAAAGTTTATCTGCTATGGAATTGCCAAATGTAATAGTCACCAAAATGGTCACCGAACATTGAAACACCGCTCTTTTGTGATATTTTCAGGACCGGCCATTTGTCACAACGAACGTACGTTATAATTACGAGTAATTGGAAACCCACCGAACATCAAACAGATGCCTTTGTCATAGTCATTGTACATGATATTTCATTCGCTATAAAAAATAATGCAGATATGCACGTTTCAAAAAAACAAAAAAGTCAGCCCAAAATTCGTGAGCTTCACAAATACTGCTAGGTAATGAAAAGCTGAAAATAACAAATTGACCGAGTATGTACAGAAATGTGGATGGACTGTGAACGAGTACTATACAAAATAAAAAGAATTGATAAATTAACAAGCACGAACACAGTCTCACACACAAAGTGAAACAACAGATGTATAAGGTGTGTAAAAAATATAGCCTCCACGTGTAACGAGGTATCCTTTGAAAACTCAGGTTTCTACACTTACTGGGTGCAGTGACCTTTAAATAATGGCGGAACAAGAATTCGGTCCTTTCCTTGGGCCCTTTGATCACTTTCATATGCTTCCAAGTGCAATATAGTCCACATACTTTGTTCCAACACACTGGTCTCTGTCAGTTATTTGGCAAGTGCAAAAAGACGGATTAGACAATGCCTGTTAAAAGCAAAGCTGCATGAATCCTTTGCACCGTTACCGTAGCTCAACTTCTCTCGTTCTCTCGTCTCGACTATCATAAAAGTTTCTCTCCCTAGTAAACTACCGAGTTCATATCTTGCAAGAATCCAATTGTTGCATGCTGCCAACCATCCCAGCTGAAAAGACAAACCTGACACTCTTTTGATGAAAACCACCAACCCTGCTCTTAAGATATTTGCTTAAGATGCACTCAGCGACAACGAGCTGCCCGTCCGGAGGTTCAAACGATCATGGTTTGTCGCCCTCTACTAACTTCTTTTTGCGATCCTTATCTTCTTGTTCCTTCCAGTATTTGTAGTTGGTATGGAGGTGTTCCATTAGCTCTGGAGTATCCGAGAATGCTGAAGGAAAGCACAGGGAATGTAACTTTGTAACAATTTTACATAAAAGTTTATCAAAATTTCAGACAATATATACAAATCTTAGGCATTCTGTTAAGCAGATAGGAAGCATGCAGCTGCAATTAAGATCCCCTCCAGCAACGCTGATTCCACACCAAACAATAGACTATACCTTCGGTAGACCATCAGCATTGCTTTATATTGTGTGAACTGCAAAGAACAAAAGGTTATGTCCTATGCAGAGTGGCTGCAGCCATGCTGCAAGCCCCTCAGCATCCAAAAAAGTTTGAAGAGACAGCTTAATGGGTCTTGAAAGCAATTTAATTGCATATACATACTAGGAATCTACTGGCAGTATTTCAACCATTACAGTAAAATTGAGATATATTTCAAATATCTCCTTGCCCTGCTCAAATATTGATTTTCTGCTTTTAGAAAAGGATTCTTAAAAATTTAATTGTATTGTCATTATCCCTTTGTCTTATTCAAACTTTGAAAAGAGGTGAGCAGGAGGAGGAGCAGGAGGTGGAGGAGGAGAAGAAGGAGAAGGAGGAGGAGGATGGAGGAGAAAAGGAGGAGGAGAAGGAGGAGGTGGAGGAGAAGAAGAAGGAGGAGGAGGATGGAGGAGAAAATCAGGAAGAGGAAATCAGGAAGAGGAGGAAATCAGGAGGAGGAGAAGGTGGAGGAGAAGAAGAATAAGGAGAATGAGAATGAGGAGAGGAGAAGCAGAAGGAAGAGAAGGACGGAGGAGAAAAAGGAGGAGGAGAAGGAGAAGCAGAAGAACAATAAGGAGAATGAGGAAAGGAGAGGAGAAGCAGAAGGAGAAGGAAGAGAAGGAGGTGGAGAACGGAGTAGAAAAAGGAGGAGGAGGAGAAGGAGAAAAAGGAGGAGGAGGAGGAGGAGAAGAAGAAGAAGAAGCAGGTGGAGGAGAAACTCACCATCCCAAGCATCAAACATGTCCATAATGAAATAGTCAATAAATGAAATCTGAGATTTTGGAATACTACAGGAAGACCGGTCAAAGACTGGCATGACCACCGGCAGGCCCCGTCTCTTCTCCTCATCAGTCTAGAAAAGATGGAAATAGAACCAGTGGAGATTAACTATACTTGTGCACCCTGTAAAAATCCCATCGCGAACTTGTCAGAGTACAAATCCCAGTAACTTTCAAGTCATTTTCAGGTAATTTCCAGTCATTTCAAGAGTTCCATTGGTCACACCTAATTCATACAAAATGCCCAAAACTCTCTTACTTGAAGTGAATGCAACTACTTATAATTTAAATGCATTCACACTTTGACAGAAATTGGTTTCTTTAACAGAATGCAATATGAAATCACAATTTTGGTCACTGAACATTGATTGCTGATGACAAAGTATATGCTTGCCTTTTCTCTTTATGTACGTTTTGTTGGGGAGCACCTGTGCTTGATATATATCATACTGACTGTCCCATGCATCATGCTTTACTAATTATACTCACCTGGTTAAAGTACTCCTGTGATATCCTGTTCGCCCACGCCACACATAGGTCAACAGGCCGTGTTGGGTTTGCTACATCAGAACACTTTATCAGCATGCGTCTAATTAATGCTCGATTCTCTGGAGTCGTGAGAGAAGCCGCATCAGGCGTGCTTTGACCGCTTTGCTGTGGGTTATAAAGTCGTAAAGAAATATGAGACTGATGGATAGATTTTAAAATAAACAACAGATTACAAATATCTTCAGTCTATATGACCACTATTCACTTAATATTTCATTTCATTTTATTCCGTTGTTTAAAAACTAAAACTTACTTCTAAAACACATCGACTTTACACTGACAAACATTCCCCCCGCCCCTAGGAGTTATCGGCTCTAGAAGACAATGTACTATACACTGACAAACATTTACACAGACACCAGGAGTTATCTGCTCTAGAAGACAATGCACTATACACTGACAAACAATCACACAGACACTGCTGCATGTATTCCTGTTACATAATTGAAAGCAGAAAGACATCAACGGCCAATTGATGAAGTAATCGGAAGGTCACAAAATAAAACAACTGTTGAGAAAACCTCTTGCAAACCTTACGCTGAACCTTCCAAGTTGACGTCAATCCAATTCCGGTAAACGTCCTTATTTACTTTCCCAGTTTTTGGGCAGAGCTTGAAATCGAGGCCATTATAAGGAATGACCACAATGATTGATGTATGCAGGCCAATATCTGCCGTCAAATCACTGCCCGTAGGTAACAAGCAGTTGTTTCAATGTCATGCATCCGAAATGCACAATCAACAAGATTTATAAAGACAACAGGATATATTCCTCTCTTCACTCCCCCCTTCACCCACCCCCCATTCTTCCCTCCCCCCACAAATGTAGGTTTAAAGTAAACAAATCACTTGAAGGATGCATTAATCTTAAAAGAGGTATTGGAAGGGAAGAATTGAAGATTATTTATACAAACTTCAATTAAAGTCAGTCCCACATTCATATCTTGACAAGACCAATGTGGATTTTTCCTTGCTTGTTTGTAAAAGTCATCAAGTTTGGAGGAGTATCTTTCCCTTTTTTTAAACAATGATTTACATTTGGACTGTTTAAAGATCACTCCACACACCCTTCCAGCTAGTATGGGTTTATTACTTGAGCAGAAGTCTTACGATACTTTGTAAGGTGTACATGTATTTGACATTTTACTAATTTAGTACTCAGTACAAACTTTACCCAATCTTTACTTTTATTATAACATTTCGTTTAATACCACGTGGCAAAATCCAGTAAATGTTGACAATACATGAATTATTACATCAACACAGTTTGTCCTACCCATATGGCCAAGGTTCTCCCTCTTTCACCATCTGATTATCTAACTTCATGAATATTCAGAGATTTACTGATATTGGTGATAGCCTAGAGTCAAGACTGAGCTGTCAATGGGGTCTTGTTAATAGTAACTTCCAAAGACTTTCTGTAACACTCATTCTGTAACAACCAAACATTTATCTGCTTTTTCATGAATTTTTTGTCACATTTACATGACAATCAGATTGCTTCCTGTCTGATATGAACTCCCGATATACTCCAAAGGTTTGCTACTTCAACCATCTCTTTGGGTTAAAGGTTACAGATTCTTCAGTCAAGTTGAGCAGACTCCCAGAAGTCATTTCACTCAAAATAATTCTGAAGCCACCGATTCAAATCCTATTCTTGCCAAAAATATCTTTGCCCTTTTTCAAATTTTGATTGTAATTCCCCAGTCAGTCTGTCTATTCAACACATAAACTAAGACACTCTCATATATACTGTCACCGTCAAATGAATGTTTAACTTAAACAAGTTAGAAATGGTTTTAATTGATCTTGAAAAATGTTGCCATCCAAACAATACACTAATCAAGACCAATATTAAAAGCAAATCTTAAATTTTCATAAGTGTGGCCATTTCTCTTGATTATAAGTTACTTAGCCTAAACTTAGCCTAAGTACGGGGGCTTTAGTAGCAGATATCTATCACTACCAATACATACCATGGATGAGTTATCATCTCCGTCTCGTGTGCCTGGTTTGTTGATGCAATTCACAAACTTGGAGAGATGTTCAAAGTGCCTCGTCATCTCTGTGGCTAGTACCATGTCTATCACAGAGTGACGTATCGCCCGGTAATCTTCCCTGTTTGTTCGTAATAGAGAAGAAATGTTGATGAGTATGACACTTTTAAGGGGATCAAGCTTCCACTGGCAGGCAATGTATATAAAGACTTATCTTAAAGAGAAAAAGATTCCACTGTTAGTCAAAAAACTCCATCTCGATATCTTCTCTCCCTATTTATCGAGATATATGGTTGAATGTCATATCTTATTCGACACGATAGACCATTGACTCGATCTTCCAGGGAGTGGTGGCTCACAGCGGGCGCCATATGGTCTGTGATGTCATCACAGAACGGTTCTTCAAATACTATTACTATCCTGCTATATGTGATACATTTAGATTGTGTACTTAATAGCTGACAATAGTCTCTCTACTAAGATTTTCATCAGAATGAAAGTTTTTTCTTCACAGAAATACTTTTACCTCTGTGAATATAAGAGTCACTGTTATAAAGAAAAAACACAAAAACATTTTCAACTAAGATTGCAGTTGAAGGTGACATCATCCACACATCTGTTTCCAGATGCATTCACGTAATATCACCAAATTTGTTAACAATATATATATATCTATATATATCCATATATATATATATATATATATACTGTATATATATATATATATATATATATAAATTGCTATTCAAAATGATATAAAAGATGTGACTTTGACCTAATCATTCAAAACTGGCAGCATTTTAGGTGATGAATAATCTTCCATTAAATAATTTGTGTCACTCTGAAGGAGTACATGTAAAAGTATTCAGATATAATCTGCTGAATCATGCCTTGGTTGGGTTTTCCCTGTCCTTGGCATTCAGCCATATGTCGACCAATCATAATAAAATAAGACAAACCTTTGCAATTTTAATGAGCCAAACTTGGCTAAGAGCCAGCCCGACGTCTGTTTGTACCTACCTTCATAAAATATGCACAATGTGGGATTATAGATACATAATTCCAGCAACAGCAAAATAAATAACAAATCCACATGTCTACTTGGATGAGAGATCAGATGCAAATGTTAAAGTGACAGCGCCTGAGCAGGAATGCTTCCGACGATCAATACAAGAATGGCTTGATGTGACACCAGTGCTCAACCAACATTTTCTTACGGATAGAGATTTCAAATGAGCTTCTGTAACCCTTTGAAAAATACTAAACTACACTAAACCAGTTCTTTATTTGGATTTAACATTTTGTTCAATTCGCTACAGGCTGGTATGACCATACTCAACCGCTTGAGGAAAGATCAAGTGCCCTGAAAACATTGATTTGCTGTTTTAGTGTTTAAAAAGTATACCAGAAAAGATAACATTGGGCATAAGGCTTGGAGAAGAAACAAAAACTACTTGAAATTCATGGGACACAAACCATCTTTTGTTTTTTTAAATTTCCCTTGCTTGCTTAGTATTGGGGCAACCAATTAATGCTTGTATAACACAGAGATCAATTATTTTAGGTGACAGTACAATTGTTTATGTAAATATTTTACATGGCTTGGTCTGAGTAAACAACAAATGCTACAGAAACCCGAAACAGCTAAAGTGTAGATTTACACTCTAACCTGCATCATCTATGTGTGTAGAGAAACAGTTGCTATGGTAACAATAAATGGCTCACCTATCTAGCTCTTTAAAGATGTTACAGCTATCCTCTCGGGTTGTTAACTGGAAGGCAAGAGCAGAGTGATGACTTTCCAACACAGCACTAGAATTCAGAAGAAAGTTTGAATGAAATAGTAAGGTGTAAAAGATTTAACATGAAGAAATAACTTGTTATCTTTATGACTAAGATATATGCAAACAGTGTCATTTAACAAAACTTTTGAGGTAATTAATGATTCAAGAATGTAGTAAGAGGCAATAATTTGTAGTATTCAATGGCTAGTGGTGGAGCAGTCTACATAGCTGAATTTTCATGCATTCTGAGGAAATTCTGAGGGGTTGGGATGGGGGGGGTGGGGGAGGGTGTGTCTAATGGGTCATGGCTCAGTTCTCATGGAAGACCGTGGGTATTGGGTTTAAAAGTTTTTGAACCCCCCCCCCGGTCTACAGCAATGAAATTATAGCTAATTGTAAGTCAAGTTTCAAACATGTTTATATACTAGCATACAGTGTTTCTATGCTATAAAACATAACCATTCAAGAATATTTTGCTAACTTAGAAATGTACGCAACCAACACTTACATGAACAGATTTCACTAAGGTATTGTTATGTTCAACATCTTGTTAAAAATGACAATTTTTTAAGATTGAAGTGCTCTTAAATATCTGCGATTATGAGATCCCATTTTGTACTCTGTAACCACTCTATTACCATATATACCAAACATACAAAATGATCATCTCATCAAAAAATGAATCTTGAGTATATTCTCACGTATCGTTATAGAGTATCGCAAGCTCACTGCCAGCATTGCACAAGAATGAGTTCGTTCTCCCTGGGTGATTGACATCATGAACGATCGCCGCTATCAAGGAAGCCACTTGATCAGCTGGTTCAAAACAATTCTGGGAAAAGGAGAATGAATTAAGAGGTAAAGCATACACCTACACACAAAGTACTTATTGATTCAACAGAAATGTGCCACGTACATCCTGGGGACTGTGTCAGTCGGAATGTTAAAACTCTGCAAGGTAGGATAAGATATGTATCTAGATCTGTAGATGAAGGAAAAATTGCATTGCAGGAGAAAGTGATTTTTATCCAGATTCTCATCCTGTATCCTCTTTGACTTCTTTGCAATATTATCTTTACATACTGACATCATTACTGAAAGTCTGAGGAGGAGAAGGAGAAGGAGGAGAAGGAGAAGAGGAGAAGGAGAAGGAGGAGGAGGAGAAGGAGAAGGAGAAGGAGGAGGAGGAGGAGGAGGAGGAGGAGGAGAAGGAGAAGGAGAAGGAGAAGGAGAAGGAGAAGGAGAAGGAGAAGGAGAAGGAGAAGGAGAAGGAGAAGGAGAAGGAGAAGGAGAAGGAGAAGGAGAAGGAGAAGGAGAAGGAGAAGGAGAAGGAGAAGGAGAAGGAGAAGGAGAAGGAGAAGGAGAAGGAGAAGGAGAAGGAGAAGGAGAAGGAGAAGGAGAAGGAGAAGGAGAAGGAGAAGGAGAAGGAGAAGGAGGAGAAGGAGAAGGAGGAGAAGGAGAAGGAGAAGGAGAAGGAGGAGAAGGAGAAGGAGGAGAAGGAGAAGGAGAAGGAGAAGGAGAAGGAGAAGGAGAAGGAGAAGGAGAAGGAGAAGGAGAAGGAGAAGGAGAAGGAGAAGGAGAAGGAGAAGGAGAAGGAGAAGGAGAAGGAGAAGGAGAAGGAGAAGAATCTATGTGCTTGAAATATTCAAAGCATGTTTTATAGTAAATGATTCATCCCTTACACACTCACCATACAGATTGGATGATATAACTGTGACCATAATAATTTATTGCAAAAGGAAACATCACTTTAGATCATAGAATCACTCAAGAGATTACGAGAAGAAAACAATAAAAATACTCTAAAACCACAAAATATGCAAAGGTGCATCTCTTAAGTGAAACACTACTTCAAATAGCATTGGTACATATTAAACACTGACATTTATGGATCATTCAAGAGGCTAGTACAAGAGTCCACTTCAACGGTGGTGACATTTACAAGCATTCCCGACCATACAACACTTGTGTAACACCCGATGCTTCCAACTAGTTAATCATGGAATCACCGAAGTGGATGGATATAAGGGGTCTAGAGTAAACAGTTATATAAGGAGGCATCTCTCTATGACACAGTTCTTGCATGATATTGACACAATTAACCGTAATTCGCTGCTTGTCAAACAGCTCTTAGCTCTGACGCTTGAGACTTTGGCCACTTATTTTTCACACAGGTAAGAATACTATATTGCATCTAGTATTAAAGAAATTCAATCATTAACCCAAACCAGTCGACTATCAAAATGAGGAAGGAAAGAGTACTAAGAAAAGAAAATGTGTGGAAAGTTTGGATATGCTTTTTACCATTTATTGATCACACAAGAAAAAGGTTTTAAGTACCTGGGAGACAAAAGTTTCTTCTGAAGAGAATCATCCACGACTTGCTAGTTTGAGAGAGTTGCAGATAAAAATCTTTTATTTTGAATAATGTTGCATAGGTTTATAACACTACTAGTAATATGGCAATCACTGCAAGGCGCTTCGTTACTAAGATGTGGAGAGAGATGTGACCGTACCTTCAACCGATCTTTTTGAAGAAAGTAAGCAGTGGATTGTAAAACGTCTGCAGCATGTGTTGAGTTGTGGTAGGGATTGGAACTATGATAGTTTGACTCGATGACTTGTAACCAGTTGCGAAGCACGTCTTCGGAGACTCCCAGAAAGCTGGACACGTTGAAACGGCTGAATATCTTCAAGCCGAGATACGTCAGAGGCCTGAGAACGTTGAAGAAAAGAGCGTGTAACGGACAATACAATCACAGCGAGGTCTTCTTCACATTTAAAAAAAAATAAATTATTACACCCCGCAAACTAGATTTCTCTTCCCTTCCCCCAAACCTCCTTATCAAGGATATGCTGATAATTAATATACTCTGCAATGCTAACCTGTGATTTGTGAGTCTCTCTAACTGAAGAATGTTAAAGTTCCACATATGTTCCCCTTCTAATATCTTCTGTACTTCCTGAGGTGCCTGGCTGAGGTGAGTCGGAGGGGTCGCAGGAGGTGGGAGGTTCACATCTGTCGGACAAGAGAAGATAACGAACGGCGAGATATAAAAAAATATATATAAGGCAGAGCTTGTGAAGAAAAAGAAGCACATTGACACAATTGCCACTTTAATAGCTAATTTGTTTTTGGCCGTTGACATGTTGGTAATTTATTCACTTCATTTGGACAAAATGCATTTTGAGCATTAACATATGATGTCATACATAAACTACAATGGCAACAACTGCTTTTCTTTTTTTCTTCAAACTTTGCAATGATTTCATGACCTTGGAAAACAATTCAATTCATCAAAATTGAATGGTGATTTCAATTGTGTCGCCATTTTTGCATCGTCGCCATTATATAGAAATATGACAGACAGAAGATTGATTTGTCGTCCATGTATAACATCACAAATAAATATTGCACAAATGTACTTATCTAAATAAAATGGATAAGTTTTTAATATTTAACACGTCAGCAATGGAACGAGCTACCAAGATAGGAATTAGACTAATGTGTTTACCTCATATATTACTCTGACATCCTTCTAACTATTGTAAAAATTATGCCAAAATGAAGAATATCCCCCAAAATGATTGTGCAGTGGTACAGTATGCTACCCCTCTTTCTGCATAAAAAAAATAACAATTCGAATGCAGAAAGTTTTCTCACAAATAAAACTATTGTCAAGTTTGCTGTAGATGTCAGCAATTTTTATTAGGCATCTGGCAACAGCAGTTGCAAATCTCTGTAAAAACATATTTTAATCAGCATGGGCAAATTTATGTTTTCAATGAAAGTAGTCCACTTCTGCTTCACATAAAAAGAGATCAACCTTATCACCAAACTATGGCAGAGCTGTTTTCAATGAACACTGTAAATCATAAGCTTCACATAAGTCAAATCTTATTTCAAAAGTATGCAAGAAAAGTTGTTTCAATTCCCTGTTACTTGTGATAACTCTTAAATCAATTTTCTTTTTAGAATTGACAAATATCTATGAATTAGCTCCCTAATTAGATTTCAGGTAGTGAAAACATTATAGAAGCATTTCTCTGTTTGATCATTTGTAAGCTGTATTTCGAATAATAGTCAGTAAAGGTTTGGGTAAAATTTACTAAAACTTGGCAACGAAAATCCAAAACCTATTTTTCCTTTATTGACTTCACTCCGGTGAACAATGCAGACACAAATGTAGTGAGATTATGGATTAAAACAAATATTAACACAAACACACCCTTAAGAAAATCCTTTCTGTGACAGAATACAATCTAATTTTCATGTCTTATTTTGTTGATCTGTTTCAGAATCAGAATATAAGAAGGGGGTTACCACATTGATCGTAATATCAATATGACATGTTGTCGCATCTTCCGCAATAGATTTGATGCAAAGACGACTTAAAGTATACGATTGACTGACAAAGAATTACCTTGAAAAGTGTCGTTAAAAAGAGAAGATTGATACGTTAAGGAAAACTCCAAACTTCCTCGACAAAAAAATGGGTTATTAAGATTATGCAAAATACACCTCGGGGACAACCTAGCATTGACAAACCATTAAAAGAATGTGTCTCGACGTAATAAACCAATTTAGTTAATGGATAATATGCGAGTTCTACAGCGAGAGACTCGCGGGGCACGTTTAATGCGGACATCAGGAGTAGACGTGTCCCCTGCGTAGATATCGCCCGAGCAGACAAATATATTTGACTAATGAAGATATGCAATTCCACATCCCTGGGATCAGGTGACTCCGAAGAAGAAAAATAACAATCCACCGCCAGATTACCGAGCCGAATAAATTTGAATATTTCCAGAGAGGATTTATCATATTGCCTTGCGGATGTATATCGGAAATTAAATGCCAGTTCTAGATGACTTCACGCAGCGACGATTATGATCAACTACGGGAGCATTGTATATTAAAGTGAGCGTGCACTCAATATATCTTTTCCCTTGTATGTCTACGGATATATAATCGCGGAATATTCATGCTGTGGCACAATAGATTACCGTCGGGGCTTGTCGAATGTATTTATTTGTACATGAAGTAGCAAGGTACTGACAGCTGGTGTAAACAGCATGATATATGCGTTAATTAGGTTAAGGCAATGCACACTGAAGCATCCAACTCGCATCGATAATTAAGTCTCTGATAATGATGACGATGATGGCGGAATCCTCTCGGAATCCTTACCTGAACAAACACACAATATACATACACGCACACAAAATGTAGCCCGGAAATTGCACAATATTTTGTATGTTTCTAAGCTTCATTGTAAAATGATTGATTTTCTCAGTACTGTTTGTCAAACATTCTTGGAAAAACTTCCAAAAGAGAATATGAAGGATCTCCAGTCAACAAATCGAAAAACACAAAAGTGAGGAAAGCGGAATTTATCAATTTTTGGTATTAATTTACTTTACAAACTGCAAGAAGGTAACCGAGGATAATTCAACCCTACTACCTATGTGAATAATTACATAAAACTTCAATCTCTAATCTACGTGATGACATAAGTTATAGTTCTTGTTTTGAAAAATCTTGACATTGTAGAAATCACAGGTAGAATTTACTCACATGGAGATATTTTAATATATGCAACTGTCGTCTTGAATACACTGAAATTATAACTGACTTACTTTTCACGCCTGAGCATTCTGGCCCAGACAGCCGTCTCTTGTTGAGAAAGCAAGCATGCTGAAGAGAAGAGGAAAACGTATTTATCATGACATGCATTGTATACAAGTCTGTAAGTAGTTGAGGACAGGGTGGAGTGGGGGGGCGGTGGGGGAGGGGGAGGGGAACCTAAAATATCAGTCACTGTAAACAATACAAGACAATTATAAAATAACATGAAAAATTGATTTTTCACCCAATAGCAGGTGCAGAGTCATTTCCAAATTACTCTCTTAAATATTCCTGACATACAAGGAAAAAACAAACAAACAAAGCATAAAAATATAAATTAGCAAAGGTTCATGTTTGGTACATTTTTAGCAAGAAAGGGTTAGATTGACTCCTCCCCAACCCTTATATTCTCATACATTCTTTCAACAATCTCTGACCTCAAATGACCTTTGACCTTCACAGAAAAGAATAGGATAGGTTCTCGTACTCGATATGGTGGATCGTACATACCAAGTATGACATTCATCCAACCCTTACTTTAAGGGTTATCATGTTTCACAGGGTTTTCAGATTTTGAGCTTCTTTGACCTGAAATGACCTTTGACATCTACCAGTTTCAATAGGATGCTTGCACTCACCAAGGGGGGGGGGGGGAGGGGAGCTACATACCATGCATGAACTGCAACCATGCAGCACCTTTTGAGTAAGCCTACAAAGTTTTCACTCTTTGATCTCTGTCGGCCTCAAATGACCTTTGACCTCTTCCAACTGAATCAAAATAAGGTTTTTTGTCCTTACACCAAGCTATATCAACATAACAAGTATGAAGTTCAAGAAAGATGTACTCTTTGAGTTATCGTGTTTACGATGTTACTAGACTTTGACCTATGTTAACTGCAAATGACCTTTGACATCCACCAAGTTTTAATAAGGTTCTTGTAATCGCCAAGGGGGATCTACATACCAAGTATGAATTCAACAAGGAATTATTTTTTTAAGTGGTTCCCAAAAACTGCCATTTAATTCTAATTTCCAATTTGATGTATCATCATTGCTTACTAAACTATTATGAAGAGAGTTAAGGTTTGCCGACAAAAGCTGGCTACAAGATACATTATTACAAAAGTGAGCTTTAAGTAAAGGCATACCTGCCAAACTCTCATGGTGTTACTTTGAGACTATTCGTTATATGTATCCTGGCGAGATTCCCAAGTCAAAAAATTTACTGGGAAAACAAATTATAAGGAGACTGACAGGGGGTTGCGCCAATACTACACGATCTATCTGTCTGTTAAGGATGTGTCGTAAAACTCTCCAGGTTCCAGGCACCTATCTGCATGCAGGCTAATCTTTTTCCCAATTTCCTTTCCCGTCAAAATCTCCCGGTTTACACCTCTAGAGGGGCTTGGTTGGCAGTTCTGTAATCATCCAAGCTCAATTTGTCAAAAAAAAACACTCATTGATCGATACAGCCAAATGTGCATAACACATTATATCAACAATTTAATATAAATACAAAGAATTAATCCTGTGAACTTACTTGTGGAGAGTTGAGTGATGTCATACTAGCACTCACATTGTTCTGTACAGTCAAAACCATCAAGCAACAATACAAGATGGCGACAGTCATTTTTCAGCCAATCAGACGCAGCCAAATTTTTTTGGGGGGGTTCGTACCGTTGACGACGGGTGGTGGATGTTGGTGCCATGCAGGATAGGAATGATGTGTGCGATGGATGATGTAGGAGTAGGTGGGTGAAAAAAATTAGGGATAAAAAGATGAAGAGGGGGGGAAAACAGGAAAAACAAAACACAGAGCATAGAACTGTGGTCTACCAATAAATAAAAGCCTATGCACAGTGCAAAATATATCTATTACCTACAAAGTGCATTACATATAATATCAACGTTATATACATTTACGCCCATTGCATATATACTGTATCAGTGAGTACAGTCTGAGCATCTCTGAGCACAGAGCTTTTCTTAGTCATTTTCTTTGGTGTATGTGAAGGAGAATTGATTATGGACAGATAGATAGTCATGTTAAAAGTTGAAGGTTGCAGTCTTGTAGAAGGCCAATTAGAACCTTCTTGCGCTACTTTTCAACACTTAACTCCTCGTAGTCATTGGTAACTTAATTGTCAAACACTCACACACGGAAGTGTCAGTCGCTTCCGGGGCACAGCAGTGGACCACATTTACGTGGTCCCTCGGGGACTTCCCGTAGGGTGCAGCCACAAACTTGGAGGAGTGCAAATTATATTAACAAGTTACCCCACAATGTCCAAATTCCTACACTGGGTTGAAGAGAGGCAATGTAGATAAAGTGGCTTGCCCAAAGACACACCATTATGATCTGGCCGGGACTTGAGTCCTGCAATCCTTAGATCGCAAGCCTTAACCACTTGACCACAACGTCCTCGAGTTGAAGGTACTGACATGTAGTGAGCTATCACATTCAGTACTGGCTATCAGCAGGGTACCCACAGCAAAATGGGGGTGGGGGAAATGGGGATGGTGGTACAATGGGGGTGGGGGACATTTAAGATGTAAAAAAGTCTTATTCATGCAAATTTACTCCTAACACAAATTTCACTTTACTTTAACTTTTGAAATTGAATAAAGATCAAAAGTGGACAGCATGCATTCACACATATGAACACACCTATAAACAGGACAACATATGGAATTTCCTACAGAGGATAAGGTCCTTTTCTCCATGGTAACAATTTCCTATTTTATTATCTTCTTTTCTGAAACTTTCACGTCCTCACCTTTGCTGTATTAGGAGCCTTGATGAGGCAGACCTCTTTAATGAAGCAGCAGACACTGTATCTATCTCTGTTTCACTTTCTTTAATGTCTTTCAAGCTCATTTTCACGGTGAGATTCCACACCAAGGTAGAAAGAAGATCTTTCTCGATTCTCCACATGATATTTGTTAATTTTGAATTTTGCAATTCATGAGCATACTCCAATTCAAGACTACTGTTTCTGTTTATAATGCAATCAAAATTTTCATTTCTGCATCGACAAAGATGTTATCGATGGACAAAACCGTTGGTTGTCAAGACAAGGGAAAGGCTAAAGGAGTGGGTGGTGCATATATTGAAAAACCATGTTAATTCCCTTCACCTTATCTCTCTCTTTCCCTCCATCCCTCCCCTCCCCCACTCCCGGCCTGAAGCTGTGGCAATGATATGAATTAATCTACCTATTCAAGGTGCATTGCTGGTTGACTATCAGGGTATGGGAAAATGTGATCTTTAGCCTACATATGACAAGAACTCAAACATATCTACTGAATTCATTTAATACAACAGCAAATTATTATTATAACACAGATGTGGAAGATACTCCATATAACTCTTTTTGATAGTGCAACTTTAAAGGAATGAAAACAATCTGAAAACACTAGAAACTTGTTGGTTTCTTCCACGAAAAATTACCAACAGACTTTAAGCATAAAAATATTCTGAAATGGATAAAAAGGTTTGCTAGCTATTTTTCTTTTGTTTTGCTCTTTGTTTTGGTGGGGAGGGGCTGGGGGAGGGGCTGGGGGAGGGGCTGGGGGAGGGGAGAAGAGGCTAAACGAGACAAACTAACCACCCAACTCAAGATGCAGAGCTCTTTAAATCACTACATCTAAAGACAAGTTCTACATGCTGGAAGAAGATACAAAAAACTGCAACAGGTGTCAGACTTTATACTGAAAGAGTTAGAAATTAGACTCACCGACATAAGTCCACCGACAAGGTCAGAGGTCACCTGGTCCTCATCTCTGACTTGTTGTGATGTCAGCTGTGGGCTGTACAGCTCCGAGGAGCGAAGAATCTCCAGCACGCTGTCCAGCGCTTGCACGACCGTTACCGGACTGTTCTCCTGCGCTGCGTTGATAATGTTAATGACCTGATGAAAAACAAATAATCATCATAATGATTTTACATGAATCAAGAGTCTGATGTTGCAAGTATTAATGAACTAAATTCAGCGTGTAACAAGACCATTGACCTCTTAGGCATATACATCTCTATGTAAGATAAACTTGGCTTTCAAAAGATATATATATATATATATATATATATATATATATATATATATGTATGGCTTCACTGGCAAATTTTAAATTTTTATTGTAACATGTAACTATTTGGTGTGAACTTGCTAAGGATATCTACAGAGTTGCTTGAATCATCCACAGACTTACTCAAGCCAACAACAATTATACTCAGGTCATCAACAGACTTAGTCAGGTCAACAATAGACTTAATCAAGTCATCAACAGACCAACTCACGTCATCAACATCTATACTCAGGTAATCAACATCTATATTCAGGTCATCAACAGACTTACTCAAGTCATCAACATATATACTCAGGTCATCAACATATATACTCAGGTCAACAACAGACTTACGCAGGTCATCATCAGACATACTCAAGTCATAAAGAATCAACCAATAGTAAATGGAATGAGTATTCAAAGTTGTCACAGAAGCTTTCTAAATGAGGAATGATATTAAGGTTGTTTTTTTTTTCAATTCTATCTTATTATATCATCCCATTAGCCCACTAGCATACAGTAGTCGAGTTTCACTTCAAATAATGAAATTAACATTCGAGGTGTTTGAAGTTATCCAATTAGTGATTTGCATGTGAATATTATACTACTATGAAAAGTCAAAAAATCATACAGAAAGATCACTGACCAGCTAACAGAATTAAAATTAACAAAGTATTAACAAAGTTATAAAATATTTAAGAGTTTCACAAATCAGAATGGAGGGATATAGTATGAAAAGTGATAACCCATTTATGAGATTTACAAATCCAAAGTCCAACCAAGCTAGACAACGGCAGCAAGTTTAAAAAACAAGTCAATATTAAGACTGTCAGTTTAACGGCAAGTTCAAGAAGATATGTACTTCCCGTTTTGTATTACAGAAACCATTTCAAATCTGTTGGTTAAGTGCTGTTTAAGTGATATTCTATACAGCTGTACTTAGGTTCAGTTTTTGTGGAGAAGAATTGACACACTGTAGTGTGATACCCATCAATCTGCTCAGCACCGAGATGGTTTCAGGGATCTATAGTCCAACTCTGATCAAGAATCTTTGATTTCTTTTCCCTCTATCGGCAAACGATTCCTCTTTTTCTTTTCCAAATTTTGCGTTCGTGAAATGCCAATTGAGAACTCAAGACTCATGAATTATAGATGACTGGTTTTCGAGGAAATTGACAAGCGTTTAAACCTATGCCGATGGAAGGTGAAGATATCTTTAAAGGTCAACCGGCTCAAGACATATCTTGGCAGTGAATCAGTACAAAGTAGCCTATGGCTGGTTGGTTTCGTCATAGATGCGCGAGCTAATTTATAATTAACTTCAACATGAAACTGAAATCAACCGTACAGAAAAGGTTTTTTTTTCTCTTGTATCAACATGCAGAATATATCACAACAGGTGTACAGCCCATAACACTTTCTGCTGGTAACAACATACAGAATATATCACAACAGGGTGTACAGCCCATAACACTTTCTGCTGGTAACAAAACATGAAACTCATACCCAATCTCTCCAATATATTTCATTTTCATTCAAGTTAACCTAAGAAATGAATCTACTGATTAATTCAAATACCAATTACTCATTTTTTCTTGTTTTCATGTTTGTAATTACAGCTGGTGAGATTAACACAGCTATCCCTGCTTGCAGACTACCCAATATTACACCAAAATAAAATTACCAGTAATTAGCTAATTACAAATTTCCATATGCTAAATGATACTAATTTAAATATTAATTAATTAAATCTCAAATTTTATTATCTTCAATCTACAGATTTTGCAGCAACATTGAAATGAAAAGAGAGGTGATTTAATAATTGACAAAATAATATAACGTCACAGCTATGATATAATGTGTGCAGAGTGAATATGGTCGAAACTATTTGAACGCTAATGCATGACCTTAAAATGAACCCTATTTAATCAAAAAACTATCTGCATTGTAGCAGATCTTTTAAACTAAATCTGCAGCCAACCAATTTCAAAAGCAACTGTTTCCTATAAACAAGTTTCAAGAAAACATAACTTTTGATGAATTCTTGATTATATTCAAGTATGCAGTTTCCTTGTGGTAATAAAAGATCTGGTTAACTGTCTTGGTTTGTGAGAACACATTTTTGTTACTTTAAAGAGATCCTGAAGAACTTAATGCTTACATGTCTTGAAAAATGCCAGTAAGTGAAACTCCAAAAATCATATTTCTCTAATACCCTTTGTTTCAATTATACTTACTTTGGTAATTGGAGCCTCAATGGTCATAGAATGAATTCTAGCAACTGACTGTCTCCTGATTAAAGTCCCTGTACCTAAAAAAAGAAAGAAGAGGATTAATACGACATGGAGATAACAGGATGAAAATTAGGAGATGAAGATAACAGGATGAGAATTATGAGATATTAGAATAATGAATGATTAAGATAACAATTAGGGAATGATTAAAGTCCCTGTACCTAAAAAGGAAATCAAAACAGATCACCAATTTATACTTCAAAATATTGTTTTTAGTCTGTGTAAAATCTTTAGATCTGTTGACGATCGAAGAGCCTGTTGAAAATAATTCCTAATATTGGCCAGCTTGGTCGTGATCCATTTAAGAGATTGCAAACCAATGACAAGATATGAAGAGTAAAGTAACTCATAACAGTTGGCCTTTATAAGATAAAAAATGATTACATGATGAAATTTCCAAAAAAAAAACAGAGGAAGATTAATACGACATGGAGATTTACAAGATGAAAAGTACGAGACTGAGATTACAGGATCAGAATTATGAGATATTAGAATAATGAAATGATTAAGATTACAATTAGGTAAATGTTTCAAATTAAGATTTAAGATTACAAGGTCGGGATTGCGAGATGATTACAAGATTAATATAATGTAATGTGGTCGGTTTCATGATGAAGATTACAAAAACACAGAATAATTTTGCGT
Source organism: Apostichopus japonicus (assembly GCF_037975245.1). Lineage (NCBI taxonomy): Eukaryota > Metazoa > Echinodermata > Holothuroidea > Aspidochirotida > Stichopodidae > Apostichopus > Apostichopus japonicus. Next base: position 8,521,010 of record NC_092573.1, read on the forward strand.
GGCAGTTTTGGGAGTTCCCTGCAAGATTAAGATTACAAGAAAATTATGAATATGTGTATTAATGGAGATTAAAAATGTCACAAAGATCTTAGGTTTATTCTTGGACCACTGTCTCAAATTTGAGAGCTTTCTGATTAATTTTAATTTGAATTAAAACTGTTGAATTGGAAGCCACCTGTCGTGTCAGTTGTAATCCATAAGCCCTTGCGGGTTTCTCCCACATTTGTGAACGCTGAAGCATCCTAAAAATAACTGCTGATTATTATTATTATGATAATAATAATTTTAATTATTTAATGCACACAAATCTCTATATAAACTTAAGGGTTGTTTCTTGACAAACCTGTTTGTATATCCTGGTTAATTTTATCAAGGTTCTGAATCTCTGAATTGATGACATTGGTGCCGCTGCCAGGGGGCTGTGAGGGGGCCAGGTCCCTCTTATGTACCACATGATGCCTCACTTTCCTGAAAAAGAAGACAAATTCAAATACTGATAAGTACACTCTCATGGGACCCAAACTGGGACCCGGAACCCAAACTGGGACCCAGACCCCAACCATCTTTGTGAAGAACGTCTCCACCAAACATATACAAAAAAGTCTTGTTCCAATATAAGGAGTCGTCATGTTTGGGGGCTGTCATTTTGTGAATCTGTGATGTCACAATGCCACTTGGATCTGAAACCTTTTACTCTCTCTCTTTTGTCTTCATATGTTCAAGGTAGAATGTTAACAGTGTTGACGCTGAAACATATGTCATCATAATTAGGTCGTGTTCAGAGGTCCAATATTTTAGAGTAAAAAACTTGCAAAACCCATTTCCATTACGGAAAGTATTCATTTTAATAGATGATAATAATAGTAATAATAATAATAACACATAATTTTTATATAGCGCCAAACAAACTATGAAATAATTCTTGTGGCGATTAACAATTTAGTTACAATATATTCGTTTTAGTTTTAGGTAAAGAAAAACTTTAAAAATATGAAGCACATATATAGCTCAATAATGTCTTGTTTAGACTTGATCAAGTCTTCAGTATTGTTCGTTAAGCAACGTTAAAGCTGTCATATGTCCCAAATGGCATAAGATTTTTCTTAGCTAATTAGGCAAGTTGCTAATGACATTTATCTCTATCACATACTGTCAAGCTGGTTGGGTTGGTATCTAATATAATTTTAGGGTCATTACAAATAGAGATGACTACTTTGAATGAGATACTGTACATCGTTAAAAATCCATATTTTCTAGACCAAAAATGCAACTAGGTTTACAAATATTTCAACATTATCAATAAACCAATTTAAGTAAAGATTTCAAGCACTTCAATCTGGAGTACTTCCGATATGTTTCTTGCATAAAGTCAGTCTGCCATTTGGCTGGAAATGCCACCATCTGGGATTTTAACAAAATCAACAAAGGAATCTGTCATTCAAAACTCACCCTCCGTGACCGAATACAGGTGTTATCAAAACATTTTGCGGTATACTGTCTCCATGTTTCCTCTTGCAGTATAGTAGTCCTTCCCAAGACTGCAACAGAGGAAGAAAATGACATGTTTTACCTTACTTTTCACACACTGCAAGAAATTTTTAAGTGCTTGAGTAATATACATGAATACTTATAGAGCAGAAGGTCCTTTCAAATTATCTGTTTAAAAAAAACGGCCATGTCACTAAAGGTGCCATCATAAATATCTTGATCATAATTATTATCCAACTAAATCCGGCTCAAACATTTTCAGAAAAATTCCAGCGATATGTGGCCAGAAACAGATACTTAGCAAATTATGCAGGAAACACAAAGATAATTAGACGTATGGTTTTGATCCCATGAATCGTTCCTGTTTTTCGTCACCTCTGTAAGAGTTTGCTCTCACTTTGCGAGGAAGACCTTGCATTGGTGCCCTACTATAAAGCTTTGAAAAGTTGATGGGATGTCCAGTGCCAATTCAATGAAATTCATAATTTCTAACTTTCCTCAAAGTAGTATCCTTAACCCTGTCAGTCCTTAATGTCCAGTCCTGATCAAAATTGTAGGGATGAATACTTGCACTTTTTCTTATATATTTGTTTTAATTACTTTTTTTATATAATTTTTTTTATTATTATACTTTTTTAAGGTTTTGACTGTCACAAAAGAATAATGCACCCTTGTCATAAATCAGAAACTGCAGGAAGCTATTATATTTAACGATGACAACTTACACCTGAGATTGTTCCCATCCATAGTATTTCTTGTCATAATTCCTGGCAATAAGTCCGAAAACTAAAATCGGTAGCACTGACATTCAAACATCAATTTATATTAAACAAGTAGGGTATCGTTTGTCTGAAATTAATGGGAATTATTTGTTGTTTTGGTGAACTGCGTACAGAACTAATGAAGGGACATGTACAGTAGGTGGACATCAAAATGAACTAGAATGCAAATTTAGAACTTAAACAATTCAAAACAATAAATTAAAACAAAATAAAATAAAATAGAATCAAATTTTTTTTTCTTCTGGTCATTGAAATGTACACTACTCTTGGTAATATATCTCCGGACGAAAAGAGAATTGTTATTTTAATAAAATGGTCATTTCATGAATGCAAAATTCAAAAATTCAAAATTCAAAAAGTAAAGCTTAGGAGTTTGAAAAAGGTTTTGAAGATTCCCAACTTAGAATTGATCAGCAAAGTCATTGTATTTTTTGGACAAAACACACATCAAGTCTAGTAGCTCAACTGAACCTTAAACTTTTAGGACGGTGGTATCGGTTTACAAGATTTTCAGACTTCACACTGTCCATAGAGAACCAATTATTGAGTTCTTGTAATCACCAAGGTGGACCTGCATACTACCCATGAAGGTCATCCTACTAGATTCATGTGCAGATTCAAATTACCATGTTTTTTAGAATATCAGACTGTGACCTTACAATGACCATTGACCTGCACAGAAAACAACAGGGGTCTTGTAAACACAAAAGTGGATCTACTGTAAATATAAAGAATTATCAAGTTTAAATTAGCTTTACTGTGACCATTATCTTGTTTACCTGTTGACCTCAGGTGACCTATGACTCCTTCCATAAAAAATATCTTTCTTGTTCTCCTATTTCAAGGTGGATCTACATACATACCAGTTAATACATTGTTTTTTACGTTCTTTTTGAGCGCTATATAACCAAACAAAAGCATTACATATACACAGCCATAATATATGCACACACACAAACATTGGCATACTTGTAGATTTCTTTTGGCATCAGAAAGGAGTCAAGCAAAACAGCTGGTTTCTTAGCAACGCAATTGCCAGCGAGCGGCTCTTTCGTCTAATAGCATTGATTCACTTGTCATTATATAACACTGAAATTCAGCATAAAAAATGAAGCATTACGCAGCATGATATATGTGCAACTCTGCAAAATTAATCCTACCCTGCTTGTTGTTTTAACTTTTTTAAGAAATGTCAAAGCTGCTTCAAAACTGACATCTGGAAAATACAAAGCTAAAATTCCATGAATTGACTTTAATAGCTTGCCATAAATGATAGTTTATTTTACTACAAATTCACCTCATTATTCACCCTCCAATGCTACAAAGTCTTGCGAGATGTATATGAGAATCAAAACCTGAACCGATTCAAATACATCCTCCAGACATCCATTTCTACCGAATGTAATAATCATTTTCAACAGTTTTATCGGTTAAAAAAATTAGCGCATATCTTTCACATGACATTTTAGCGCTCCGTCAACTCGAGAGCCGTGTTGACCGCGTGCGTCCTCTTAAAAAGCAGATGAAGTCAATTACAGGCATCTCTCTCTCTTAGAGCAAACAGTATCCACGGAAAATAATCCGACAATCTGATCGAAATTATGCCGCAGATTCTAACTCGGGATGGAGAAAATCTCTCTCCCCGAGCAGCATCTGGTAGCCTTGGAGACTGACGATCGCGGAGATTAGATCTGCGTCATCGACTAAATGAAAGCCACCGCAATCAATAGATTAGAGATAACTTTTTACTTCAAATCAATGAAGGAAAAAAAAGAGAGTAGTTTGGTTTTGGCACAAACATGCAAGGATACCTTAGGGATGAGCCGCTGCTGCTTGACTGCTGGAATGATGAACCTCGCTCGCTCGCTCGTCGTAAGACAAGGTCGCAAATCAAAATGGGAAAAAATAAGCAACTGGCCGATCCAACAGAATATTGTCGGGATAATGTATCAGTCAGACTTTGGACTCTACTGTAGAGTGTAATGGTTTAAACGAGGAACTCACAGACCGCTGTGCAAAAACTGAAGGATTCTTTACAGATGATGATCAAGATATCTTAGGTTAATTGTTCAGTGAGCCATGTTGATCTCTTGTTTAACTCAAACCGAAGGAAATAACAATGACATTTTCAAATGTTGGGGGGGGGGGGCAGCACAATAGGGACAAAGTTGTGTGTTGCTTGGTTTAGTATTATTTTATTTCTCCATATATCAGGTAATTACTGTAGATTGTGCCGCATGAATAATTTTTCACTTTAGTGAGATCCACCGAATCAGGGAGGGGGGACTAAAATTTGTTGGTTGTCCAGACAACTGAAAATATATTTTAGGAATTTTATCGAGGGACTATAGTTACCGTGGCTTACATGATTTCTTCTAAAGATTAGAAGAACTAAATTTGTGAGTTATTCTTGTTCTAGTAATTATTCTAGCCTCTTTCCTCTATGTGATGACCAAAAATCTGTCAGAAATTCATACCCCATATATATATTGTCCTTGCTATTTTCCACTATTTGCAATGGTCCCTGCTTTTAAACTTTGAACATTTCTTTACCAAAGCTCTGACTTCAGAACATACAACTTTGAAGGAACTAACATTGTGGTTATCATTTTCTTGAATAAGACAAACTGTGTGAAAATGCTGCACAGGCCAAACTCATTCACTAGTACCTTACCAGCAAACCAAACTTGTTTGTCTGAATTGTCTCGTATGCCTCTTCGTTGGGGTTGTCGAATTCTGTATTGGCGAGCGACTGATATTAAATGCTGCAGGCCGAGTGACGTCAATCCATTGATGGTGATATTATCGCAAGGACAAACAGTCTTAGTAAACCTATCCCATAGGAGAAAACTACTAGCCAATATCTTTTTTTTTGCTGCTACGAAATAGTCGCTGAGTTAACCAAATTAAAGGTTTTGTTCTTGATCAATATTGAAAGCGAGCAGAGATCTCATTTGGGTTTCACACCCCAATTCAGGAAAGGAGAATTTATTTCCTTTGGTGACAGATGTGTACCATTTAATTTACAGAGCTGAGAAATGTCCTCAGGGTGTGGAAAAAGATAGACCCTTTGTCACCGACACAGAATAATTCTACTTTAATGGCTTAATTCTCCCAGTTACCCATTTTCATACTATATTAATGACTATAGAATAGGACAGATTGTATCTTACATAGGTATGAAGACATTCAATACATTGTTGAAGTGTTATAGTGTTAAAAGTGTTAATATGTTAGAATGTTAAGTAACTTTCAGCATTAAATGTTCAAGTGTTAAAAAGGTGGAAGTGCAAAAAGTGTTGAAGATATTCATGAGTGTGTGCCAACGTATGAGACTGCTACAAGTGTTGGAAGAGTGCTAACTGGGTTACAGTCGTAGAAGAATTTTGACATCGTAAGAAGAGAGCTATATGAGTGTTAAATATTATAGCATGACTATTAAAAAGTGTTGGCAGTGTTAAAAGAGTGTTGGCAGTGTTTAAAGAGTATCAGCAATGTTAAAGGAGGGTTGGCAGTGTTAAAACAGTGGTGGCAGTGTTAAAAGTGTTGGCAGTGTTAAAGGAGTGTTGGCAGTGTTAAAAGAGTGTCAGCAGTGTGTGTTGACAGTGTTAAAAGAGTTTCAGCAATGTTAATTCATGCCTATGGGCAATGTTAAATTGTGTTGGCAGTGTTAAAAGTGTTGGCAGTGTTAAAGGGGTGTTGGCAGTGTTAAAAGAGTGTCAGCAGTGTGTGTAGACAGTGTTAAAAGAGTTTCAGCAATGTTAAATCTTGACTATGGGCATTGGAGTGTTGGCAGAGTTTATAGTGGTGGCAGTGTTAAAGAGTGTTGGCAATGTTAAAAGAGTATTAGCAGTGTTAAAGGAGTGTTGGCAGTGTTAAAAGAGTATCGGCAATGTTAAATCTGGAGTATCGACAGTGTTAAAGACTGTTTGCAGTGCTAAAGGAGTGTTGGCAGTGCTACAAGAGTGTTAGCAGTACTGTATGAGAAGATTTTTCAAAGTCAGAAATTGTTTGTAGTGTTGGAAATCTGACTGCTAATGCACATAGTGTTAAATTGCTAATTTATTTATATCAGAGATACTTATTCAACTTTGTATCCAGTTAAAAAGAATGGCATCTTGTTGCTGATCATGATGAAAAATACAGTTAAAACTTGATGCATGACAAAAATATTGCCTAATTTTGTGTGATAACAGTGTTGAAAATGCCCTAAAGGTCAATTTAAGAGAAATTTGTAAAACTATTCTTGCATTCTTCTTCTCTTAATATTGTTTTTTATTAAACATAGTTCACTCCCTGCATGTTCCACTGAATAACATGGCTTCTTTTCCCTTCAAGTGCTACAAGATCAGAGATGTTTGCCCTTCCATACACATGCATTATTTACGTTAATTGTTCAATACAGCATAATCTTAGACGGTTCTTGCCACACTTCCAGGAAACCTTTCTGCATGAATATGGTTTTGCTAGATCAGATGTTTGGAAGGACGAAACCTTAAAAGAAACCTTTAAAAGTCAATAACATTTCCGAAGCTACAGCTTGGATGTTCTTTCTAGTCCCCCTTAAATGATTCCCATATATGTACAAGAAGAGTAAGGTGGGGGGGGGTGGGGCGGGTTACATGTAACAAGCTCAGTGAGGTAAGATGGTCTAAAAGAAGTAGTTATCAGTAAGTCTCACCATTCCAGATAGTTTTAGCATATATTGGGGCAATGTAGATGGCCATTGAATCATCCAAACTGCAGCCGTAGGATTTCTAAATTTCCGATAGGATATGACGATAATCCTAATAATCCCAAATCTCAATATCTGACAATGCCAAATGAGAAGTGATTGATGAAAAAAGTTTGGAATTATTTTATTATAGTAAGCAAATTACTGCAGAGCTAAGACAGCATTCATAAAATGAGCAATATTTTCTCATGAATAAAAAAAAAAACCTTTTGGCATAATTTTTGTCTGCGTTTCAGCTTACCTTGCCTTTCTTGAGTTGGGAATAGATAGTTTCCATTAATTCTGGTTTATTTTTATCACTTCTCGGCGAGCTGCCAGAATCTTGGCTGAGTAAATCGTCAAAGTTGTATCCCGTGAGGTCTTCGTGGGCAGCGTTCACGTACTGAATGTCATGATTCTCATTGGTGATTTCGATCGCTTCACGACTGTTATCGATAGCGCTGAAGAGACAGTTTGTTGTTCTGTTGCAAACAGAGAATTAAGAATTAAGGATTCAATTATCCGTGGCAAACGAACTGATCGACTTTGAATTGTTGATTTTTTTTTTTGCTCTCCTGATGCTAAACGAATTAAAATTGCTGAAGAAGATAAATGCTATTCCAGGCAGATACATATTAAAGTTATCATACCATTTTCCTCAGGTTAAATAGAAATCCAATTTCTCTTTTAATTTAATTACGACAATTTTTGGAAACAAGAGACCTACTTTTGTGTCGACATATTTATGATATACCCAATTTTTTTCATTTCTTTTTCTTTAAAGAATAGAAAAGCAAAACTGATAGAAGAAATCAAACCAATTTTAGCAAAAGGGAGAGCGTATCCCACTGGCCTATATTTATGTCCAAATAGGACATGCAACATTCTTTATGGTCTTGTGAACTGGGCAAAAGCGAATTAGCAACATCGGCCAATATGAAGTCAATAATTCCTCACAAACAACAAATTTATATCAATGACAAAACATATACAGATTTTGCAGTCTCAATTAACAATTTTTCAATGCATTTAGAAAACTTGTAAAATTGGTAAACTGATATTAAGCCATGCATGGGCTGTTGTTTTTTATGAAGCTTAAAGAATTTTATATCTTTTCAGTGTAGCTTTTGAGGATTTATGAAACAACGACAACTTCTGTTAATAAAATTAACAATTAGGTCGCGACTCCTCCCTCATTTAAATTTTACAGTTTGAAGCGTTCCAGCCATTTAACTAAAAAAAAGGCAAAAATATCTTGATCTAAAATCCGACAACAGCGTATAAATATGAAATGTCTGCCTAAAATATCATCCCTTTGAAGCAATTTTTTATTTTGTACTTTGGCTGGCAATTTTTCCAACCTACTTTAGTATTTACCCAACAATAGGATTAAACTTGATCACATGTCTGAGACAATTACCTGGACTATTCCATTAAATTAGAGTCCATGAGTAAGAATAAAATTGATCACATGTCTGAGACAATCACCTGGACTATTCCAATAAATTATAGTCCATGAGTAAGAAAAAAATTGATCACATGTCTGAGACAATCACCTGGACTATTCCATTAAATTATAGTCCATGAGTAAGATTAAAATTGATCACATGTCTGAGACAATCAACTGGACTCTTCCATTAAATTATAGTCCATGAGTAAGTAATGAAAGAAAGTGATGATTCAATCCTCAACATTTTGTGGCACAGATCACATTTCCATACTAGCATAGAAAAGTATAAAATCTGAGTATTGACCTAAAATAAGATTAAAGTATTACGGACGCCTAGTCAATTCGCCCCAAATTCAATACATTTGTTGGGTGTGATAATCTCATTCAAAATCTGTTGACATTTTTCAAGAAGCTCTTTTCGTTTCCAAGGTATACACATTTGAGGTTTCGATTAATCTGGGAAACTCATTAAATATGTTTAAACTATGACATGGAGTGTTGTGCTCTTTCAAAATTTCTTATTTTAGCCGTTAATAAGTTAAACCCTAATTACAAGCTCGTATGTATCATTTGAATAAGGCAACGTTCCTCTCATCATGGAAGACAATATAATATTTCAAAAATAGCCTCAGGCCAAAAACCTGTGTTCAGTGTCCTTTGAAACAAAGGTTATGAAAACAAAGGGATAACATCATAGAAAATTAGGCAGTCAATCCCTTTACATCATCAATGTACATAATTTGCTAATGTTTTATTCTTGCAAAAAACTAGAAATTGAGATTTTCCGTACTAACATAGAAAACGCAGTTAAAAACTACATGCATGGAAATTTCAAATTTTGCAATTTTACTCCACTTTTTCAAATGACACTTAAATGACCTCTAATATAAAGATAGTTTAGTATAAAACAAATTGTAACAATATTCATCAAAATCAACTCAAACAGGTGCCTTATCGCATTTTTTGTGAGTGTGCATGTGTGTGTGTCTGGTCAACAAATTTAACAAACCCTTCTGGCAGGTCTCAAAACAAGATTAAGACAGTTTTACAAAAGATTACCAACAACCAGCCCTCCCTCCCCCCTCCTCTTCACGTACCCCACCCATCTCGCACCCTGGAGGTCTGCCCCAGCCATTGGCAAATGTTTAGTAGACAATATCTTTGATGCAGAAATAATTATTTCAGGGAGGGGGTAGGGTGGGGGAGATTTAAAGTAACCAGTATTGGACCTTTTTAGTATTTTTGGGCAAACCTCAGTGACCATAATCAATGTGGTGCAGGGACATCTCGATACATTTATCTGCAAACTTCATCTTCATAATCCATTTTTATTGAGCTACATACATTACAGTATGTACAGTATATCTAGGAATGTATAGCTCAGTTGATTGCACATAAATCAATGACATTTATGGGGAAGGAATGCGATAGCTGCCAACATATATCAGCGTACACATACTCTTGACGAGCTGGGGAAAAAAATTAACGATGACAATTATTATTTAGCGATGTGTGTGTGTGTGCAGAGGCAATCTGTACAGTAGAACATTCTATACACGTTTGCCTGAACTGCATTGAAAGTTAATACAGAAGCATTTCATGTGCTGTTAGATCAATTATCTCCTGTTTCTGTTATTTCTTGCCCTCCCCCCCACCCACGGGAGAGAACCAACTTAAGAGAAAACAGTTTGTAAAGAATTTGCCACACACAAGCATATACATTGCAATGTCAACATCATTGCGGACAAAGCTGGTTATAATACTAATGGCAACCCTTGGTGATGATATATGGCTAATGACAACTTGCAACTTACAGAGGCTGAGCGTGTCTAAAGAGATTCATTCTTAACGATCCATACGTCAGTGACTTGCAATAATTAGCAGGGTACGAAGCATAATTGACCTGAACTATTAACGAGATAACTCAGAAGGTTCGTTAACGGACATAATATTGCAGATTTTACAGAATTTTTGATCTCCCAAAGAGCTAATTTCACATCTAACCTTGAGTATAAGCTTGCTGGTATACTACAGTATTATTAATGATATCCCTTGTTGAAACCTCCTCGCCAATTAACTGATGTCTGACGTTGTGAGTATATAGTCCTGCTGCCATGTAGTAAGGGGGTATTTAGCAATTAAAAGGACAATTGGGTGGAAAAAAAAGTTTGTTCAAAGGTTTAAGCCGGGAACGAAAAGAACAAATATATATAACAGGAAAAAATTTAGAGTGTGACTCACCTCAATTTGAAGTTTGACCTGACTTCTCCAAGTTCTAATTGATACAGCTCGTTAAGACAATTACCGGCGTTAGGATTTTCTGGGTATCTGCGATTAAAGCCTGCATTTAAGAGTGGTAGTATGGAAGGCTCCTCTTTGTCTGTGTTGTTACTGACAAAAATAAAAGATCAAAAGTATTCAGTGTTAATTAAGGCATTGTTTCAAGTATAATTAACGAAGAGAAAACAAATGTGAAAACATTTGATTTAACTGTAAAAATTGGTTCCAAAAACATAGGATTACCACATGTGTTAGCTTAAATGCATGGTGTTTACCTTTCATTACACATATTGCTTGCCAAAAGTTTGGTTTTGGGTTTTTTATTGCAGTGTGTGACATGTCTGTAATTTTAAATACTGAAGGAATGTCACAATTCTTAAAAAAAAATTAAATTGCTTAAAATGCATGTATTGTACTTTATATACTACCCTGAAAGTATACACCACTGAAATAAAATGTTACAGATAGAATGGAATTAATTAATTAATAATCATTAATTAACTTTCTATTCAGTGTCCAGTCCAGGAGGGTGCCATCTTAGTTTGCTTGCATTCTTATCTTAACTAATCCTTATAATGCTACATTTGGAAAAAAATTACTTTTAAAAGAATAAACACATAGATGGAAACGTCCTGAGCATGTAATCAAATACTTTAAACCAAGGGCGTAGGAACCGGGGGGGCTGGGGGTGCCAGCCCCCCCAGTGAAAAACATGGGGGGGGCGGAAGTATCGTTCCGCCCCCCACTCCGCAAGTCAGAAAACCCCTTTTTCATTTCCAAATGCGAGAAAAATCTCATTTGAAGCACTAAATTGCATCTAAGGCCAGTTGAAAATGCAAAATTTTTTACAAAATGGAGTGGGTGTTGAAGTGTGCTATATTGCACCAAATTGCATCTGAGGCCACCTGGAAATGCAAAAAAATTCCAAAGGGGAGGGGGACACCCCCTCCCCTTAGACCCCTCCCCCAGGTCGGCCATCAGTCTTCAGCCCCCCCCCCCCCACTCAAAAGTACCTTCCTACGCCACTGCTTTAAACCCAACAGAGCAAGTAAACACACAAACTCTAGTAAATTTGCTTTACATAAACTAAGCTTCTTGGAGACTCAAGTGGTACTCTTTAGTGATCTGAAAAATCGTGCCTGTTAATGTAATGGTCACGGAATGATTTATATATATATAGTCTGGTATCTCCCCGCAAACTGCTCTGCAAACTGGACAAATTGCTATATATGCAAATACAAAGATGTACCAAATTTTTTGTAAACACAGGAAACACAGAATTGTAATTAAGAGAAAAAAATACAGCGACATCAGAAATACTATGGCAAATTACAACACTATATTATACCCTGATCGATGGTTGATGATTAAAAACATATTTGTGACAAAAGACATCAACTGTAACTGAATACAGTACGTCACTATCGTACATCCAGTACTTGTCACAAAGACAGTTCTACTTCTTCTTGTAAACACAGTTACAGAGCCAGAGAGGAATACCTAGTGCTCTGCAGACCTTACATGCGTAAGAGTGTAGTTGTTATGAGGAGATAGGGAACTCAGGAATGATGCAAATACTAAGTTCGCTATTTAAATATTCCTGAGGGGGCAGAAAGTCCAATTAATTTCAGCACTAATTCACTGATATCTTCTTCATCACTATAGGTGCATGGAATGTTTACTACATGTCTTCTTGATTACGTTCAGATGTACTTACTGTATCATACATTACATTGCAAATATGAACTTAGGTATCTGGCAACAGCAGAATGAATGACATCACCATGGCAACTGCATGAGCAGGTTCCCTACACCAAAATTAGTACACAATACTGTACATCATTCACGTTGACTTTCTCAATTTTCATAATATGCATGGCAATTAATAATGACAGTTTAAGTATTCATCACAAAAATGTCTACAAAAGTCATTTTTCTTTTCCATAATTGATTACCAAGTGCCCTGCCCCAGTTTGTTCATCACCGAGTTGATCAAAGTTAGATAACTTCTTCCCTGTTATTGAATATCAATAAACAACAAAGACACTGTGTACCATTATGCATCATTTCACATTTTGTAACCTTGTGTTAATATTTAAAACAAAAATAACGACCTATGTAGCTTGAAGTTAATTCCCTGAAACCACTCCTGATTCGTTGCACACTCGAATTTAATTAACTATTTCTTCCACCCTTCAGGGTTACAAAATATCTTCAAGATGCTAAACTACTAAAAATACACGAAGAGATAAACTGTATTACATTATTTAAAAAGTGAATATGAAATGAAATATTTGACCATACAAGCCGGCATACGGTGTCTCTCAGGTTGGCTCGAAGTTGTTTGTCGAACTCTCTGTGGATAACAATCTTTTTCTCCGGGGAATTACTCTTCCCTCACTTTGATTAGATATCAGAGAAGTCCTCTAAATGACACCCAGCACTTGACAGATTGCTGTCCTGAAAATGCCTCAGGAATCATCAAAACCTGAAAAACACTCTCATGAATTTCATTACGGATAAGAGTTTGGATAAAAGAGCTGTTGGATTGCAACCCCGTGAACAGCCTCCGCTAATATCTTTGCTTTTGTCTCCGATTTCCACTGCCATTTTGCAACTGACAGCAGTTGCGACCAAATCAATAGATCCCTGGAGAGTCGGAGAGTTATTTATCTCGGGGTATTAAACATTACTTATTCCCACTGACTGTTTTTATTTTTCTGTTACGTTTGGTTTTGGGGGGCTATTTTTTTACATTTACATTTTCCACTTTTATTTACTATTATTATTATTTAATATCATTATTACTATGATTTTTTTTGGAGGGCATTCTCTGAGGAAAACAATGTAACATGAAAATTGACCCCCAACATTTTAGAAAGGTTCAAAATATCATATTGCAGGCGAGCCAAATAAAGAACTACTTTAGGTAGAAATGAGGAAGAAATGTTTAAAGTTCACTTTTTTCTCTTCGATGTTTCATAAAACAACTTAACATGAAGAAAGTGAATTGGAATTCAATTTATGTTTGGCAAATGTTTCTCAGAAATGATCATCGACCTGAAATAGTTGAGAAGGTCATTATTCAATTTAGTTATATACAAGCACTATATAGGCACAGGTGCAATTCTTACTTAAATGCAGTGAAGACTCGCGCACAAAGAAACGTCTGATGCTGGTAATCTGACCTAGTTTCGAATGAGGTGTAACAGAAGTGTTAGACACCACCATCGATCCCAGAAAATACACACACACAGCTTGCTACAGTCGGTAATTAGTCACTAGAGTACAGTCGATACATGCAGCTATGGTCAATACCCAAAACACAGTGTACATAGCAGCGCTGGACATCTCAGGTCCAGCTAAAGATAACAAGGTATCACGTTTTACTGTACTGTCTGCATTTTGTAGCAACAAGAAGAAAACTTCACTTGCAAGCAACAGAAAGTTAACTTGTTCCAGAGGGTGACACGTGGTTTGGGGCGAGTCTTCAATGCCTTTAAGCCAAGGAGAGGGTCTGGATATACTGAAGATAGTATTTATTTCAAACCGAGATACGTGTCTGAAATCTGAAACGTTTTACTTTTGACGAATGAAAGAAAAAACATATACTACGTAAGAATACTTGGTGGAAAGTATGTATTGGAATGCAATTCTTACATTGTGTATTATTTTGTTGTTGTTGAAATTCGATAATTCATATGTCAGTTTTGTAGGTGTGATGTCATAATTACACACACACCGACAGTCAAATGTTATTGCTTTTTTTTAAAATTATTTCACTTTATTTGTTTTGTCTATTGGATAGGGTTCTAACTTTTAGCTTTAGGGGATGTGAAGTTACTGCAATTATAAAACCTCAATGACTGTCATGTATTCATATGTTGTTTACACGTGCATCCATTATTTGAAGAAAATTGGATGAGGATTTTAAAGAAAAACACAACTCCAAACACTTAGTCTGAATGAGTGTGTATCTATAACATCACACCTGTTTGCTTCAAGTTCACTTTTAGTAAAAATCATTTCAACTTCAACAAGTTTAATTGTTTTGTCAAAAATTAAATTGTTATCCCTGGACTATCCTTGTAATAGTCAGTAGATATTCGAACTATTACAACTTGACCAATTTTTTTTTATCCTTTATAAGTACAAGATATTAAAAAATGAAATTTATATTGTGCTGTTGTTACTTTCATTAAGTAGTACACTAATTTACAAGACAATATGATGCATTAATTGTGTCAAAACGAGCCTCTCCTACTTTTGGCATGGCCCCGTAGATATCAAATTACATGCAGATCAGCAATATGCTCATATTAAAAACTGACTGATCTCTTATTTAAGATTATCAATTCATATTATGCAAATAATTTTCGACAAGGAATTCAATTGATTAAATTAATGTACAGTAGTGTTATTGTGGACAAAAATTAAAAGCAAGTAAATGTAAAGTTTTCATTTTTCTCTTTTTGGATGGGAATGTTCCCCTTTTCTGTTTAGGTTTTATAGAAGACTTCCTTTCACACCTGATTTATATACATTGTTACATGTAATGTTTGTTAGGTTTTATAGAAGACTTCCTTTCACATCTGATTTATCCACATTGTTATATGTTAGGTTTGTTAGATTTTTTTAGACTTCCTTTCACACCTGATTCATCTACATTGTTATATGTTATGTTTGTTAGGTTTTATAGAAGACTTCCTTTCACACCTGATTTATACACATTGTTATATGTTATGTTTGTTAGGTTTTATAGACTTCCTTTCACACCTGATTCATCCACATTGTTATATGTTATGTTTGTTAGGTTTTATAGAAGACTTCCTTTCACACCTGATTTATACACATTGTCATATATTATGTTTGTTTAGGTTTTATAGAAGACTTTTTTTCACACTTGATTTATACACATTATTATAATAATAAGTAATATTTATATAGCGCATCATCAGCAAAGCGCTTTACAAATGTAAAACCTAAATACAAATAATAACAAAAACCTAAATATATAGAACCAATAAGGCACAAAATGTAAAAGTCTAAAGCAACAATATAAAAAACACCCGTTCTAAACCATAATAATTACAGCCCTAAATGAATATAGTTCAAAAGAAATTCAGAAACATGTAAATAGTAAAATAGTTTTAAACAAAGAATACACATATAAGATTAAACATAGAATATATTTTATGTTTATTGTATTTCTACCAGGCAGTTGAGCAAACTACAAATATAAACTTGAATTGATTTGCCAGGTCTGCTAAATATCATGAATACGGTGGGAAAGTGGTTGACAAGTCCCCAATGAGCCACCGTATAATTTCACCCATCATTCATATTCTCGCTCTTTCCAGTGTGAACAATGGTTTTGAAAATGTCATTTATTTTAAATTTCATTACACCATCAGAAATATGCAGGAAATCAAAAAAGATTGGCTTGTCGGCCGGGGCGACTAGAATATGCAACATGCTTTGATTGGTTCTGATTAAAAAATACTCTTCACTGCCCCGGGGAAGAAAATCATTCTCCACATTTTTTATCAGTGCATGATCCAGACCTTGCATATAAACTACAAAATGGAATTTTGAGAAACTTTGGAAAAAGAAAAATCTTGCAATTTGATTCAAGGTAAATGAGTCTCGAATCACGACATTTAAATGCAGAACCTTGTAATGTATATGTCCAGAAGCGAGGCTGCGAGCCTCGTGTCACTCATTTTTGGCTTCTAAACTATGATATCATCAACACCACTTCATTTTCAATTTTCTCAATTAATTTATAATCCAGGGGGGGTGGAAAAAACTCTTTTTTTCCTTCTTGTCTTACTGTCTTTTTTATTTTACTGATTTATATTTTATTTTTATATCTTTAGTATTTGTACTTCCCTTCATCTTTTACTAGAAAGTATTTGTAAAGTTTCTTAATAAAATTCAAAAACATATCAACTAAATGTTTTGATCATTGATGGAAAAAAAAAAACTGTGTATAAACAACAAAGAGAAGACACTATTGCAAGGAAAGGGAAGTTGATATAATATCATACATTTTCCCCCTCGTTTGCCCTTTTTCTTTGTAAATAAAAAAAGACATTAAATTAGGAGGAAAAAATAGATGTAAATTCAATCCACAGACAATAGCCAAGGCTAACTGAAAGGAAAGATGAGCAGGTAGAAAATTATGATTTGGTCATATTTACCTTTGACGGTAAACTTGTTAGGCTCACCAATCAAAGCTAAAGTGTATATATATATATATATATATATATATATATATAGACCACAATGTCAGGATAATTACTAAGCAAAATCCACAGGGCAATGAAAGGGATTCTTATAGCCTCAAATAACATGTTTAAATTCAAAATAATTAGTGTACAGGTGTAGATCGATTTTGATAACGACTAAACTGTGACGCCGACACAACCCCTTGGATGTACGTTGATGTTGGCGAAAGATACTTTGAACTGGAATTTTCTATTGTTTTTATTGATTTTTAAGAAAATGGTTACTGTTATGTCAATTGCATAAAAACGACATTGCAACATCAACAAGTAGGTCAGGACAAGAGACTCGAATCAACTTTGTGGCAAAGAAAGGCTTCAGTTTTTTCTAGGCATGACAGACGAGCCGCACTCGAATATTTTCCAGACTGTTAAGAAGATGATCAAAGTCATATTGAGCTTCTTTGAGGGTCATCCTTTGAGGATGTTAAAGACTGATATTTCCAATATATAGTTTTCTCGCACATATGCAAACCGCATTTTATATGAAAGGTTTCCTTACAATCTGCAAAGATGGTTTCTGAGTAATTGAAAGAGAAGAAAATCTTCAAAATGTATGGGTAATTAGACACATAAAGAGACAGGTTTGAAAAAACAATGACGCCTCAAGAAATACAGCTGTTCACGTCAAAACAGGAAGTGGGTACATGACAAAGCCATCGTCTTCCCCTCCAACCCCCCCAACACCACCCCCCCAAAAAAAATCGCAGAGAGTAAAATTAATTTAGTCACTAATATCTGAATTGCATTGAATTCAAAGAGTGGAAACATTTGCCGGAGGGGAATCACGTTTCTCCGTTAGGTACAGATGTCTCCTAGTTTCCATAACAGGAAGTAAAATCTGCACTGGAAATTACTGGAGATTTATGCGTATGAAAGGTTACTATGAAAGAGGATCTTAAAACATGATATTCCTCTCCAGCGAATGAAATGAAATTCAAAGTGGCACTTACTGTAGAGCGAGCCCTTGATGACGGTATAATGTCATATAATACTGTTCAAATGAGAGTCATGTGACCGATGATGTCATCAGGAAATGCATTTTGCTTATTTCTTGGTTTTTTTTCCCCCTCTTCTTTTGGGTCTTTTTCTGGGGGTTCTTTGGGGGGATCGGGATGGGGGGTAGGACTAAATGTGTCAATACAGTTAAAATCTCATGGATTGTAGTAAAGGCGTACCGTCCATGTTTCAATTTTTCAAGAAAACTATCGAAAAAATTGCTAGTTACTACTTCGTTGTTATTTTATTATATGATACAGGAATGAGCTTGCAAAAGTCTACACAAATCGTTTGGTGACCTTCAAATGGCCTCCAACCCTATTAATTTACAGCTGTCATTATCAAATGACCATGGTTAATAATGACCTTCAATTCAAGCTTTGCTTCAAGCCACAAAACATGGTTTGTCTTTCAGAACTTTGACTTAAGTTATGACTAAGTTTCGTCTCTCTTCCGACAAATCTCAAAAAATTATGACTAAGTTTCGTCTCTCTTCCGACAAATCTCAAAAAATTATGAATCAGAAATTTCAAACCCTCAAATCCTGCTTCTGGATCAAGCATCCAAATGAATATACAGTAGCTGCCTGTGATAATGAAGATTTATTTCCAATATTCCAGCACAGTTCTCACAGAAATATAAAGCAGAAATATGAATAATATTACTTCTGGATATACCGCATGTACATGGATCTTTATCAGTGATCATCATTATACGAATTAGTTTTGACTTTCTCATTCCTTCTCAAAAAATTGAGGAGCAGGAATTTAAAACATACGTCATGTCTGCTGCTGGGTTTAGCATACATGTATACAAATCTGGCTGTCTGTCATGTGCACTTACAGAACACTACTTTTTCATTTTTTTTAATTTTGTACCTAAGAATTACAAATCAGGAATGTAAATTGTTTAAATCTAATTCCTGCTTTTGGGTGTAGCATTTGTGACAACATTCTCCACTCCGGCAAACTTTCGGGATACTTTAAAAACCGTTGCAGTGCGACTGTGAACAACACTGCATTACCACTGAGAGGAACCACACCAGATACAGTAAAGCCTCCCCCCCATACATCGAAAGAATCCAACCGAAGAAAGATATTCCACTTAATATCATCATCATCATTGAGCACTCAGCAGCAAATTTCAACAGGTCAAGGCAATTCTGGTTCCTGGTGGGTTTTGAACCTCAAGTCAACCTTCATGTGGGGTGGGCACTCCAACAGATGTATACAGCACAAGCCCCTCAAAGCCCACTCTTCACCTGACACTGCCACATTTCACAGAGAATAGCTCTGTTAACCTAGAGCGCTTCACACAGGATATCAAATTGTTTTGACCACTGCTGAATTCATATGATCAACGAAGGTTCTTGGCATTCATGCAAGATGCGTTTTACTACATAAAGTATTAAACCCAAATTAAAACATACATTACAGTGAAATCAACATTATAAGCATGTGTTTTTAAATCCAAGCAACCCAACATACTGCAGTAATTAATATTGCTGCATACAGGTATAATACATCAATAATCCTGGGCATGTGTACAAATCAAGTTTACATTGTGTCTTACTTATTTACTTTTGTTCAATATTAAAACCTTTGAGCATACATGGAAACAGATCAAATTTAGAAACAAATCTTTGCCTCACAGACACCCCCCCCCCCTCCAAAAATGCATGGTGTTATTAGTTTGTATAATTGGTTTAAACTTCCAAGCAATTCATGGTTAGATGTGAATTTTACATCTGAAAACAAACCATCACCAAATTTACATATTATTTTGTACCCTGGACATCAACTTGGATATGAACATGATACAGCCAAAGAGAGGCCAGAAGATGGGAGTGCGCCTGGTCAAGGACACTAATTTGCATTCTTCAAGAGATAACAATTTTACCAACTTCACTCCAAAGTTATTTATGATATATGCCTTTTCACAGGAGACAACTATGCTGGTTAAGAGAAGGGATTTATTTTCGCATTTACAGAGAAATAATTCTATCAACTTAAATTCACCTTAACTAACAAATCTCTTTCAGTGTTCTGTTAATAACTACTTTAGTCCTTTCAAAAGAAAAAATGAAACAATTGGAGATTATCTGGTACATATATAGCTTTCTCTAGCAAAAATTACCAAGGTTTTAAAAAATAGATGCCAAAAGCACAACTGAAACACATGCACTACTGTAGTATAGGATATGAAATGTATGTTTAATACTATGGAATATATATAGATAGGGCCATAATGCAGGTCATATTTCATTTGCTACAGTCACAGAACACTTCCATTCCTCTTTGCTATGTACATGCAGTCTACCGTATAGCCTCGCTTGGGGTACCTGCATGTGTACCACATTCGGTACGAGCAGAGTGAAAGTGTTCTTAACAAGATGTAGGTTACATAGCCCTACCTGTAAAGGAACTCAATCCTTCATGTAAAGGTAGGCTAGGCCTATAGCTACAACCCCCTTCTAAGCAGGTTTTAAAAATTTAACATATAGCCTAACACAAAGTGCCAGTGCTTGTGAAGGAAAGTTGAAGAATATGTTTTCATATTGCCTACAGATATGTTTGGAGGGGGAGGGGGGAGGGAGTGGGAATTGTGTTGTAAGTCATTTCTGACCAAAGGTATGATTTATAGCAAATACTATCCCACTAATCTTACCTTTTCTTTGTAACTGCCAGGATTATTGTGAATTCGCTAGGCTTGGTAGCACGAAGTGACCTGAAAAATAATGACAAATGTTATCTAAACCACAACAAATATTCAGGTGAAGGAAGGAAACGTGCAAAGCTGCCTTTCAAATAGGAATGGTTACAACAAAATTCACATTCAAAATTACTAGCAATGAAAGTTGTAACACAAAGGTTTATATGAGAAGCCACTTTTGCAATAACTTCTTGAGAAAGCTATTTTGTCTATATGAAGGTTGTTTAACCATGAATGTATAGTCATTACTAAAATCCTATAACTCCAGAAATTGAACAAATCATCATAATAATAATAATCAGCAGTTATTATTACGTATGTGGGAGCAATGGGGAAAGGCTTGTGGATTACAACTGACACGTCGGCTTCCAATTCAACATTTTAACTCAAATTTGGGATCTTTTAAATCTAGAAAGTAATTTCAGATGGGAAAACCGTAGATTGCTCTTGGATGAAAAAACCCATGTTACTATGACACGGCTGGGCATCGAACCCTAACCTCCCGATTGCTAAGCCTCATTGCTTCAAATGACACCACTGCCTTTATCCACTCAGCGACAGCACCGGTTATATATCTTTTAAAAATATATCATGTAAAATGGCCAGGCATTGAACCCACACCTCGCGATTGCTAAGCCTCATTGCTTCAAATGCAACCGCCTTTATCCACACAGCCGCAGCACCAGTTATATATCTTTCTACAATGGCCATCTTGAGAACCAAAATACTGTTTTTATGTCATTATATATTTCCTTGAATCATGAGATATTGTACTACAAAAAGTCTACCTTTTGTCCTTAAATTTATCCAGGGCACCCCTTCAAGTGCTGAGATGTGTTATGGGGGTGTTTCACTCAATTAGAGAATAATAAGCAATATGAGAGTCTACGATTCCTACATATGAAAAAAACAGCATTTTCAAGCTATGAAACATCTCCCATATATAAGTGGTTGACAATCTACAACTTTGTGAATGTCTTTGACTTTTCTTGCTGACTTTGATTAATGCAGCCATTGCTCAGATTACGAAAGCATGCGAGACTATATTTAGCAACGCCCACTCTGTGTGTATGTATGATAGAAGTTATTGTCTGCTTGTAAGAAAACAATGTCCCCAACATGTTACTTTCAGATAAAGATAATTTACTTTAGTCGGCAAAAGGAAAGAAAATAAAAATCAGCAGAGATATGAAGTTGTACCGCATCAAGGACCCTATGAACATAAACAGTTACAGTAGATTAATTAAGGGATCATACAAATTTCCCTTTGTTTGGTAGGAAGGTGAACTCAAAACAGACAACTATATTTTAGGGTGACTTTGGGGAGAAATTTAATGTCGACTCATTTATAGACTGTTAAATCACAAAGTCTATCAGCTGTATATTTCTGTAATAGAATTCCATTTCCAGGAATTACCTTTTAAAATACTGAGGCCCACTAACTTAATTGGCTGGGACAATTTAGTCTAACACACAGACCATTAGGTCAATAAAGTTCCCCAGATGCAACACACAATTCTGATAGGAAAACATGTATGACGGCCTCAAAACAAACATTAACAATTCATTACAGATTTGTCAAAAACAAAATAGTGTTTGGTTGGTGCTCTGTACGTTGTCTGTAATGAAGCTAAAAGAAAAAAACATGTTTTGTTCGAGACAGCAGAATTTATAAAACGATGGATTGCCATTAACAGTAAACATTATATGAAGAGTCAACCATTATCATCAATTTGCCCATAAGAGGAGCACTTGAGGAGATAAATTTAGCACTTTTAAAGCTGAAGATCTTGAGAACTGGAATAGCTGTAATAAATGTTCCTTACGCTCTCAATATAAATATATAGGACTTATTGTTACTATGACATTTCAAGATTAGACCTCTACCTAACATCATCCTCTAAAAATATTTCTAAATTGCTTTTTTCAAGATATCCTTTCTTCCATATATACGTTTCTATGATCATCGCAGTTAACGATGACCACCATAGGCGAAAAATATAACCAAAATTGTTCATGTTTAATGTGCATATCATATAGGCATTCATCGGTTATTACATCACATGCCAATAACATACAATCATTTTCCGTGTTATTACCCTTCCATATTGGGTTGGGGAAGTCGTTACAACAATAATGATCATAATAATATAAGTTTAACCATTGAAAACACATTGCAAATTATTCTTCTTTCAGTAGGTGCCCGAAAAAATTTTCAGCATATTGCCCGAATTTTGCACCCAAAAAATATTGAAGAACACATTGCAAATTATTCTTCTTGTAGGCGCCCGAAAAATTCTAAGCATATTGCCCAAATTTTCACAAAAAAATTTGGTTGGGGGGGCTGCAGCTCCCCCAGTCCCCCCGCCTCCTACGCCTATGATGACCACTGAACTAACAGGAGGATGGAGACAATTGGATCTCACCTGCAGAGAGCCACTGCATCAATAGTCTTTGGATTCCTATGATCTATGACAACGACATCATGTTGTTCCTCCAGGTAAGTCTCCAGAGCATCGGCATGATTCCGAACCAACGAGCACTTGTACCCACCTTTCTCACAAGCTGTCTGGAAGCCATCGCACTGGGTGTCTTCCTTGGCGAAAACCAATAAAACCTGTCCATTGTAAAGCAAGATATATGCAGGCCTTAATACACTACAAATCAATCAAAGTCTCCCAAATTATGTGGAAAAAAAACAACCATGAATAAACATTTTCTACTGACAAACTTATATTATTACTGTAATATGTAAATGAAAAGAGAATGAAGCAGGGTGATATACCTTCAATCATTTTTTTCATATTCAAGGGTCGTTGATCTGCGATATGGAACAATTTCTAGTCAGTTTAATGAACTCTCAGTACAAATGTATATAATAATAACTCAAGTGAGATACTCAAAAATCAAAAGGTATAACAACCGATAGAATGGATAGGCCTACTTGTTATGTTACAAACATGGCTTTATATAGTTGGTTGAAGCTTGAGGTTTATTGCCTAATTCACATACCGTATACGGTACTATACATGTATGTCGTCTATCATCACACCAGATTTGGGGAAGATTTTATTCATGACACGGATTTCAATCACAAAAGACAATGATCATTGGGTTTGTAGATCTCCATGATGTTGTTCATTTGTTGGCTATCTTTGTTTGTTTGTTTGTTTATTTATTATTTTTTTTCACATAAATATTTACAATGTGAAGGGAAGTATGTAAAACAGCTGATTGCCATATTATGAACAAGAATTAGCAAAACAAAACAACATATTAATCATTGGTAGACACCGTAGAGGGACATTAACAAATATAAACAAATATGAAGTCTTTCCTTACATACTGTATTGTATATTGCTGATTAAAGCTATAACCTAATGCAAGCGTGATAGAAATCCCTATCCTCTGATAACAGCCTTGAAAACATCAGGTTCTGCAAAGCAATTAGTGACCATAAATATATTGTCTTAACGTGGCATTTACATATTTGCAGACATCAACCATTGTAATTCCATTAGCAGTTCATTAGTATTCATCCAGTGCTATTCCTATAGTGCACTAAAACTTGTACTGTATACACAACAACCGCAAGCTTTGAAGCCTTGCCAATTTCTTCCAAGAAAATTGAATTGGGTCAAATACACAAGTTTATTAAATATTGGAGTTCGGTAGGATACTCCACGAATAGTAAACAAGCACATAAGCAAAAATTAGTACAAACCGATGACCACGGTCTTGTTTTGCTAGAAGTTTTTGGGAAAACTTATTAAAGACTGAGATGCATTATAAGTTGGCAGGTTATTAAACTGACTCCAAAAGAAGGCATGAAATCATGAAGGAGAAGAAACTGAATTTACAGCAGCTGGATAAAGGAACAAGTCAGCAACAAATGAACTTATCAAAATGTGAGGTAACTGCCGTACAGGCTGATTGAGCAGTACTGTGATAAATACTGATAAGCACAAATGTGCGTGGGATAATTAATATTACAATTCAAGCCCAAAGCTCCTTGACCTATGAAAACAATTCACTGATCTTATTACTGATGAATTTAGATTCTTACTAACCATCGTGATAATTGGCAAGTGAACTGACTTCACAAAAGGCTAGGAGTAAAGACCAAACTGAACATACAGTATGGAAGGATGAACCTTATAATCAAGAATTATGGGTTATTCACTATCCAAATTATCAAAAATTATAAAAGACATGACCTATGTGCACCGATTCAGTGGCGTTGCAAGGTCTGTAAAATGTGACGCGTATATAACGGTCTCCTTAATTTACTTTTAACTCTCGACTGACTTGACAAAATTTCACGGCATTGTTCTCCCAACATTTGTCAGAATGACAAGAAAAAGAATTGACATTGAACTAGCTTGCAGGATTCTTAGGAGTGAACTGTCCGTGTAGATATCCTGCAAGTATTTGCAAAGACTAGCATAATTTTATTTTTTCCAGGAAAGAGAGATTACAGTCCATGCATAAAATACTTTTTGAATCAACTAGAAATAATATGGATAATTGGTACCCATGATCTAAAATTCCAATGCCTTACAGAACCTTGAGATTTACAGTAATTCTGTCAGAATGGGGGTTAACTTAATTGTGGCGATGGTTCTTGCAGGTTTCGACATCACTAAGTATTTGATTATAACAATAGCTGTGAGCAATATGTTGTACTTATTGGTCAACTGATATTGGGTTAAGTGTAATATTGTACTGAAATTAAGTAGAAAATTTGAAAGTAACAGGAAATATTTGACCTACTTACAATAAAACTTGAGTTCATAATTGACAGCTTTCCAAAACTATTAGGTCCATCTACAGTGTATACCACAGCACATGTGAAAATATAATAAAGTCCATGGGTATCTCATGCTCATATTGAGGGGGTTCATTTATGTGGGGGGGGGGTTGGGGGTTAAGGGGGTGGGAAACATGGTGCTGAAGCATTACCAATTGAGTAGCTTAGGTAGAAGGGAAAGTGCATTATGTATTGACTGGAAAATGGTAAGAGCGGAGAAGAGGAGAATTCGCTGGGTTTTTCACTGACAACATTACTTTACAGATGTAACCTATTTATGAATATAGAGCTTATAATCCGAAAGTTTGGAATAGCAAAGTTCTCCACCAAACACAGATTCAATGATGAACGTGATGGACAATATTAATCAGTAGGAGGCATTTGACTTGGCAAATATGGTTGGGATTCAAAAGAAAAAGGTGATGGATGTTTTTCTGTAAGAGGGTCAATAGAGAGAGAGGGAGGGGTGAGAGGTTGGGGATGAATTCAGTGCTAAAAATGTGACAGTTACAGTTTAAAGGCTCCAAGGTAATTGGTAAAGTTGAGTCTATGAAGGTGTTAAGGGAGACTGTGCACTGCCAAATTTACTTGCTTTGTTTACTTTAATACTTCCATGGTAACATTTAAAACCCTGTTTTACACTAGACATCAGTCACAGTGTTGAACCGTGCACTCTGGGTACGATTTATAGCGTTTACGTGAATCAGACCTACCCCATGATTTGAACCCCACAATTGACTCGATTTCGAATATTAACAGAGCAATGAGTTGACCTACAGTAGGATCAGCGGTGATCTTTAACTCCCATTGTTGTTTGTTACGGTTGTAACTTGGCATAATGATGATGTATTATATTCATCTAAGAGCAATCTACGGTTTTCCCACCTGAAATGTCTCTCTAAATCAAAAGGATTCCAAATTAGAGTTAAGAAAATGTTGAATTGGAAGCCACCTGATAGATGTGCAAGTTGTAATCCATAAGCCCTCGTAGGTTTCTCCCACATTTGTGGTCGCTTAAGCCTCGTAAAAAAAAAACTGCTGATAATTATTATTATGATTAAGCAGCCCTGCACATAATATGACATGTGGTTTTCGCCTCTTTTTCTTCTAGTTATATATACAAACCTTACATACTGTATCTTGATCACGAGCACAGAGTCTCATGATACCGAGCCTTCAAAGTTATTTTAATGTGCACATCAGGTTCAAAATCATATTTATCTTGCCTTTAATTCCAGCTCTAAGATCCATAATGGCCTAAAGGTATTAGGTGTTGCTCTGCGTGGATCCGGGGACATTTCCCACTTTCATGTCTCATCTTTTGTCTGAGACCACTTCCAATCTCATCTTTTTATCTGAGCTAGACCACCCATAATGCTCAGGCTGTCAACATTTGATCGTATAGCTTTATTTGTGTCAGGGACAAGAACCCATTAGAGCTATCATAAATCAGTGTGAGCCATACCAATTGTATCCTTGCGTAAGGTATAACTTTACATTATGAAACATACTGTAATCCATACTTTTCACTCAGTGTGAATGCACATACATACATGTACAACTATGTGAGTGATAATGAAATGTTGTGTGCAGTGTAGGATAATGTTGTACCAGGGAGTTGTTATGGAAACAACTCCCTGGTTGTACAGATCTGGCAATATTTTTCCCTTCTAATAGATCTAAATGAATAAAAGCAAGATCTATGTTAACTGATATTGATAAAGTTTGAGACTATACAAAGCAGATTTCTGGTCAAAGGCTCCATGATCCTTGTTTAGAAGAAGACTCTTTTGAGTTTGTTATGTGAATTCTGATCCCTCTTGTCAAACTTGTTGGGCTGAGAACTTGCCACTGTTGAACTTCGCAGCATGAGTATGCATTAAATTATGAACACAACTGACCAGATACCAGCTTTCACTAGTCTTCCTTTGGGGGCGCACTAATAATCACAAAATCATGGCAATATATTTATTTTGCCAAAATTTGGGCCCATTGGAAGAAAGATTTCAAGCAAATGAAATGTCCAAGGTTAGTTTTACAGTACATTCAAAGTATTCACACCTGTTTCATTTTTGAAAATATTAATCAAACCCATAATGCGTCCCTCATTATTTTTTGGAGAAAAAAGAGAGGCATTTACATGCAATGTTTTTGTCTGAATGTTTTATTCCCCCAATTTCAGCGAATGGGCCAAAATTTTAATGAAGCTGAAAATCTTGAAATTAACAGAAACAACTAAGAAAAATTGTTGGTACACATTCTCCCCCACCACCCCCACCCCACCACCCCCCACCCTCCCCTCTCCTCTTTCCTTCGGACTATGACATATCAAGGCTTAAACTCTGCCCAGCAGTGTTGTCCTTTCAAGGAACTAAATAAACAACTATTGATCAAAACAGAACTAAGCAATAAAATGGCCATAAAGATTTCAGTTTGTAAAATAGCTGTTTACAATTGAATTTTTTTTTTTTTTTTTCTTAGCCTTTGAAGAAGATCCTGCTAGGATCGAAACGTCAGGCCAACTTAATTTTACACATTACAATTGAAGTTTGTAAGATAATCGCCATCAAGCAGCTACGTGTGGGGAAAGACGTCATTGGGTATAGAATACAGTATGTGATGTCATCAAAACAAGCATAATTGCAAAAGTTTAGTAATTATCTGACTTAATGAAGAACTGTCCTTGATACCTTTTAAATCATCTGCCTAAGATTTGGACTCTGTATACTGAGATGTTCTATTACGTCAGGATTTCATACTTCTTGTTACATACGGACATGCTAAAGTCCCCCCTCCCCCCCTTCAGTCCCCCGGGATTTAATTATCTAAGTACCTGCATTGTGGGCTGGTTCAGTTTCATCATTCCAAGCTTTACTTCATTGACGATGCCCTGAAAACAAAGAAAAATGCAAAGATCAATACAAGTGTATTTTTTTCTTCGTTTTTGTGAAACTGTAATATACACATGTATTTGAGGTTAAATCATAAAATGTGTGTGTATGAGAGCAAGTAGGAAACCAGGTGTTGACTGACCGGTCACAGAGTACCTGGAACTGCTAGAAAGATTTAATACTACCAGTTTATTCTATAGGCACACCTGGTAGACCAAGAGTGCTGATATTGTGAGGACATGTAAGCAAGGAACCGTCCAAGTAGAAACCCACCAACAGTGTAACTAATACACTGATTTATGCCAGCCATATACCCAAACATTTACATTAAATCAATTGACCACAATTTATGTTTAAACTGATGTAGTTCATGGAGCTTCATATCTTGCACAGCAGTTCTATATGACTGAGGAAAAGGCAAAGCCAATAATCATCGTTGTAATTTACAAATTTTAGTGATTATAGAGATCTATGTTTACCATGACGACCAAATCTTCTAAGCTTTATAAGAATTTATAAGAAAACCGGAACCGACACAGAAAACTTTAAAAATCTGCCAAGTTGCTTTTTTCTTGGATTTTGACATATCTTGTCTAAAAATCCAGCCTAAATTTAAGTCATGGTTGAAAAGATGAGATAATTTACGAAATTCCATGAGATATCAAATCAAATCAGTGCACTATTTTCAGATCAGAGATGCTTTGTGGTTACAAAACTCACTCTCCTGTGCATCTTCTCTAAGATAGAAATTCAAAGTTGAGAGTTATCTGTTCTTCCATTTTTTCAAGTGTTTAAAGAACTGCATGAGGAACAAATGACCTCCTGTTTTAAATCCATCCTCCAATTGAGTAAACATGGATGGTGCATATATACAGACCTGTTATATATATTCATTCACACAATATTCCTTAAACAAATATCACAAATGGATTAGACAAAAGGAAACGCAACATGTGTAAATTGTTTTCATTCAATTCATAACAAAAGATAAGCTGCTGAACAAACATATATAACCTCTAGGTTCACTCTCTCCACAATAGCACAAGTTTCATAATACTTACAGTACATGGTTACTGCTGGTTAACTTGGAAGCAAATTACATAAACAAAGGTTCTTAACAAAAGCACCTAATCACAACATAAAACATGTTAAATGACTGTCTAAGTAGCAGGTATGTTGACAATCAACACCGCGAGGCGGGCGATGTGTAACAAACCCCCCTCTGCGTATTAGCTGATACAGTGATGTTGGTAGACTGTGTCCACAACTGAAGAGGAGCTAGTGACTTATTCAATTCAGACTATACAAACATTTACCTGTTAGGGTACAAAGTTAAATTTACTCTTTTGCTTTGTCAACTCTCAAGCAAGCAGAAACGATCTGGTCAGGAAAATGAAACAAGAGTTTGAATTTCTAGAAGACAAATTTCCAAAAATAGCTACAGCAGAGCCGGTTTTTTTTTCCTTTCTTTTTCAACCAAAACAGTTACAAAATCTCCCAGGGTCTTGGATTACCTAACTACAGAAGCTGAAAAGTGCCATCAACATAAGGAAACTTTGCCCCAATAAAGTCAACATTAAAACATTTTGCAGAAAATTGTTCAATTGCTCTGTTGGGAATGAAGTGAACAGTTTAACATTTTGCAGAAAAATGTTGAATTGACGAGATATGATAAGTTGTCAATTAAACATTTTGCAGTGAATTGTTAAAATTGCTCAGTTAAAGCAACTGAGCAATCCAACATTTTTCTGAATTTTGATAACATATTATCTTCTTATCTAAACAATTTACTGAAAAATGTCAACTCATGGGGCAAAGTTTTCTTATGTTGATGGCACTTTTAATCTTCCGTATTTAACTTTTAAAACTAACTCTGTCGGGTGAAAAATCTCCAACTACAATCAGAGTAAATAACAGATATTTTATATCTTTCAGAATACACTTAAATCCCATATGAAGCTATATTTGCTGAAGTCAAAATGTACTTTGTAGTGCAAGCTAGTAAATGCAAAAAAACATGTACCAACTACATTGGCTTGGCGAAGGGAGGGAGAAGTCGGGGAGGGGGGGGCCAGGGGTACATGCACACCCAAAAATGTTCCATATCAAGCAGGTGGCCCACGTTTAAAAAATTTTAAAAAAAATTTTAAAAAAAATTAAAAAATACAAAGATACAAAGAAACACAGCCTTTGATTCATACAAACAGTAAATTAAACTTAAGCATATAATATCCTAACTTGATTCATACAACTAAGTGAGAACTCATGATCTGATCTATTTTCGGTGTTAGTTTTCGCTCTTTCATTTCAGAAGAAGATCATATCAGCATGTGCATCGTTGATTCATGCAGGTATGGCATGAGTTAAACACTTTCATCTTATCTTTACCACATTTTTCTAACCTATGTTCATGGGCCTCATCATAGCCTCACTTGCTGCAATTGGATACAGCAGTTATTAACCGCAACAGTGACTTATACCAAATATTACAGGGAAATTGCCCCACCATGTTGTCAATGTTTATTTCCGTTCAAATCGATTACAGTGCGTTATTCAGATGGATGACACCAGCTTTGCCAATAGAATAAGTGCAGGATTGACAGAAATTCCTTTGCGATGAAAAAAAAAAACAGATTCAACTCATCATAAAACTTGATATTTAGCATTAATGTTTTATTAAAGTGTTACTAAGGCAGTTTTAAAAAGAAAAATACCATCGAAATGAAGTACGTCAATTGCTGCAACAGATACTATAATCATGTATGCTTCAAGTTTAATTTACATCCCACTTCAAAATTATGCTGTTCTATCCATATACTCTGTAAACTAAAACTAAACCCCATGACCCCCACTGCCAGCATTTTGTGCTCTTTCCATCCCACCTCCCTCCCCCCTCCTGCCAAAAGTTACCCTCATCTACATTGATACACCACACCTCCACTTCCAAATGGCTGTAATAAAACGATAGTCAATTGTTACCCAATTAATACTAACTGTACAAATGCTATAAAGAAGCACTGCATGCAAACACTGGTTGGAAGTTTTTTTTACTTTTTTCCGCACTCATTCAGTTTGGGACAAATTACAACCCCCTGCTATTCCTCCTACATTCTGCTAATTACCTACAAGACATCAAGGGGATATATTCCCGTGGTAGACAATGCGAGACATGCAAATGGAAAAGAAAATATTCTACACTGTTTGTTAGTTGAAACTTGAAAGCTCCATCTCAATATCTTGTCTCTAACTGAAGATATGGTTGTATATACATAATATGTTACCTATTTTCACTGACTAGACACGCGATTCTTTCCTGGAGTGGATCACAGAAGGTGGTCTGTGATGTCATAACCTAAATTATTTCTTCAATTTAAGTTCCTTTCCTATTTTAATCTTCCTGTCGATGTCTCCCTTAAATGTGGACTTGAAGCTGTCCAGGTTTCCTTGCACCTGAATTTCATGAGAAAATGCATCTTTTTTATCTGTTTTTGTTAAATATATATATATTTTCCTCTGTGAATTAGGCAGTTAATTATTACCATCAAGAAAAAAACAAAAAACATTTCCAACTAAATTGCTGTGATGACATCATTAACTCTGTTGTTACCAGATGCAATAATAAAAATACCACAACAATTAAAAAATAATTTCCTATCTTCGCCATACAAGATGCTATGAAGATGTGGTTTTGCCCTTGTGAAGGAAGCTGAGGAAAATATCCGGCGCCGTTTAGTAAACAATCAATTTCAGTCTTTCAGAATATATCCGTTTTGAAGGCTATGAAAATTTGAAGAAATGATGTCATAGTAAAAAATTTCAGATTAATCAGGGTACATACGTTACAGGGAATGATAAACAAAATAAACTGTTATACGTCTGTGCACTTGAGTACAGCAATTTGCTCATTTCTTTGTAGCATTTTGTGATGCAAAACTGGATAAATTATTCCCCGTGTATAGGAGACTGGAACGAGAGGGGAAGCAGTAAATAAGACATATATGTACAGATTTTAAAGACTGATACATTAACGGCTTTGTTCTTTCAAATTTTTATTTCTCTTTTCAGATGACATAATATCCGTCCCTCTCAAATTATTCCTACTAAACTGCTGTGGAGATCAACTACAAGCACTGCCTTCCAGGGAGCAGGTGGAGACATTAAAACACTATAAATATATATCAAATTTTGCCTCCATTTTTCTTTGTAAATACCAGGTATTCTTTTTCATTTTTTGGTTTTTCTTCAAATTTTCTCAGTTTTAGCCTCAACCTCAATCTTTTCAAATGGGGGATGATTTATGCAAAATACTGTAAACCTTAACTCACGTATAAGATGATTAAAAATATCCAACAAATAAAAGCATCGTAAAATTAGAAGAAAGAGATTAAAGTGTCTAATTTTCAAGGAAATATTATTCAAATCCATTAAAAGCATGACTCAGGGTTGGAAAACACCCAATTTACAATAAATAAAAGAACAAGTCAATTTTTCATCATTAGTTGTGAGATACTTTTTAACAAATCACATCAGCATCTTTCTTTTCAAATGCTAATTCATAGTATTATTCCCTGCCCCCCCCCCAATTTTTCTTGAGAATAAAAATAAGGAATGAAGCAAAGATTAACATATTTTTAAGACCTTATTCAAATATTATTGTAAGAGTAAGCTCTCACCTGATATTCCCTGAACTGTTTCCCTCGCGATTTTTTTTTAATTTAAAATGTCCATGAAATATAGAATGTGATCCTCTTTAAAACCGTCATCGCTGTGAACGCTCATTGGCATGATCCGTAAAGTGTCGATTTATATTACCAACTTAATACAAGCTAGACCTGTAGATTGGAATGGAGTGCACATGATGAATGTAGACAGGTAAGGCAGGAGTGCAGCAAATCTCCGCTTTAAAGATGAAAAAACCCGTAACTAGATGGTGCATGCCTCTTGAATATATATGGATGATATCCATAAAAAAAAAAAAAAAACGTGTTTTAAGTTATAATCACGTAAGTTACAAATCCTACACGGAGTCTGTCTAAATATCTCAAATGCTGCATGGAAAAGAAGACCATTTACTTTAACTTCCACATTTGGTCCTAATACTTTGATTCGTAAGTGATGTGATTTCCTTTAGGCTGTAAGGATTACTGATGAGGCCAGCCAGTTTAGATGAGGATGGAGGATTTTGTAAGAGAGTAGTACAAAAGCTTTCTCTATACTGTCTGGTTTCACATGAGCCTATTCACCCAAACTATCTCTACACAAGGCCTCACTGTTTCAAATGATGTTTAATGAGGCTTTACTGCTGTTAAATCAAGTGGAAAGTAAGTATAGGCTTACAATAGGGAACAGACTTACTGAAAGCAGAGAAAGTTAACACTTCCATTTGCTGAAAGGTTAGGCTAGATACAGTATATATATCATGTCAGGGTAAATACTGCCATGATGCAGTTAGTGTCCAGATTGGATGTTGTGAAAGGTGCTCATTAACTGCATGATTGCATATCTATACATAGGGAAATGTTAGGTCACTGTTGGGTCAAAGACTAACTAGTTTTATCAAATTCATGGAACTATGCAACTGAGTAGTTAGTAAACAATGGACAAAAAAACTAGGAGGGTGGGGGGGGGGGAGGAGGACAGACAAACTGGACAAATCAACTTAACTTATCAAAGTTGAACTGGATAGGTACAGTTGGAGTGGGAGTGGGAGGGGGGAGGGGAAGGGTCATAGTGCAAAACTATTACCAACTTTAACTACTACAGTAGGTTGATATGAGTGTTTACATAGAGTGGAGACACTGGTAAGAGAGTGAAGTACATAACTGGGTACTAATAATAAGATTAGAAATTGATAAATATTATATGCCACTAAAATTTGTGGGACATAAACTTTTCTGTACTGGATTAATAACTTGCTAATAAAGAGTTTTGCCACTTTGTGAGATCTCTATAGTTTGATTGAGCTCGGGTATCCGGATACAGTGCTTATTTCAATTTTACATGGTTTTAATGTCATAACTGATGCCAATTTAAAGTAAGTTTAAATCTCAATGCAAACTGCAGAGCTACTGTACAGTATAGGCCTATATGTGACACTACAGATCTGTACCTGCAATGCCATTCAGGATCTGCTTACAGATAGGAGATTATCAGGCAGTATTGAATGTAAATGACCTCAGGTATCATGGGGTGTCACCACGGCAACACACTCTGAAGGAGTGTGTTATAACTTACATGTGAGATGGGAGACAAATCTGCTACTGTTTGAACAAAACTTAAAAAATACCATCAGTTCAAAATCCTAAATATATTTGCAATACTTGTTCAACATAATGGGCTACTGTCCTGGGTCTGGGCAACAAAATTCTTGAATCGAAAGTACAATTTCATTATTAAAAGGAGAGTCCAAGCTGGGGGGGGGGGATTACAATTTGACTGATTTATGAAAGGAACATATTCTCAGCATCCTGGTGACATTTGCAAGTAATTGTAAAAATGGACAGAATTATCAACATATTAGAAATTGTCACAGATTGTACAAGAAGTGGACTTGAAGCAAACAGGTGTGATGTCATAGTTGGACAGTGACAGCAAAATGTATATACTGTACTTGTTATTTAGTTTGCACTTTATTGTCTTGACCAGGTTGTACAGTATTGGATACACTTAAAGTTCCAACATTATACCTTAGAGAATGTGAAGTTAATGATATATTGCCATGGTTACTATTGAGATTTGTTGTAGTACAAATGACCATGTGACCATGACATTTTACTTCATCGCTTACATGATCGCTACGGCATTGGTGGGACAGCTCTTGATTGGTTCTCTTCGTATCTCAGAGACCGAGTTCAGACAATTAACATCAATGGTGTTCAGTCCGATGAATATTCAATTAATGAAGGTGTACCACAAGGATCAGTAGCCGGTCCCTCCATTTTTACCATGTATACAGCACCTATCGCCGATATAATAAAGTCCCATGGTATCGAACATATGATCTACGCCGATGACACACAATTGTACCTCGTCTTGGACCCGATGGATCGCGGCAATGCGATTCATAGACTGGAAATATGTATCGCTGACATTAAAACATGGAGTGTGAAAAACAAGCTTATGTTGAACGAATCCAAAACCGAAGTTCTTCATCTTACGTCTAGGTTCAAGAGATCTCCCCCTTTTCCAAATATATCTATATGCGGAGCCGAAATTCCTCCGTCTGCAGCTGTGAAAGACCTCGGAGTCACGCTTGACAACACTCTACAGATGAGAGGTCATGTCAGAGAAGTTGCTCGAAACGCTTCATTTTCATTATACAAAATCGGCAAAATACGTCACTTCCTCGATAATTCATCAACAGAACGCCTTGTACACGCTTTTGTCACGTCCCGTTTGGATTATTGCAATAGTTTATTTTATGGTCTTCCGGCTCGTGACCTTGGGAGACTCCAGTTAGTTCAGAATGCTGCAGCGAGACTTGTCACTAAGATAAAGCGCAATGACCATCATCACATTACACCAGTTCTCCGAGATTTACATTGGCTACCGATTAGAGACAGGGTTGTTTTCAAAGTCTCGCTTCTTACATACAAAGCCCTTAACAATCAGGGACCTACTTACATCTCTGAACTTTTATTGCCTTACAAACCACCCCGGTTACTTCGTTCTGCATCTCTTGCCCTACTGGAGCCCCCCAAGAACACCAACACGTCTTTCTACGGTCACCGAGCCTTTGCAGCAGCAGCCCCAGACATTTGGAACAAGCTCCCGGTTGACATCAGAACCGCTCCATCTGTGACTGTTTTTAAGAGCCGTTTAAAAACATATCTTTTTAACAATGACATTTCATAACTTTTTCCATACTTTAACTTTCTTTTACCTTTATCCGCCTTTTTACCATGTCTATTTGTATCTCCTGTTCCTTTAGTTGTTTTTTAGTGTTTTTATTCGTTGTTTGATATTTTGCAGTTTTGTAGTTTTGCATTTTTCTGTTTCACCTTTTACTGTAAAGCGCTTAGTGGCCTTTGTGATGTTAGGCGCTATATAAATGCTTTATATTATTATTATTATTATTTATTGTATCACCTGGACTATCATCTTTAATTATAAGATACTAAATGTTCCATGTGATGGACAACTGATGAAGACAACTGTACATTATCTTGGTTAACTAATATTCAGGTTCATGGTTATCTTAGCTTGTCTGATATGGGCAAACAATTTATGGAAAAAGCTCCTTAACTGACACAATACCTGATGCACATGTACTGACATACATTAATATGGCAAAACATGCTTAATGAACTATCCTCAAATTGCAAGAAAAACCACTGCGTTGACGTACGAAATTCCCCACCCCCTTCAATCGCTCCCCCTACCAAACTTATCCTTTCCTCTTACTGCTAACTTTGTGCTGTAACATCCTGGACTTTCTTGTAACCGTTAGTAAACATTACCTAAAGTAGGTCAATTTTATCAAATCATAAGGAAACCACAAATAAAAACACACTGCTGTATTGACCTAGAACAGACTTGACACAGAAACCAATATTGCAAATTTGATTATAATTTCAGTTGAACAAACTATTACAGTTGTGCCTTCTTTACAAACTGTTCCAATTGTTTGCTGACAATGAACTACATAAAATAATGACTGGACAGATCAAAATCTCACCTCTTGGCTTAGATTTCAATCTAGAATCTAAACAAACAGATGAATACACATACACACATGCACACATGCAGGCCTTGAATGTTTTACAATATTCTCTATGCAAATATGACCAAATGATGCAATATTTGTTCTAGGTGAGTCCTAAATTGCGGTCATTCTCATGATACAGGTCAGAGATTTGGCATAATTCTGACAGTTCGATATTACTTTAAAAGGAGACACAAACCGTGAACCATCATTATTGGTCTACTGTATGTAGCAGAGATTTAACTAGCTGTCACGCACAACTTCACAACTTCCCCCTAAAACAGCTGAGAAAAGTCTCCTATTTCATTTAATAGATTCCCCCCCCCCCCTTTTTTTGTTGTCATTTAGCCTCTGAAGAAGATCCTGCTAGGATCGAAATGTCAGGCCAACTTACTTTTACACATTCTCTTACACAGGCTGCTCTCTAGTGGATAAGCAGTTTGCTAACAGTTTTATTTTATTTTTCATTTCAAAGTTAACACGGATTTCATGTTTCTCCATACATAAGACTGAAGACTTGATCAAGTCTAAATATAACATCAAATTTTGAGGCATGCATGTGTTGTCATTGTTTATGTTTGTACAACAATGTTTCATTTCTGTCATGGAGATGGGTTTTGCGAGTGCTGAATCTGAAATACTGAACTGCATCATGAGTTCATGACTGTGACTTAGGTGCCAATGGTTTTAGTGTCAACACTATTAACATTGTACCTTAAAAATATAAAATGAAAAACTAAAAGAATTAAGTTAAAGGTTTCAAATCCTATTGCCACTATAATATCACAGATTTACCAAATGAAAGCAAACGAAATTTGACTTTTTAAGCTATGTACAGTAGGATAGCTCCCAAATGGAACAAGATATCACAGATTTACAAAATGACAACCAACAGACATGACCTTTTAAGCTACAGTACGTAGGTATGGCTCCTACACAGAACAAGATTTTTTGTAGTTGCATGTTGAAAGGAGTTGTCCAAGTTCATAAAAATCTCCGTCATTGATAATTAGACAAAGATGATGTTTGCATCTCCTTAAAGCAGAAGCAAAAGCAAACTATTATCAGATTAATCTTAAAGAATTTAGAGATGATGGAAAATGGAGAAGTTCACGTTAATGTTATGTTATAAACTGTGCATATTTTAAACCTGTGCAAAAAAGTCACTGGAGGTCAAACTTAAGACATTGTATGATATAGAGTCGCTCGAGTGAGAGTGCAGATATTAGGAGGAGACAGGTGGTTGAGGATGTGAAGTCACTTTTAAAGGTTCACAATCTTGAAATGGCACACAGGAATTGAAGGCAAATCGATGCTAACAGAATATGTCTATTTATCATTTAGTCAAAAGTCAATTTACCCATGCATCCTTTAAGCCTCATGTCTTCAAGATGCTATGCAAATTGAAAGGGTATAATGCAAGCCATATTTTGCTTGACTTTTATTCCTTGATATCCACTTCGGCAAGTTTCTCACACATTAAATTATGCAATTATTTAAAAGCCATTGAGTTCCTCTACAATATACTACCAGCTGGTACAGAACTGTACACTGCAGCCTATGAAAAGCCGACTATTTAACAGCTCACCACTATGACCATATGGATATGGTCACAGACAATTTATATAACAAAAGACAAATAACAAAGTTAGTAATAACCAGTATTTCATTTAAGTTACTATGGAAACCAACAAGCCCAAGGAAGTTTAAAGCAATGAAAGTCTGCAGTGAACACAATTGCAATAATAAGACAAATTCCAATTTCTACCAGTTTTACTTAACTTCTAAAACCATGTCCGAATACAATCAATTAGTTTCTCTGGTCAAGATGGAGTAGCCAGTAATTAGCCTAATGACTGGTCATTTTATAACACACCCAAAATCTTTCAAAGGTTACGATTCTGTAATTATATTCCTGTTGCACGCAGGTACAGGATCTGGTACATGAAAATATTGTAAGGCTTCAGCTGTATAGGCCTGAACTAAGTGTTGATTTTAATTTGTTTTTTTAAGATGGAAATTAGAATTTTAGAATTTGTTTGTTTCAGTAAATGACTGGCAACATAGTGCACGTGCATCACTACAAGCTAATGAAATGATGCTAAATTGCAGCAGTTCCATCTTTTTCATGGTCTTTTGTTGAATTTACAAACAAACAAAATGGCTGCAGGTACAATGCAATGTTAACAAGTGTACACTACTGGTACAACTGAAATACTACTCATATTAAATTTAACTTTGGAATTGAAAAATTTGAATTTAATATTTGAAAGTTGAAATCTGATATCTAAATTCTCAAATTTGAAATTGAAAATTTTTAATGTAAATTATACCCAAACACTTACTGGTTTTGGTATTCACAAAATTTGATACTTAACTGTCTCCTATACAGTACATATGCGGTCCAATCTACCTAGCCTACAAACTAATAACAATCTTGCACTACCATTCCCCTCTGCCCCCCAACCCCCCCTCCCAAGTAAGAGAGGCATTAATTAAATGAACACTGTTTCTGTAAACATCATCAGAGTTTCATCAAACAAATCGACCTTTTAGCTGCTGCTTTGTTCTTTGTACAGTGTGAATAAAACCAAGGATTTTGGTGGTTGGATTATTCAAATTGAGAAAATTCTAAAATTTAGAAAGTTATTAGAATTTAGAAACATTGGATCAAACTCTGCGGAAAAAGACATCATCATCATCGACTCAGTGTTAAAAGGAGCATTAAAACATTTAGCATGTTAAATGGAATAATCTTGAAAAAGGAAATAGCTCTCTTGATATCTAATTACATAACCCACCAACCCCCACAGGATATCTTTTAATTCAATAGCACTTAATCTATTGTAAAATATTAATTGGTTTAAAAGTGAATTTGTATCTTGACTATACTCGATCACATAAACAAAATTCTATTCACAACATTTTCAAACCCAAGTAAGTGATCAATGATTATAAAAGTGAGTCAATTATTCAACAGATGCATCTCGACTTAACAAACACCCTCACAGTTTGAGTGTCATCGAGTGGCTCAACAATTATCGTGAATACTGATACAAACAAAACAGCTTGTTATCACACCGACGGATAAAAACGGCTCTGCATAATTCTAAATGAAGTCATTCAGGAATAAAGACGGATGGAAGTTTGCAACCGTTTTCATTCTCGTAAATTTTCGTATTAATCTACTTTTCGTTCCAGATCATAAACCAATTATATACAAGAAACAGTGGTTCGATAAAATTCAAAATGTTTGGATTTTATTTCAACAGACCCTTGTAAGTAAATTTTCCCAGCTCCCACTAATATCCGTTTCGCTTTGATGAAACTTAAGATGGATACAACAAAACATTGATACAACTTCCACATAAGGTGTTGCTCATTGAGTACTCTTTATTTCCTTCCCCCTGCTACCCTCCCATTCATCCCTGCCCCCAACCCCTTATTTTTTAACCATTTTTGTAGTTGGGAAAAAAGTCAACTGAGATGGGGTTTTCATCTTGAAATTAGGGATTATATTTGTCTCATTTTCTAATATTGGAATATTCCACACAATTAACAGTCTAGAAGATCTAAGCAGGAAGCTGCTACTACTGTAGTTAGAATAGCAGCTCCCTGATCTAAGTTACATATAAATTTGACAACAAGTGTTTTCAAAATGTGGTACCTTCATACTGTTAAATGAAGACCTGCTGGTCTGGGTCTCCACCTCGACGCTAATTGTTCCCCTTCTGTCTTTTCGTCCGTGGTAAATCACCGTAGTCGTCCCTCCCCTGCTAGATCCTGCCTCTGCGGTAACGTCTGTTGTGGCTGTACGTATGTGAATATGTTGCTGTTGGCTGTGGAGGGAAGAAACAGGGACGCTATTACTTAATTACGTCTGTTGTGGCTGTACGTATGTGAATATGTTGCTGTTGGCTTTGGAGGGAAGAAACAGGGACGCTATTACTTAATTACGTCTGTTGTGGCTGTACGTATGTGAATATGTTGCTGTTGGCTGTGGAGGGAAGAAACAGGGACGCTATTACTTAATTACGTCTGTTGTGGCTGTACGTATGTGAATGTGTTGGTGTTGGCTGTGGAGGGAAGAAACAGGGACGCTATTACTTAATTACGTCTGTTGTGGCTGTACGTATGTGAATATGTTGCTGTTGGCTGTGGAGGGAAGAAACAGGGACACTATTCTTTAAAGGCATTGAAGACTCACCCCAAACTGCGTG
This sequence comes from Apostichopus japonicus, assembly GCF_037975245.1. Taxonomy (NCBI): domain Eukaryota; kingdom Metazoa; phylum Echinodermata; class Holothuroidea; order Aspidochirotida; family Stichopodidae; genus Apostichopus; species Apostichopus japonicus. Next base: position 8,562,347 of record NC_092573.1, read on the forward strand.
CCACGCTCTAAAAAAGTTAACATTCCGTTGCTTGCAAGTGAAGTTTTCTGCTTGTCGCTACTAAATGCAGACACCTTGTTATCTTTAGCTGGACCTGAGATGTCCATCGCCGTATCATTTGTACACTGTGCTCTGGGTATTGACCGCAGCTGTATGTACTGACTGTACACTAGTGTCTAATTACGGACGGTAGCAAGCTGTGTGTGTATTTTCTGGGATCGATGGTGGTGTCTAACACTTCTGTTACACCTCATTCGAAACTAGGTCAGATTACCGGCATGAAACGTTTCTTTGTGCGCGAGTATTCACCCCCTTTAAATTTTGACTTCGTATTGATCGTCATGCCGTCAGTATGACCCCCTTCCTCCCACACCAAGGATCTTAGAAAGCCCACACCATGATTGAACATATATGTTCAAATTTCAGCATGCATGGATTTCACAGCCACTTCACAGCGGTCCACTACTGTAAATCTACATGTCTTATACTGTAGAGAGTACTGAAATTAATAAACTTTGATATTATCCAGGTTTTATTTATATTATTAATTTCAAGGTTCCATGGATGTGATTATGCAGAGGGACAAATCAAGCTCTCTACAAGTGGTTGTAAGTCCATTGAACCTCAGCAAACATACACAGCACTACACACTGCATAGTATGAAATACTGTATAGTTAGTCAACTTAATACAAATCTCAGGATTTAAGAAAAGCCACATGCAGTAAAAGATGTATGCTAAGTAATGATGGATTTTGATATCAGTACCTATTCAGAGAGTGCTCTTTTGTGCCTACTGTTTTTCATTAAATTTACAGGAAAAATAGGGCAATGGCCATCAGAAAATGACCTAACTCGATGACACCAAATGCCATAATGCTTTCCTAGCTCTTATCATTCGGCATTCGATACAAACAATTTAATTCCATTAGTTTTATCACGCTAAGTTATAGTATTTCGCATAAAACATACCAACGTGGAATGGGACAGTCACCACTTTACTCGTAACCTGTATTACTAAGGTCTGTATTCATGTGCGTAAATATATTTGCTGTGAACTTGAATTCATTACAGGATATGATTTGAAGAGAAATCCAGGATACTAATTTGTCGTAAAGGAGTTTTTTCAGCAAATATGCAGTTTTCAAAATTGGAAATGATGACATTCATGCCTTAAAGCCTAGGTTCTCAACCTTTTTCTATCCAGGGACCCCTTGAGATAAAGTGAACTGTTTGGAGGACCCCCGGACAGTGACCGCTGGCCTGAGGGAGGGGTACAAGGGGACGGTGTGTCCCCCTCCCCTTTTGATTTTTTTTTCAATGTTTGAGGGTTAGATGCGAAATGGTGCATTATTTTGTGACTTTTGAAGTAAATTTATGTTCAAGAATTAATGTTTAGAAATGCATTTTTCTGGGCCTGGAATCCAGTTTTCCTAGACTTGCGAGTATTGCTAGGCATAGGTCTATTTGGAAATTCTTTCTTTCAAGTTATATATTTCCCAATTAAATTTTAATTTGGAAGCGATGAGTTGTCAGATACAAACTGGTTGATTCTGCATGAGATCAGGAGAATTATGGGTTTTCTTTGTCAGAGATAGCTGCAAATGGCACTGTTTTTTGTGTCAAATCCAAGTTAGGTATAACTATTCCTCCACCAAAGCCTTATAACTAATGCGCTTCCATGTGTCAACAGTGAGCAACGCATCATAGTTATTGCTCTGCATATTAGGATGTATAGTGTGCAGTTAAGTTGTACACAACACTCTGGTGGCATGTTATCCATACCTCACCGAATGTATACCAATGAGAAACTATATTACTTGTTTTCATCGGGGATTGCACGATTCAACATTTATCGACTACTGACGATACGGTCTGATCATTAGGGTCCGACGTATTGACAGCTAGCCTAGCCCAGATTTCTAGAGGCATACATACTTCTTCCTTCGACTATATCTATCATTCCATTTTTCATGAACCTCTTCGGCTTTCGCGGACCCTTATTTTCTTCACGGACCCCCTGCGGACCCCTTTGCCCTCACGGACCCCCAAATAAATATCACGGACCCCCTAGGGGTCTGCGGACCCCAGGTTGAGTAACATGGCCTTAAAGAACAACTTTTCTAAACAGTTCAAAAGCGGTTCAGTTACGTTCGGAAAATATGACCGAAATTCCTTTTCCACTCCTTTTATGTGTCTGTTGTAAATAACGATTGGATCATAAAACACCTTTCCTTCATCAAATTCAACGATTACCAGACATGTTATAGTTAAAGACTGAGAAAGTGACATTCAAAAATGATAAGTATTTACCTAATGATATATTATTTAGGAGTGATGTCATGTAAGATGATGCAACCGTCATTCATATATGCTACAAGAAAAGAAAACACTGTTCGCACTGCTGGGGACAGACTGAATCAACCATTACCATACAGTAGCACTGATAAATGTCAGTGGTCATAGGATGTCATTAAATCAAGACTACCTACTGCATACAAAGGAGAGGACAAAACAAAATTAATCTTTCATAGCTAGGCCACAGGGGGTTTGTATGCCCACCCAGTCCAATGCCTGCAAGCAAATACAATAGGCCTAAGATGGCAAGACAAAAATCTTAATCTTAAAACAGTAATCTTAAGAAGGTCAGAGAAAAAGCGAGTACATACTACAGTATATGTTGTCCATCTATTGTGTTGAAATATATCCGATTGAAAGATTAGGCCCTTTAATTCATATCATCACCCAAATCGATTTGGTGCTTCCTTCCCCTCCCTTCCCCCCTCCCCTTCCTCTTCTTATAATAACTGAAAATGATATTGTTTAATATTTTGTAATAGGTTAGACTGACAAAACAGCGAATTTGAAAGACTTGCACAACTAGAAATACACAAACTTTTCACTTACAGTACAGGTACTTGACAATACTTGTGTTACACACTTTTGATACGGATTAATCGCACAACATTACACAATTTCTTTGCCACAAGTGCCATTCAGAACTTCACAATTATAATCTGATCTAAATGAAAATTTACTTTGAAATTCAAACAAATTTTTTCTTTGCTTCTCTTTTTTCTTTTCTTCTTGAATTACAAAGAGGAACTAATCAATGTACACATGCAGACTATGGGTAAATTATCAAATGCTAATGCTTCTTTCTTCGGCATACATATGCTTTCATGATCGAGAGACCAACTTGAGGTTCCAAAACTCAATGTCTAAGATAACATGTACAATGATTTCTAGAGCCAAGCATTGTTTGTACTGGTGGCAGTCACTTACTGTAATGAAGGTCTACAAACCAAAGTTCACCAATTATGAAGAGTAGAAACATAATTAATCAACAATAGCTACCATGATACTTAAAATTTTAAGATTAGCTTCCATGAGAGCTGATCATGTTCGATGTATTTCGCTCAGTCAAAAAACGATATTTTTGACAAAGTCTACGAATGTTGGAAGCCAGCTCTCTTCTTACCTGAATGAGGAATGTCTCGGTGAGTTAGTCTCATCTGTATCGCGACAGTAAACAACTCCACTTTGGGAAACAGTAATGCTCGGCGCACAGCCCATGGCCTGCCAATTACCATTCCGGCTTAGAAAAGGGCCCTCGATAAAGACTGGAACCATGCGGATACAAATAGAAAAACAAAACGAGAATAACCCAAGCAGGATGAATTTACTTCAAAAACACGTTCGGGTGAAAGTTGACATTTACGTTTAAATCCTTCTCCTCAAAATTATCAGTACGGTCAAATCAAATTGAACTTCGACCTGCGCTCGAGAAGTTCCAAACATTATCCTCTACAACAGACACGAAGTAACACACGTTTAGATACAGTAAATATTACAACATCCAATTTATGTCCATCCCGATTTGTTTGTCCGCGAGACGAGAAATTTTGGGTGTTTTAAAGCACTATATTCTTCCATCGTCTAAATATCTGTAAAGGAATCCTCACTTGCCACCAGCTGTGCATGTTCACCTCTGTTATTACTAATATCACAAAATTCTTATTAACGACACAAGATCACAACCAGTCAACACACTACGAATAAATTAAAAAATAAAAGAATATTTAAAGCTCACAAACTAGAGCTATGATGTTACGACAGCATCATCTTTTACGTCACTGCACTCTGACAACAATGCCGAGCTGAATCCAAGCATAATATATCTGTTCCAACGTTATTCTCTTTGCTCTGCAATTACTGTATACTGATAGTGTCGGGGGAAACAAGTTTAACCAATTAATTGTATTTGCGCAGAATTTTCTCAGAGCTGTTTTGTTCTCTTTACACATGTAGATCAAACAGCAACCATTTTGTCATTTCTGGAAGATGCCTGATGATTTCCAATCACGAGAAGGTCTGAAAAAACTCTGCTGGATCAAGGAGTTGATTAATATTTGAGCAGCAAAGAGCCTTGGCTATAAGGACAAGAAGTTCAACTGCACTACAGCTTCTGCTTAACGGCTTGATTACGTCACTTGATAATTTGCACAGTTGAAGAAATACAGTACATATCGGTTGTGCATGCAGTACTCCAGTACATGTGGAAACTTACTGTATATTTGCTCTTAAGTCAAAACTGTTTGAAAATATTTATGCTTGAAAAATGAAAAAGTTGCAAACTTGGCTGTTTAATTGTCTACGTATTTTTAATTCAAATTCTAGATTGAACAGTGGATCATCAGTGGCGGCCGTCTTGAATACGTCATCACTTTTACTGCTGTATGAAAACATGAATGTCAGGTTTTATGGTCAAGTTATATCCTTGAGGACAAATAACTTCAAGAAGTCGTCTCCAAAATCTTATTAACTTTGATATGGAACCAAACAGCATAAGATTTTTTTTATTTAATTTTTTTTTAAATTGAAAAAATTTGCAAGTAGTCCAAAAGTTGTGAGAAATATTGTTTGCCTTTTATCAGGAAGATTTCAACTTAACTTAACAATTCTCACGGATTGAAGCGATTCTTAGATAACAGTCTTGAATACATGTTACAGTATATACTGTACCGAGTAGCAAAGTTAGACTGTCCATGCGATGACAAACTGTTTTCCTTATAAATGCAAAGTTTTAATTAAATGCCATAATTAAATGCACTCTATTAAACTGACTAGAATGTTGTGTAGAAAATTACCAAATTTTCTTTCCTTTTCATTCTCATTTTTGGGGGGTAAAAATAGCATTAATTAAGCGGCTGACATGCAATATTTAATACATGCCAGACCAAGTATTATACAGTTTCTGCATGCTATATATATATATATACAAAAAAATATTGCATATGTTTATCCAGGGTATTAATTAAACCCCACTGCAGAAACATCATCAAGGCAATTTCCAATCCCAAAACTCTTTTCCAGCTAACATGAGGTAATTCAATTTCAATGCTCAATGACCTTGAATGAATGATTGATGTGAAACTGTTTGCAAATACGATGCCTACATAGGTAGTTAAACTGTACTCTAAATATTTTGGCAATTTGCACATTAAAGTGTAGGTTGCGTTTACTATTTTATTGTTTTATCCCCCTTCAGTTTGAATATATATGCATCGCATGTTTATTATCATTATTTGGGGATTAGCTTAAAAAGCTCAAATTATTATTAATACTGAAACATCCAAGGTTTAAGAGCGTGTTCGTGTTTATTCGGCTTTACTTAACTGTCTGGAGGGCAACTTGTCAGAACGGACTCTCAAATTGGGACCCCAAAGCAATTTCTCCAAGATCTATTTTTCACACAACTCTGTTTATTGACAACTCTTGCATTTCAATCTATATATTCAAATTGCTGTACCGGTACTTTTCAACAACATTTGTAAGCCAAGTTAAGGTATTTCTAGAGCAGATGTTGCAAAAAATTGAAATTTTCTGAATTTGCACATTTAGGACTTGCTAGAAATGCCGGCTAATCCACCCTGTAAGTTCTTATTCAGTTCACCATTTATAGCAGTAGATCTACGTTGTGTAAGTCAGGTTGTTATTAAATTTACAACCATTCTGATTGGATGATGACGTACGTTAAATGGCCTCAAAATTCTGACTACCTGTAAATGGAAATTTTGCAGTTTGCTAGAAAAAGAAAATAGAACTATAATACAGACATTATGAATGTTAAGTCTGCAAAATCGACACAGTGACTGATACAAGTACAGTATGTTAAAGCTTCATTGCATAACATCATAAACACAACCTCACTATTCCACTCATAACCATGACGATGTACCATTTTGCCAAAAGTTTGGCCCATTCGCAGACTTCTGATTTTTTTTCTCCTAATTTTAAAAGGTCATGTGAACCACCCAATGGAACTATAATGCCAACTGCCTGAACATGTGTACAGCCATGGTGGGTATGTACAGTACACTGCAGATATGGTAGAGATCTGCAGCTGTACATATCATGTATTAAAGCAATGCAAATATACTAGTACTATATGTGTATACATGTGGAAAACATCCATGTTGTGATACTTAAGCTGGAACCCTAATGTTGTACGTTTCACATGCCTTTGCTGGGAACATCGTAACGTGCACAATGTTGCCATGGAGAAGATAGAGATCTCCTTTGTACAGACTATACTGCATGCAAATGTAACACTGCTGCTTATACTGTCCATGCACACATGAATTATTAACTGAATCATTTATGTACCCAGGTATAGGTCCTGATGTGTACTCAGGAAGGATGTATTTATTTTGTAGGTTTAGGTATTGTTGAATTATCTATGGAGGCATTCAAAAGTGCAAAGATCATCAATATTCCATCATACTACAGTATACATGCCAGAATGTCCAAAATTAGTCACTTACAATTCCACTGCCACTCTCACAGCAGTACTTACTCAATTTTTGTTATCTCTCATTTCTGGCTAATTTCCTCGATATAGCTGCATGGGAATTTGTATAAAATGTAGTAACTTACAAAGTATTTTGAAGCAAACTTGTTTTAAAATTCACTTTTAACAGCTCTAATAAATTTCAAAGGATATAGATTATCAGGGTAAAATTCCTTTTTAACTGAATGAAAGAGAAATTAACACAATTATTCAAAGGATCCAGGTGGGATTTAACAACATTTTTGAGACATTGATAGTTGAAATTATCTCAGTTTTATACCATACAAAAGTGGACATGGAGAAACAGGTATGACGTAGTAGTTGCACACTGCCAAGAAAGTTTCTTGGTTGGCTTATTGTTTTACTCATATTATTTTGTCCTTGGAGTCTGTACAGTGAAAATAAACACTGTACATATACGTGTTACATGTATATAGTGACCAGGTATTGGTAATTTGTATTATACATTCCAGGCAATCCACAGACCATCTCAGGAATATTACTGGCATCCCTAGATGCAAATTTGTGTTTCTTTGTTCCTAGCTACCTGCCTAATGTTACAGGGTATTAAGTTGGCAGCAGAGTTGACAGTATTTATTTTGTGCTTCAAAAATTCTTAACTTCTTCTCTTCTTGAATACATGGTAAGTTTATTCATAGGCAGTTGTACATAGTTAAATGTAGTCATGTAAAGTTGTACCGGTATAGCTTCACAATTTTCAGCATGTTTCTCCACATGCATGGTTCATCTGACCCTACTGTCTATTAATGTTATTCTATGTATTCTGTGCTCATGTATTGATTGATAAGCACTATTTACCCTGAACATTGTCTCCAGCTGATAATTTTCATTAGGTACATAGCTAATTTGAAGGATTTCCCCGTTCATTTCTACGTACTCCTTTGTCAGAACAATGAGTAATATATGACCTCTTTCTCTACCATCATATGCATTTTCCTGACCCAACATTTCCATGAATTATGACCAAGATATGTAGGAAAATCTGATAAACAAACACACTGTAGACAGAGCATAAAATCCGCATTCAACTCTGCATATATATACCAATGACTGTGGTATACCAATGTCGCATCATGTGCCCTTACTGAAATTGCTGTAAAAATACATAGCTTTTGTTCACAATTATGAGACCATGTCATATTCATCTGAGGTTTGTTCCAGATTGACTTATGTTTGGTTGAATCTCTATCAAATATTTCACCAATTGTTGTTAATGTCCTGGTAAAGTTACTTCAAGTACATATGATGACAATTTACAACTTTTGTCCAGGTACATTGTTATAGTTGTAACTTGTAAGTAGCTTATGCATGACTAAGTATACACATATACTCTATAATTCATAACGAATATATGTTGTATGCATATATAGCCTTGGTGTTGGTGTTTGTCAAGAAAAGAAATTACAGACTAACTGTAAAGAATGGATGTTAAAACAATGTGACAATGAATTATCAAAATAATGACACACATACCTGTCACCTGTGTTGAAGTATATTTGATTGATAGCATATATCCATGATTATGATTGCTATGCCTATATATAGTCACAATGTTTTTTCCTTAGGCTACATAAGAAATTTAATGTCTACATTTTAACACAGGCGGGACTCAGGGCACAGCTCAAATTCTGCTTTTAGGCAGGGGGTGGGGGCAATGCTTTTCTAGGAGGTCAGGCAAATTTTGGGTACCAGCTGACAGATATTTGGGGCCTATCCCTAGGCTGGGGTTATAACTAAACTATAAAGATAGCCCAAGCCAAAATATATTATCGCTGAACAACAACATGTAGTTCTATTACAATATAATGCTTCACGACATATTCCCAGATACAACTTGTCAGTGTGCAACATATAGGTATTAGTATAAAGCTTAACCTTGCTCTACTACTAGTACTAGTACTGGGAACAGAATATTTTTTTCTCGACCAACTTACCGGAAACTTCATGTTGGCTCAAGTCGGTGGTTAGCAGGATTAGTTGCAATTACACACAGCAAAGTACAAGGTTAATAGATGAGCGAACGTGTTACCGTGCGCACGATTCGCTAAGAACAGTCCAAAAGAAGATCGTTGGAATCCTTATGTAACGTTAGTTACACTCCCTAAATCACCCCCAAGTTTGTTCCCGAATATGTAACCGACACAAGAGAACGCGGAGTATAATGCTGATATTCCTTCCAGTTCCCTTCGTCAATGTCTTGACCTGACTGTGTTACACATACCTTTGGTCTGTAGCTGTAACGTACAACTGCAGAGTGCAAGTGGTACCTCATGCTGTGTTTATTTTCAAGTTCAGCTACCCCGGGCATTTTTTCCTTTTTCGTTTTCATGAATATTCATACAGAAGTTCACAATTGGTTTAGCAATGCAATGCCATTTTTTGCGGTTACGGACGTATTATTTAAAATATTCAAGTTTTTTCATGGCAAAAGATGTCATTTTCAACAATTAAAATATGGTTGGTTTTATGTGATAAAAAACAGTCAGAAAGACGAAAATGCAGTGTCAGTCAATAAATTCAGTTTTCTATCAAAGTCGTAATTGACTGAAGGGCTATATCGACATTGCTAATCACTGTCACATTGTGATGTACAGGCGCAGATTCAAGGGTGTGGGAGTGTAGAGCCCCTCCCATCCCCCTCACCCCACCCCACCCCCATTAAAGACTTACAAGTAGCTATTAGCTCAAACTTGCATTTAGACCCAGTAAACCGAATTTATAGCCTATCCCTCAGAATGCACCATACTCACACCTACTTTTCGTGGGGACAATGGGCAAATTCCCTTTACCGGGTGGGCGATTGCCCACATGTAGTTAGCGTTTCGGTGTTTCAGAATACTTCCCTGTCATGTGTTGAGGTAGTGTCCTGGAAAATGCTTGTTAAAGTTAGGTTAATTACATTTCCGCTTCTTTTTAATTCTCTTAACCGAAAAATAATATGTAATAAATGTAACTTACAGCTAATTTTTAAACACATTGCAAATTGTAAAACGTAGAGAAACAACATAAACTACTAAAAACGCCTAACCTGGACTTTAAAAGACATAAAGAGAAAAATACAGCCAAGTTAACGGACACTAAACGATATCAGGACCACATCCCGTCCTTTCGAAAATCCTGGCCGCCCCGACGTTGGGGGGGGGGGGCATTGGGCGGGTGCGGTGGGGTGAGGGACAACCGTATGTGTCAATTCCTTACCATATATGAAGAGAGTTCCGCGACCCTTTCCATTTTTACAATTCAAGCAGCGGCATCGAGAGTAAGAAAACTACACAAACATTTGAAGGCGTTGTAAGAGCTGCGTATATGATACTCGTGGGTGTAGGCCCACATTGCTGTAATCATAATGAATTGTGGGAAAAGGATAAAAAGCTCCCCAAGTACCCATCATCCCGACAGCAAGCTTGCAATTAGTACCTTCCAGAATAAAACGCGTACAGTGGTGGATTTGTCGGCAAGTTTTCTTTCGAGGTAACTGAGCCAGATTCACTGCAAGTTTCGCGCAAAACTCTTCTGGTAAAAGTTATGCAATACAAAATTGTTACAACTTTACGTAGCACCATAAACACTGTGCATAACATATAATAAGCTGCCAACCCAGCATCACTACAAGGTGCACAGATCCGACCGCGCATTGCACCACATGATTCCACCCAACATTACATCTGACCACTACCCCCCCCCCCCCTCCTCCTCGCCCATGACATTTCCCAGTCGGTGTTTCGATGATGTTTAGTGCGAACTACTGTTGCATTAATATGGTTTCTGAAATGATTTCTCCCAATTGGAGTTCAACACAAATGCTAACAAAAATGCATTATAGCCTAATCATTCATTCTTACTTTGTATGGAACGCGATAAAACTATAAAGCGATCGATACCAAGAAATGCCTAAATTGACATTCTGGACTGTGCACTTGATAAATAAATGGTCTAATCACTTTCAGTTTTGGACTTTGCTTCAAATGCATGTGCATGGTAATTCTTTGTAAGCTCTTTACAAACAAGCTCAATTGTATACTACCAAAACCATCTCATTGTCATCGACGTTAGACATAATATTTTCTCAGCGATATACTTCTATACTCTTCTATTTGCAAACAAATACTATCTCGCAAAGTCTTTAGAGTATTGTATCCTGCTCCTGCTCAGAACCCCCACCCTACCCCACCCCCACCCCACCGAACGTCACTCATTCAAACCTAAGAAACGCTTATCTCCATCCCGTAGTAACCTCTTTACACAAGGTTTCCTTGTAATGTCATACAGAGGGTGCAATTTATCATTTCATTGGCATCCGTTTCCATGGTACCGTATATTGAATGCACGTATTGCCATGGTCGTGAACTGAAAGACGTATTCTCAAAGTAAAAATCGTGTAAATGAGAATAACACGAAACTCGCCCATACAATCATTATTACAATGTTATAACTCTCCCGGCCTGTCTGCAATTGGTATTTGTGAATTAATTATGAATCTCATTCATGTTTTAAACTTATGTCATTCATAAATAGTTCATATGATAAATCGTGACGTCATTAATTATATACTCGTAGCCTTTACTACAGGTACGTCTGCTGAACACCAAACTTTTTCAACAGAGCAGACTGGATGTGTTTCCAAGGTAATGTCTCCTGCCACGGGCGTCAGTCTGGGAATAAACTATATTGTTAGTTCGTTCAGTCTTACGAGTTATCAGCATCACTGGGCATACATTATGTTTGTCACCTTCCATAATAGGCAATACTGCACTTTTAACCCAAGCTATTTTCGAACTTACACACTACTTTCATGGACATGCAGGTAGCATAGATTACGAACAAATTACCTAGCTACTCTCTATAAACCACCGGTTCGAATGATTGCGTCATTATAACCACCATGTTATTATGCTGTCCATTAGACCAACCAGACGACTATACCGTACAGTATGTCCATGAAAGAAAAATAAGTATTCTTACATACGAAACGTCGGATGTAATAGTTGTTTCAAAGAAAAGCAACTGCATGGCAAGTCCATTCACTTTGACTTGCATCAGGTTTCCCACGGGGTAACTATAAGACAGCTCTTTTGGGATACCAAAGAAAAAGTTGCAATTTTAGGAAGTGGAGAGATAAACGTGTGCGTGATGATGATAGCAAAATGGTGTATGTTGCCGTTCAATATTTACAGATGTCTATGGTCTCATCGATACATCAAAAGTTATGCCTTGCCCACGCGTAGCATGATAAACAAAAGCCATGTTTGTGAGACGGTTTTTCTTAGAGTTTGTAAACCAAAGATAACAACTTTAACTGCATTTGCCTGCAATTGCGGAATACTTTATTTGCGCGTGGAGTGCTTGCAGTATTAGGAAGAACTTTTCTGTTGTTCATGGTGATACCTTTTGGGCGGACAATATACTAGGGAATAGGCCTATATATATATTTTAGGTACCTACAAACTGAGGGTGCTTGTGAGCATCGTGAGAGGCTCAGAATAAGTTGGCTACGCAGCTAGCCTCTGTAACTGCAAATGCACAGAGACTTTATGAAACTTGAAGTTCAACGTACAGTTATGTAGGTATCGTTCACGTGGCCAGTAATGCCAATACTGTAGCGCGCACGCGCACTACAATAATAACATAGCCTAATATTATAGTGTCAGATTTAGTTAAATTTCCTACTACCAATACAGTGAGGATATATTCTATATATGTGTCTCACAGTTAATCCTACATGTGAATTTATTTAACGTTATAATTTAATAGTCACTCGTTATTTCAGGAAACTGACCATTGCGAATCCAAACGACCCACATAACTTACAATAAGCTGATAAACAAAAACACCAAACAAAGAATACACAGCTACCTGTTGTTTGAAACCAATAATTCGATAATGTGTGTTAATTAAAACCTTGATAAGCACAAAAATCGATCGAAATTAGCCAGTGGAATATAACTGGACGAAAATGGATTAAGGGCAAATCGAATTTGTTTTCTCAATCAATAAATCGCATAGCATGCGCTTCATTGGGTGTTTAGTAATAACTGTTTGCTTATATTTGTGCCTTACGGTCACTATCGGGACATAATTAACCGCCTAAGCCTTAAGGGGACTCTCATGTCAGTGCCTACCGTCATTGTATTTTGTTATGTAGTCGGGAGACCATGGCAAATTCAGCTGCAGTGGACAGAGGATCGGTCAATTTTTCAACAAACTCAAATTAACAAGTTAAATGTATTACCCAAAATAATGATATTTCGGCTATTGTTTTTCTATCAACTTTTTTGTTGTTGTAAGATTGTTTAACTGTCGACCCCATTGTTCGCAAAATGGCATCTTAAGGCAACCTAGATAATTGGGTGAAGAGGTCGCCAGACCATTCCTGGTCGAAGCTTTAGCAGTTATTTTCGATAACGGTTACTGTTCGGAACGATTTAAGTTGAGTGTATTACACAAGACTTTTCGTTTCTATGATTTATCCTTTTCGCTTTACTTGCAATATGTAATATAATGTGTTTTTTTTTCTTTTCTTTCGTAAGGGCTACTTCCAGCCCGAAATGTATTTAAGAGTGTTATTTTAATGTGAGACTTGTAGCCAAATTAACAGCGAAATCGAGAGGTAAAAAGGGTGGGAGGGGGGGGGGGGGGTTAATGATATTTTAGTGGAGAAGACTTCAATTGATCTCAACTGCTATGGGCCTTCTTAAACGGGTATTCTGGTCAGGCGCGTAGTCAAGGGAGGGGGGGGGGGGAGGGAAGAGGCGACAGCCCCCTTGAATATATTTTTATTATGATATCGCTAGTAATTTCAAAATAGAAAATGCTAAGATGCAACTTACAAGGCATGGGAAGTGCCATTTCCAGCGATCTGGGAGGCATTTTCGGCTTAAATTTTGAGGACGCTTCACGCCAACTCATGGTGGCGCTACGCTGAGATATATAGTTTGCCCACAGGCTTCGACCCTCCCGCCTTGAAGCATTCCTCGCTACGCGCCTGATTCTGGTGACAGTCGATATAACTTTCACCAGTAAATTTTCAATGCAGCACGCAATCAGTAAAACGATTCACATAGCCTACAAGTACGGTAATATTCCCTAATAAGAGCAGGGTAAAATTGGGCATGAAGAATATTGCATATATTTTTAGTTAACATTGTACTGGCAGACAGGGTAAAGAGCCTTATCCTTTGTTTCTCATGATACCATTTTGAATCTGTCCAGAAAAGTGTATCCACTAAACTTTGCTCAAATATGTTAAGCGGCTGAAAATTAACCTTCATTTAAAACATTGTATCTCTTTAATGCGGCCAAATGGCGGGAGTACGTATCCGCAAAAGAATAACCAGAACACTTTTGTATCACCTTTTCAATCAAGCGCCCTCATAAGGCAGATTCAGTCCCTTCCCCCAAAGCGAGCTCTTGCATGCTAACTTGCGCGTGTGTACCACTGAATATCATTTTACTTCAGTGGTGTGCAGGGTTATAGCTAGGAGATTGTGAGTGCTGGTTAAATAAATTTGCGAAGCGTAGCGAGCATAGCGAGCGAAGCTCTCGCATCTCACGGCCGGGGGTCCAGGGGCCCGCTTAAGATTTACAATTGGTAAATAACAGAAAAAGGTGACGTTATTATCATGTTTTACGGCAAGGGAAAGATAAATTTGTTACTTTTGTTGTATTTCACAAGCATTTTACTATTTTTTTGTGCCGGCCAGTGGACTGTTTATTCACTTCCAATGCCGGCCGGCAGGCGTGAGTGGCGGTTACCACCGGCCGCCGCCGGCCGGCGTGGCTATAACCCTGGTGGTGTGTATACATGAATGATGAAAACTATAGGTCGCCATTAACGCACAAAATACATAACGCAAAATAAAGTTTACCTTGAAAAATGATATAAATCACGAAATCAACTCAGTACCAGATCAAAATAAAATTATGAACTCGAAATTTAAAATTAAGTATAAAACAACGTATTATTGCCAATTTAAACCTTTAACTATACCAAAAATTTTGTTTCCAAATTATAGACATATTCTAACATTAATAAGAAATTCCCCAAATCAAACTAGCGTACCAGCCACTTACAGAATGAGGGAGCCAGTTAAAAACAAAGTTTTGTCAATGAGAAATAAACTATAACCCGCGAGCAAAAACGACGTTTTCCGAAATAAAAAATAACAGAGGGCGCCATCACAACTCTGATTTTAGTGATAGGTCTAATATACCCCACCCACCTGCATTAGACCATGGCAGGCTCGTATTCATAAAAATCACTGTCATGACTTCCCGAGTGGGATCTAATAACAGGAGGGAAATGTTACGTAACTTAAAGGAAAGGGCTCGACTACGTCCGCTCAGTCATAGACCAAATAACAATAATTGATATTGATATTTCTATCTTTAATAAGCTTTAAAAAAATATCTTCAGATACATTTTCAATCAATTTGACATCATGGAACTTGATCTCTTTCAGGCCCATACGCAGGATTTCCTACGGGTGGTGCACTTAAGGATGTGGAATTTTTCATTGAACAACGTCATGGGGGTGGGACCTATTTTTGAATAATTAAGGATGATGCTATAGATGCTAAATGGCGCTATATTTTGCAACCTTATCAATTCGCATTGTGACATTTAACGAAGTTATAGTATTAACATTCGCCACAGTGGGAAGGGGGGGGGGTCGATGGGAGTACAGATGCAAACACACCTTTTACACAACACCTCCCTCTCTTCGCCTTCTGTTCTGTTCATTTTGTCCAGTTTTGATTTTGTCAATCAGCTGGCACTCTATAATGTCCTCAATCAGAACCTTGAAAAACTCAAATATTGAAATAAAACCCTGAAGGAAATGACAGAATCTTCCGGATTCTCTTCTAAATCCCGTGGCCACACGATAGAAAGCTAGGCAAACCTCTTCCAAAACGGGCTAAATAAGTTCCTCTTTAATATTACTCTGTGCTATAAACCATAGTACTGCTGACAAACGAAATCAAAATGGAGCTAATTATTTGGGACATATATATAGATATCTATATATCTATATATATATATATATCTATATATCATGGCCACAAAGTTTCAAAGTGTGATTTTCAGTATTTCGTTTACAGAATTTTGACTAGTTTGTGCGGCTCGGCACGTTTGCAACATCAAATGGAGGTCTAACCCGTCGGTTGTGGGAGTCACTTGCAAGATCTCTGCTAAAATATACTCTATTTATGAACGCTTTTTACAGTTACAATATATGTAAATTTATACATTCCAGTAACCTGACACTAATCAGGGGTTTCTGCAAGTTTCCCAGAAAGGTCAATAAAAAGGTAAATCAGCTCACAGCTAAAGTCAGGCCTTAACATTAATTCTATAATTGACTAGTTTGTCACAGTAAATTCTACATGACTGGTAAGCTGGTATAGAAGTTTATGAACACCTGTTTTATCTAATTTAGATGAAGTTTATTCAATTTGATATCGCAAGTTAACAACCATGTGGTGAGGGCAGGCCCTCTTGTTTTGCATGTTGACGTTTGATCGTGCATACACGGAGAGTTTGGGTTCAATATTTCACCCTTCCTCCTCTTCGGCGAGTCGTCTGCACTTTATAATTAATGTCAATTACTTGTAATAAACTTCTTCGGAAAGTTAATGAGTAATGTGATTGTTATAGGCAGCTCTCATAGAACACGGGTCAAAAGACTGAACTAAATGACGCACTGGTTAAAACTTCAATCCACCAAAACAAATTACATCCACCAACTACAAGTTTTAAAACTATATATTGCTGTCAGCCTGTGTCAGGTTTTGGTGTAACCTTCAATGATGTTTAACAGTTGATAATTCATCCTGCATACATGATAATAAAACATGCATGTCTGTAGATTGCTGTCGGGTTTTTCTTAATCCTTTAACGTTGTTATAACGTTATCACTTTTAATTTTATATTGAATTTGTTGGATTAATAATTCATCCTCCATAAATCGTTTTACATATGATTATAAAATGATGACGGTTTCGATAAGTCAGTTTAGCTGATTCGGTTGAAAATATCCGTGAAGAGTTGTAACTGTCCATCAACTCGTTTCCATAGAACAAAGTATCTGTGAAGAAATGTAAAGAAACATTCATAAAACTCGTGTATATAATTGTAAACTTACAGGCGTGCAACTAACAATGGCCGGAAAGGGTCTGTAACGTAAACCGGAACAGAATGTGAACACGAAGTCTGAAACGTAAGGCATGATACACTGAAAACTTAAATTGGTTCACCGACTAACAAAACGTTAGTCCATCTGGTGCCTCTCCCGACTAACATAGCCTTAGTCAGTTGCTATACCGACTAATTTATTCCTTAGTCAGTTGGATTTCTTAGTCGGTCATCTTAGTCCGTCAGCTTAGTCGATCAACAATTTTTTAGTCGGTAAATGTTTATTAGTCAGTTACATTAGTTGGTGACATTAGTCGGTCTTTACCGACTAATTTATATGAGCCACCGACTAGTTTATAGCAGGTTTTACATTAGTCAGGATGGTGCCTCTCCCGACTAACCTTTCTTAGTCGGTATCGACTGACTAGTTGCACTGACTAGATTCACTGAAAGAATTAAACCCGACTAGTTTCACTGACTAGTATCACTGAAAGAAAAGAGAAGAGAGCAGAAGAAACACAAATAATGTGTACGTTGGCAGTATTTATTTCTGATAAAACTTCTGATGTCTACAAAAGGCTGACTTTCGACAGATAGAGAAGAAATCACTGTAAATAAAATCTGAAAATCTGATTTTTTTCCAACAAAGTTAAGACAAGTTAATGGATCAAACATGAATCGCAAAAGTATAGCACTGCACAATAATGCAAAGTTGAGTCTTGGGCAAGGGTTCCTCATGACTTTCGTTTTAAAGTGGTACCCCAAATCGACACCAGTTAAGTCTTCACGAACGAAGAGTGTTTCTCTTAACTACAAATGGCCTCCCACTTGTCTTCAGGAAGCCAAAATCTGCACCATTATTGACCTGTGAACAGAAAATATGATATACGTGTAAGCACAGATACAGATATAGCACATGATAACTCACATTATCATAAACATACATTTACATTAAAATTTTATAACATATTGGGAGGTATACATTTAAATCTAGGTCCCTCAAATTATAAGCCAGGAATAGCAGCTTTACCAAATTATTATTAGCTTTGCACAGCATAACACCAAGTTATTTCTCAAAGCTTAATAATTATGTTAATCATGTTAATAATGATCCCAATAGACCGGGATCCCAGCGGGTTTGGTTAGCTGGGAAGGTAACCAATTGCCTTGTACATCACAATGTTCACAGTGCATTCCTGTATATGAAACCAGACGACTGGCAAACCGACTGTGGTGGGTGTGGCTGGGAGAGCAATTTTAAAGTCACCTGATAGCTAACCTAGATCAGTTTTCATGGTAACACATCAAAGTAAGTACAATATGTCAGGTATGGCCCCAAGAGCAACAAATGGCCATTGCCAGTAATTATTGGTGGTGGGGTACCCCTGCCAGTGATCTATAATTGACCCCTCAAGGCTGACCTAGGTCAGCTCATGAGGTAACCACTTGAAACCTACTGGAAAATGTTGGTTAGGGCTTCAGATACAACTGATGGGCATTGCCAGTAATTTTTATTGGTGGGGTACCCCTGCCAGTAGACCCCCAAAATGCCCATCCCCCATTGACCTAGATGAGCTCATGATGTAACCAGTTGAAAACTACTGGAAAATGGTATCACTTCATATGTAAGGGATGGGAATTTCCAGTAATTTATATTGGGGGGGTTCCCCTGCCAGTAGACCCCCAAAATGCCCATTCCCTCATTGACTTAGGTCAGCTCATGAGATAACCAGTTGAAAAATTACTGGAAAATGATAGGTATCACTTCATATGTAAGGGATGGGCATTTCCAGTCATTTACATTGGTGGGGTAACCCTGTCAGTAGACCCCCAAAATGCCCATTCCCTCATTGATCTAGGTCAGCTCATGATTTAACCAGTTGAAAACTACTGGAAAATTATTGACAGGATTCTATATGTAAGGGATGGGCGGACTCTGGCAGTGGTGGCCCACCAATATAAAATACTGGAAATGCCCATCCTTACATATGAAGTGATACCTATCATTTTCCTGTAGGTTTCAACTGGTCAAATCATGAGCTCACCTAGGTCAATGAGGGGATGGGCATATTGGGGGTCTACTAGCAGGGGTACCCCACCAATAAAAATTACTGGCAATGCCCATCCCTTGTATCTGAAGTCCTAACCAATATTTCCCAGTAGGTTTCAAGTGGTTACCTCATGAGCTGACCTAGGTCAGCCGTGAGGGGTCAATTATAGATCACTGGCAGGGGTACCCCACCACCAATAATTACTGGCAATGGCCATTTGTTGCTCTTGGGGCCATACCTGACACATTGTTCTTACTTTGATGTGGTTACCATGAAAGCTGCTCTAGGTTAGCTATTAGGTGACTTTAAAATTGCTCTCCCAGCCACATCCACCACAGTCGGTTTGCCAGTCATCAGGTTTCATATACAGGAATGCATTGTGAACATTGTGATGTACAAGGCAATTGGTTACCTTCCCAGCTAACCAATCCCTCTGGACTCCCGCTCTACAGATCAGTGAAAATTTGACCAAACTTATGAAGCTTGCACGTAAATGATATACTAGACTGGTTTTTTTTTAAAACAGGTTATGAAAAGTATCTTAATATCATTAAACAGTTGGGTACAATAGTTAAACTCACTCTTCCATCTTTTTTCTCTATGGTACTTGTTCCTTTGCTTTTTGGACTCTTGGATAAACTCTTTTGTTCTGCGAAGGGTACCAATATATCATCTTAAAACATGTCTTTAAGCCATATATAACACAGTTCTCCTCTTCTGTTGTTGCCTCCACACTGGTGTCGTACATCACAGGAAAGCTCACCCTTGACTTAGATATTTGGCTTTTCAATTCCTGCTGGAAGAAAAAAACAGCAAAGTATTCATCATTTGAAAAAAATAAATAAATAAAGTTGTCACCACAAAGTTATGTGAGATTTGCTTCCACTATAGTCTCAAAAAACAATCCCAAAGTTTGAAGCAGACTGTATAAAGCTGAAAATTTGAACGAGAGTGTCATCACCATTGCAACCAGAATCAAATGCCCAGAATACAGAGATAATAAAACATGGGCTAAATCTTTGTTTGTTTTTATGATCTTTAAAAAAATAAAATTTTAGAAACAGAAATGCACTGAGCCAACTTATTTATAGGCCTAATCGTTTTTAGTTGTTATTTTGCTTGCTCACATAACAAGCCTGTTTAGCCCTAGGCTAGAGGAGAATCAGTACTTTGTTACACTAAGTTTGTCTTCGGTCGTTTTGATATAGTCTTACTAGTAGTACTAAAGTATATAATGGACCGGCGAAGACTAGAGAATACCCAGAGTTTTAGCAACTGCGTTAAACTGTATCATCTGATCTATTATTTACGCCAATGAGTTTCATTCAATCTAGGATCAAAAAGAGAAAACTAATTAATCTTAACCTTTAAACTTTGCTATACTAAACAAATATGCTTGAATTACAAATAAATGTCAAAAAAACATC
This sequence comes from Apostichopus japonicus, assembly GCF_037975245.1. NCBI lineage: Eukaryota > Metazoa > Echinodermata > Holothuroidea > Aspidochirotida > Stichopodidae > Apostichopus > Apostichopus japonicus. The sequence continues at coordinate 8,582,829 of NC_092573.1, forward strand.
ATAATCTAAGAATCGATGCATATACATATACATAAACAGAATAATTTGAATTCGCGCAAGTGAACCCTGCACTACATTGGACAGAAAAAAAAACGTGCAATTAGACCAAACTAAACATACTAAATTTTCCGTTACTTATACATAAAATATCAATACAAATACAACAACTTACTCTTTTGGCAGTATACTAAAAGCACATGTTATAATAACTTCAGACTATCAAGCTTTCCTGAGAAAAAACGGTTAATACTTCTTACAGTAAGCAAGTCGACCGTGAAGGAATGTCGCAATTGTTTCCTGGGCGTGACCGGAAATTAAATACTAAAAAATGATAAATGAAAAGGTTAAATAGAACTGAAGCGTGCATCCTGACTGCTCGCAACATATAATACCGTTGACTAGCCAACATAAATTGTTCAGCCTACTCTGACTGTACGTTTGAAGGTCTAGCCTTGCCTATTCAATATCACAAAGCCTACCCATTTAGATTCACATGGGAAATTACAGGAAATCTTTACCAAATGAGTGTAGACTTCAAATAAACTATTGAGCCTTATAGTTCCAGCATTTGTTTGGGAATAAATAAGAAGATTATGTGCCACTGTTCAATCTAGCCCAATACACACATAACACATTGTTAATTGGTGTTTAGGATGCACACTTTAGTGTTGAGAATGCACTGCAGTACCCAGTAGAAGCCTATAGGCTACTCACTGTCATTGCACTTGTGTATTGCGAAACGCCAACGTGACAACGGTAGCCTTACACTAACCATAATACAGTACTAGTGCCAGTGGCCTAACAATTAACTTTAATTTTACCTTCAAATTAAAGGAATAACAAGTAGGCCGATGATGCAGTTAATACCTCCATTCTTCTAAAGACCTTCTTGGGTGATTTACGGTTGAAAGTTGCTTAGAGTGATCGTATGAAACTATGCCAAGCCCAGCAAGCTGCCGTTGCCTCTCGGTTTCCAAATTGAAGTGAATCGAATTGGGTTAATATACATTAGTCTGTCGACACCGACTAAGCTACGATTATGGCGTAAATCGGGTGTCCGTATCGTTCTTAGTCCATGGGTTAAAATACCTTAGTCCGTCGCCACCGACTAAGCTGCGATTATATTTTCCTCAGTCAGTGTAAACTAACTAAGAAGCAGCGATAAAACGAAGATTTTTGCTAGTTCGTGTGCATTGACTAACGTTACAGACTAATTTAACGTTAGTCCGTGGCAATATTGACTAGTTTATTTTTTCAGTGTACTCATTCTGACTACACACCCCACCCACCTCAATATCTCACCTTAATAACCCTACCTTCTCCCATTAAAAGCCTCAAAAGCCACAAACTAATGTGAATACGAAGTCTTAACTGTACGGCATGATACTCTCATCTGAATCCCCACCCTCACATATCCATCCTAACCAGTGGCGGATCCAGGATTTCGCCGAAGGGGGGGCCCAGATGGGAAATGCCTAATCGTCGTCCTGGGGGAGGGGTCTAAGGGGAGTGGGTGCCCCCCTCCCCTTTGGGAAAATTTCACAAAATATGGAGGTCCTCGGTGCAATCTGGTGCTACTTTTCGTGAAAGTTTGGAGTAAAATTTATTTCCAATAAATCATGTATTCATGGTTTGCCGGGCATATATTAATTTGGCAATTTCGAGCAATGAGCTGGGTTAAAAGTCTTTGGGGAGTAGGTGGTGATGCAAATTACTTTTTACCAGGCTACTCCAGGTCATTTCATCTTGGATGCCCCCTTTCAGATGGAGACTATTGATGCAGTCAGAGTGCCCCTCTCACCTTCACTTTATCAGAATGATGGTGTACTCTTTTTGCAAATTTATTTTACAAAAAATTTCACGCACAGTGGCGTAGCTAGGATTTTTTGAGTGGGGGGGGGGCCATTGGGGGCTGTTCTTTCTTGTGGGGGGGGCGGAGTTTACTATCTAAGCGGAGCGCCACCTTGGTTGGCGCGGAGCGTACAGAGAAAATTTGAGATTTCAGCACCCCCCAGATCGCAGGAGATGGCACCTGTGAGGCAAAATAGCAACCAAAAAGATGTGCAACTTTGGTGACAGAAATGCAAAAAAAGTTTTTTCTCTTTCATGCTGACTGGCCTTGCCAACTCAGCCAGACTTTTAACTTGAGGGAAGTTGGCATCATTTGTCGTTTCAAGCTGTCAAGGCCTTTCTCCCAACTCAAACCCCTGTGGGCTACCGGTAGATTTGCAGGATATGCCCACATGTGGACTTAAATAGCATTAGAGGAAGGGGGTGGAAGACTAACACGCATCGATGTTTCGGTAATGGTCCACATTGATGGCTCGGTGCTTATTAGGCCATTTATTGGGTTTCTTGAGGCAGCTGTCATCAGAATCTGGCTTTTTGTGCCAATCGATGACCGATAACATGTATTGGTATGTAAATTTCTTCTTCATATATCTAGCAACACTCTAAAAACAAATGAGTGGATTTCATTCCATTGGAGTGATCACTCGGCGCACTTCAAATTAAGAGTAAAATTTAACTCTATTGGAGTTAACCCTCACTCCTAATATGAGTGAATATAACTCTATTAGGAGTTAAGATTTACTCAAATGGAGTGGAAATTCACTCTTATACCGGAATGTGCTCAGTGATCACTCCCATGGAGTGAAATTCACCTATGTTTTTATCAGTACAGTACAGTGCATATCATCATAGACGTACGTACGTACGTACTACGTACGTTCGTATATCAGACGCACTCGATACCCACGATACGATACGGTCCTGGAGAAACTATTTCCACTCATCATTTTTTAAGGCGATACAGTAGTGAGTATTGAACAGGCACAGCCGCATGTTTGCAGGAAATTCAGAATTCCCAATATTTTATATCTCTACCAGTAGTGAAAATCATGTTTCGACAGTTTCGTGGACATAAAAAGTTGTTTTGTGGAATATTCAATGACATATCAGGGGCGGATGCAGGATTTGTGACAGGGGGGGTCTGACTGGTCCAGCCGCGCCTGAACGTAAGAATATCTAAGCGGAGCGCCATCATTGGTTGGCGCGGAGCGTACAAGAAAATTTTTGGCTTTACAAACCCCCCAGATGGCCGGAAACGGCACTTCCCGAGTATTCTAAGCAGCATGTACCTAGCCTGAAAATATGGATCTCATGTCTGCAATTTCAGGCCCCCCGTAGCTACGCCACTGATCACGCATGGGGCACTTTCCCTCGAGCGCGGTAAAAAAAAAAAAAAAAAAAAAAAAAAAAAAAAATCAAATCAGGATTTTCAAAAAGGGGGGGCCCGGGCCCCCCGGGCCCCCCCTGGATCCGCCCCTGCTAACAACACTTTCCCCTTCCATTAACACCGTCACAAAAATCACAACTGTTAGAGCTTCGAGTATTGGCGCCAAGGAGAATGTGACCCTGTTTCAGAAGAATTAGACGATTCATTATTGCGCGTTTGCGTGACGTACGTTATAGTTCCAGGTAACACAATTAAGCAACTTAATTGAAGCAACTACATGTGCTGTTAGACAAAAAGTGTGATTAATAATTAATCACTCAAGAGTAATTTCATCGTTGTACTCACGATGTATGCATTTTGTACGTGTAACTTGAATGACACTGAATATGCAAAGCACCTGATCGAACCTCTTATTACGGCAGTGTTATGTATCCCCCAACCCCCTGCCCGCACATACTCAGACTCGTAAACCTTGAACCTTTGAACCTCTATAGAGTCTAGAATAAGGACACACTGGCCGCTCAACGTCAAGTATAACTTATGAAGTGTTATTAATGCTTGTTGGAATATATCTCATATTTTAAGATGTCCAGATGTGAGATATAACTTACTTTCCGCGCAATGCGACAGAACCGTCTTCCTTGAAAAATGTAACGAACCCTCTCGAGTAGGCCCAGACACCTTCAAGAGCAACTGCTTCTTCCATTTCTAGTTTGACAGTTCTGATGCCTCCAGTCCACAGTTTAGTTAAGCCTTGACATACTCCTTTAGACAACAATAACAAGTTAGAGTAAGCGGTGGCAAGGGGAGGAGGCGGGAGGGGGAAGGTGGGGGGGGAAGGGGTGGTGGCGAGGAGTGGAGAGAGTTAGAGGTGGAGAGACACGTAGGGCTATAGAGCAAAATGTGGTTCTGTGTTATTAGAATGGTTTGCCTAAAATCGAATTAACGACATTTTTTCAAGCAGCAAAGTCACATCAGTATACAGAGAAAGCATGTTATGTTTTGGTTACGATGACCTAATTGGATACAAGCACAAGTTAGCTATATATTTATATATGTTTCGTTGTGGTCAACAAGAAAAAGACCCAACAACTTAGTACACTGTGATCATTTATTGATCACTTCCGTTTAGACAACACCATTGTCCAACACGTCATATCGTATATATACGCCACTGGAAGCGCTCAACATTATGATATGTTGGCGATTCACAGGGTATGTATAATATAACAATGTCCGAACCATTTTGTGTATAACAATGACCAATATGAGATATGGAGATATGGAACAAGTTTAATGTCCAACACTTTTCGTCGTATTGGTCATTTCGGAACACGGACAACGTCGTAAACCCCCAAAACCATTATAATGTATTATTCATTCATTCATTCATTGAACAACGTCATATTCCAAACAGCCAAACGAACGACGTTATAGTTATATTAACTACAACATCATACGCTGAGAAGTGTATATCTTTGAACATAGTATGCAAATAGAAAACACATTAAACATACGCGATACTCGCAAGATATATTGGTACTCACAGAATATCAACGAGGTTCGGTATACAACCAAGGAGTTGTTATCCATAGCAACTCCATGGTACACCCAATATCTCTATATATCACGAACTCACCTTCTCTACCATTCAAGAGTGCACCTGGAGGCATGAACCGACAATCCTCTGTATAGAACTTGCTGGCATCTTCAAACCTCTCTAAAGCAAAAGCTTCCTCAAGCTTTCCTCGAACAACATCAATCTCTTTATATATGTCTGTGGGTATGAAGGTTAAAACAAAATTGAAGTAAGGCGCCCATTTTTGGATTCAAACTGATCGGTGCACAGAGAGTGCAACAGTGAATTATACGCTGATGAGGGGGGGGGGGGTGGGGGCAAGGGTGGTGGGGGAGGACGGGAGATTATTTTTGACAGAAAGTAGAAATCGAATTTCCTTAACATAAGTAGACTAAATGTGACTTGAAACTTGTAACGCAACTATAAAGCACACAAGAAAAACCAACAAAAAGAAGAAGAAGAAGAAGAAAACAAAACAACAACAAGGGACAACTTTTCATTGTTTTGTTACCCAAATTTACCATATCGGGTGTTGCCGGGTATTTGTTTTAGAATTCTTCTTAACAGTGAGTGAAAGCTCATTTACACAAAACCAATTGAGAACTTTAACAACTTCTGACTGAGCAGTCCCTACCATGGGAAGTGACGCCAGGGTCAGAATAGAAAAGGTTATAGTATCACCCGTATATAAATTCACACTAATTTAATTGATAGCCCATTCGTTGACATAAATAACAAATAGAGTGATCCAAGAATAATAGAACCTTGAGGAACACCATATTCGATATGTTTGCAAGCAGAAATGGTATTATCAACGTCATACTGTTCTACTTTATCTAACAATATCAAGCATTGTCATATCCACCCTGTCTTAAAAAAACTGCACTGGCTACCTGTAAAATATCGTATTATGTATAAAATTCTCCTTATTGTTTATAAATCACTTAAAGGACATGGTCCAATGTATATTTCTAACTTATTACATATTTATGTCCCCTCTCGTAATCTAAGATCCAGCTCTCAATTTGTATTTATCTGAAATTAAGTCCAAACATTCTTGGGGGGGGGGGGGGGTATAGGTCATTTATTGTTTCTGCACCTCGCTTATGGAACCAACTCCCCTTAAAAATTAGACAAGCATCTACCTTCTCTAACTTTAAGAAGAGCATCAAATCCCACTTAATGACAAAAGCTTTTATACAATCTTGAACCATTAAGTTTTTCTTCTGTCATTGTTTTGTACTATTTTGTATTATTTGTATCATTTCTAATTGTCAATTGCGCCATGAACATTCTTTGAGTGGTGTGTGCGCATTATAAGTCGTCTTATTATTATTATTATTATTATTATTGTGCACTCTATAGTGGATAAGCAGTTTGCTAACAGTTTTATTTTATTTAAATATTTGATTGTGGAGGGTGTCAAGTGCGGCCTATGAAAGATCGAGAAAACTACCTGATACAAAGTAATTATTTTCAAAGGCGTTAGTCAACATGTCGGTAAAATTTAAAAGAGCATAAGAAAACCAAACTGGTAATAATAAAAATAACTTTAGTTTTACCCAAACAAAAATACAATTTAAAGAACGAGAGTTTTTACAAGTAGCTTAGAGTAACATGGAAGGGCAGAGATAGGTCTATAATTGTTGACAAGTTCTTTATTTCCCCCAATTTAAACACACGTATAGACAACGCGAGCAGTTTTAAGTATAACTTTGGGACAGCATGCTTACTTATTAAGGAAAAGATAAAAAAGGCGGGTATGTTGCAAAGAAGATGAACAACTAACTTTCCTACTCTCGGAGGGGGGGGGGGGGGCGTTACCAACCAGCTGCTGAGTTCTTTAAGGACATGATTGAACATAAAAACTCTCCACCAGTGGTATAGGATTTAAGAAAGAGAGTCTGTACCAGGGGCATCAAGGTAATTTATATAAGTTATAGAACTAAGCTTTGGAATATTTCGATTTATCAATAGGTTTAATACTTGTATAATACTCGTTAAAAATAAGATCTATCTCCTTAGGATCAGAATATACATTTCATTGATGGTTGATATGTTCCATAGAAGTATAATTATCTTTACCATGGAGAAGAGCATTAATACAATAGCAGGCCAAGTGTTCTTAATATCATTACTACAATTAACAAACAAAGTAACGCTATACCACTGGGGCCTGGCAGTGTTGCTGCATGGAAGGCTGTAGGTTCTGGACTTTTGGCTATGCAGAGAAGCTCGGAAAGCAACAGTTTGGAAGCAACTCAGTAAATTAACATCATTTCTACTACGAATATATTTCTTATACAACCTATTATTAGATTGACAAGAATTTATAATTTCAAGAGTAATCTATTCGAGTGTGGTTTTGCCAGATTTCGTATTATTGGGCACAGTCTGTTGTGAAACATTAATTAAAATGATTGCAAAATATGGTACTACATTTGTTGTATAGGCACAGCTTAAGTACAGTGGTAGACATACGACCACGACTCATGATAAAGAATCCTTTTAAATGACTCTAAAATTCAAGGAGTAATTTCCTTGTAGCAATATGATTATTGAAGAGTGTAAAAATTGGAAAATGGTGAGAAATGTCATCTATAATTATACATGGAAAAGCTACGCTATTTGTGAGTAATTACATCGAGAAGAGTGGCTGGCGTCTAGATGTCACTCTGGTTGGCAGAACATGAAACGGACGAAAAGCATAGCCTACAAGAATTGATGAGGTTAAGAAATTAACCTGGCATGCGATCTGATGAATCCAACAACTTACCGTACATCCCCCGATAAGAAACAGCTTAGTTTTAATCTGTTCATTGGAACATGCACGTGGCGGATAATACATCAAATCATATAAAGCGGCAGGCCCGGGTTCGAACCCCGGTGGTGGCTGGACGTTTTTCATTGTTCTAGATTTTCCAACTCACCACAATTTCAACCAGTCTATATATATACACACACACATCTATATTTCTACACACACATATATACATACATATATATATATATATTTGTGTGTGTGTTAAATTGGTCTTTTCTCTATAATATTAAGAAAATAATTCGTACCGTATAATACTATATAATGAGAATATGTAAAACAACTTACCCGTCATAGTAACAAGCCGCTGTGTATCATACAATGATCACAAACCAAAAATACTTAACTTCTGTCGGTAATGGCAGCAACTCAATTATTGGTCGACTATATGAACAGACTTTTCCGCCTATATCTGATGTGACGAGGAATCGTCCAGCGTCGTTCTTTATATAATCATAGCGATAATGAGCCCTATATATGTATTCAGCATCCAGGAATTGTCTGACAGGAATTGGTGGCAATGGAGTGCATTCTAGCATAACACATAGTCCAAGCGTGCAGGTATGTGTTATTTGGGAGCTGATTAAGGAGCTGATTGGCTGCAGTCTCTTGTCCTTGTTGTATATCCAGCTAAATAACATATCCCTAATCCAAGCTATAGTCTCTTTGTATATAATAATGCTCTAACAATCCCTCATTCATTCGCCATACAGATGCTTTGGAAAAACACTTGACTGCCAGGGACCATAGTGCCAGAAGGGTACGTGAAGCCATTCAGAGAGCCGCTCCCTTTCCAGATCATCTACTTTGGCAGTGAAGAACAAAAAGGGACGAGATTGCGACAACAAGCTCCCCTGGTTGTTACTTTCCACCCAAATCTTCCTCCTCTTCAGCAAATCACCTCTACTGTAACAACCACAACACTCACCATACCTCAGATAGACTAGCTCCAACGAGCCGTCCCTGAAAAACCTATCATCGCGCCTACAGACGACCCCGCAACCTACGAGACCTTCTTGTGCGGGCTGCTGTTCCACCTCTAACTTCTAACCCTACACCCATTCAGCATGGTACTTTCAAATGTGATCGTACTTCGAGATGCATCATCTGCAGCCACCACATTGTTGAATCCAATCCCATCACCAGCCACAGCATGCAACTCACACACAAGACTTAGGGTCACATCACTTGCACAACCACTAATGTCATATATCTGATCTTTTGTAGAGTTTGCGGCATCCAGTATGTTGGCGAAACCAAAACCACCCCCAAGAAGCGATTCTATGGTCACAGATCCACAGTCAACACCATGAAGACTGAGACCCAGTTGGAGAACACTTAAACCTTCCCAACCATACCATTAACGACATGTCCCTCTAGGGGACTGAATCCTTAAGTAGCCGTCCTGACCTAGTACGATTCAGCAGAGAGAGAGGCTGTGGATGCAACGCCTTCGCACCATTAAACCTCATGGGCTCAACATTCAGGAAGGACATGACTAACTTTTCTTCTGTCCCCCCTCCTTCTCCCCTTGTCCCCCCATCACTCCTCTTCTCATAGCTCTCTTCCACCCTTTTCCTCCACACCTTTCTGTCTTTGTCCTTCTCCAGTTTATTCCCTACCCCCTTCCCTTAATCCTCTCTTTTTCCCTCCACTGTTTATCTCCTACCTCTCCTCTTCCCCCGTTGGCTTCTTTCTTTCTTCTCTCCATCCCTTGTCTACTAATCCCCTTATATCTATCTCTTTGTGTTCACCATGCTCATTAACCTGTCTGTATTCTGTGCGTGTTTTTGTCCCTTCTGTTATACTGTTACTTGTCATTTAGCCATTTAAGATCCTGCTAGGATCGAAGCGTCAGGCCAACTTACTTTTACATAAAATAATGTTATAAGGTTCAGTGAGCTATATATACTACAGTGTAACATAAACTAGGATAACATAGGGAATATAAGAGTTTGTGTGGAAGGTTGGTGTCGTTTCTGCTACTTCAGATAACTTTTTCTTGCAAATCTGCAGGAGCCGACCCCCCTCCCCCTCCCCCTGACACAGCATTGATTTTGTTTAAGTACATTAAGACCGTTGAAATAATGGCGATCAGTGAAGCTGTTTTATTTTTTCCTTGCGAAATCCATAAAAATTATTGGACCTCTATAGTTCAGAGGGCAGGGGAATAGGGAGGGAGAACTAACTAAAACAATCCAGAAAAGTTCACCATTCCAACCCTTTATGGGAACCTTATAAAGCTTGATGTAAGGGATGGTTTTATCCTATATGTAAGGGATCAGGTCACCACCACCACCGTCATCATCACCACCACCATCATCATTACCATCATCGTCATCAACCTCATCATCATCATTGTCGTCGTCATCATCATTATGATCATAATCATCAACATGCAACGACGCTTTCATTTCACGCATGAACAACCTATATACAGATCTACATCGGCATCATTTTGAAAAGCAAAAGAATAAGAAACTAACAGCAACCGACTTTACATTAGACAACTTTTCACGTTGCATGTGAACTTCCAACTAATTAACTTACATAATAAGCCATCATTAATTCCACCCCCGGAAAGCGAGTAAGTCGACGGCATTTCACACGTATATTGTGTAACTAACATGATATTACTCCATTCAGCCTCTGAAGAAGATCCTGCTAGGATCGAAACGTCAGGCCAACTTACTTTTACACATTCTATTACACAGGCTCTCTAGTGGATAAGCAGTTTGCTAACAGTTTAATTTATTATGATATTACTTCATAGGTGCGGGTGGGTATGTAAATTTAACACAATTAATGCTTTTCAATTCGCTGTGACAATGCATGGCCACAGTGTCTCAATTGGTCAGCACAGTACTCTGTGTTGTGATCTTCACATTCTGTGCTCAATCTGACACAACGAAGGCAAAAAACACGCTTGATAAAATTAGCAAATTTACATGACGTTCTCATGCTTCGCCTGACAACCACAGAGTGGTGTCATACAAGTAAACAAACTTCCATATCGTTACACTCTGTAGGCCATTGCGGGTGGTTTTCATTTTACAGCTGTGCCACCACTTCAGGACGTAATTGCTATGTAAACGTGCAGGCCAAGGCCAAAGAAATAAGTTTGGTGGTACCATGGCAGAAACATATTTTTAGGCGGAAACAACCAGTGGTGGTGGAAACGAATGGCCTGATGTAAACTAGGTTATAATGTACAGTACACCCTACGGAATCACGTAATGGCATACTTTACCTTACTTTATGCCTTAACATACACACATTTTCTCATATATCTACCCCTCTATATTTTAAATATGGAACAAAATATAATGGAATTAAAATTTTCATTGGCATCTATTCTAATTTCTAGCCTAAGCTGTTTCAATATTCCTGCAGTACTGGTCACACTACTGCAGTCTGCGGAAAAAACAGCAAGTGCAAAGGCTATTGCCATAGGAGAAAGTTCCAATAAGATAGGAGAAAGACATCCAAAAACAGCATCTTCCAAGTTCAGTAATCAGTGTGGATTTCAAGAAAGAAAATAATTGAAAATTTGAAATAGGTAATCATTTGTAATTGAAGAACTATAAATTTTGAGCAAAACTATAGCAAATTCAAAACTTGACCACATTCATAATGATGGTAAACCAGCTGGTTAAATATGGTTGGTAAGTTTGTAACTGCAGCGATATAGCACTCTTGTGCGCAATATAATGTGGTGCCTAAGAATACTTTTCTTGAGGCTACTACTTTATAGTGGTATACTACTACTATAGCCCAGCAAACACAAAACGTTATCATAACATTTTTAAAAGAGCCTCTAAAATATGTTTTAATAACGTTAAATGTGGTGTTATAAAAACGTCGGCATAACGTTTTTATGAGATATTAATGTTATATTAATTTTATATTAATGTTTTAACGAAAAAATGTTTCGAAATAATAGCTTGAAAACGTTTTCGTGACATATTTATTACACCACAAATAACGTTAATAAAACAAAAGACGAAATGTTTTAATAACGTTTTAAAAACGTTTTTGTTGGCTGGGTACGTTATCCCTAACGTTAGGATTGTGTAGCTAGCCTAATTACTGGCTATGCAAAATGTTGACATCTGTGTAGCCTGTAGGCCTGTAGGCCATTGCGTCCACTTGAGTAATGTAAATGACTCCATCCTCCTGCAGATTATAGTGTCTGTCAATAATTCAATATCACCGAAAGCCCACGACACACACACACATGTTCTATACGTGCAGTTTGTCCTTTGGCTTTAACATTTCGCTTTGTCTCCGAATTTGTTAAACTTTTTTGTGGACCACGACGTTTTTTCTTTTCTATTTTTCTCTCTTTTAGCACCAAATGGTCACTAGCTTCGATAAACAACATTGTTTTTTTCTAGCATCCATCATTCCTCAGTTTGTTAATTACTATTGTAGGCCCACTGCAGTTTTGTATGCCATATGAGAAACAAATTTGAACTTTACTAATGCTATACACACATACCTGCCAATAAGGGAACAGTAATGTTTATAGCCCTTCCAGAAATGAATATTCATTTCTGTGCCTAGCCAATTGGGAAATAGCGTACCCGGGCATCGATTGATATTTGTGGGCCAGGAAAGTCGACTTTACCTTTTAACTCTTACTTCTAAGCTTACCGCGCGCTCAGGTCATGTACTATATCAATAGCACTAGTTATCAGGCTCGGTACGCACGCGCAACATTATCAACTGTTCCAAAGGCTGTTCAGAAACTTGACTAGGTTTATGCCTTAGTCTTCGTTGTTATACGTATTATTTATGATGTCTAGTTGACAATTACCATGATTGAAGTCAGATTCTATCATTCTAGCACCTAGACAATCGTGGTAAAATCCAGGCTTTGTCTCGGAGGTCATTCCTGACGTTGATGACAGTATTACCTAATTTAGGCCTAACTGGTAACTGTTAGGCTAGGTCAACTCTGACGTTAGGCAATGCAACTTAGTCTAACGCTAGGCTAAGATTTATTACAATATAAGTGTAATTAGTAACAGTACGCATCGTCTAGCCTGGTGTAAATTACTGACATACCGATAAATACTGTTTACTTGCCAGTGAAACCTAACGTCAGAAAAACCTCGTAGTCTATGTCAGTCCGCTATCAGTGTATCTTAATTCGTTGGCTAACATTAGGCCCATTTAGTTAAACTTACCATAGCAGTGATAACATTAACGGTAGGCCTAGGCTAATATGAGTTTACTATTCCATTCAATCTCCCTGGTCAGGCTGCCATATACTTACACATACTTTCAAGTTTCATCATACATACATAACAAACATTGGCTGTTAAGTTAATGCCTAACGGTAAAGGCTAGTAGATTTTTATTAGTAGTAGTATTAACTGGGTTTGCTTGCCTAACTTAGGCCTAGGCTACTTGCAATACTGATCATTAGCAGCAGTAACTTAAAGCCTCCAGCAGACTTTGTTAAAGTTTGCTCATATTTTGAGCATCTCATGTAGCCAAGTATGTAATCAATACCCCTTCCTTTACTATTTAGTAATTTGCAGATGAGATGCTTCTTGCCTTGCCTACGAACGACCAATGAACCAGTGTAGACTAAGTCCTCTTTGAAGCTAACCACAACTTTAAATATTACATGGTTACTCACAACAATGGATTGCTCGGGCCAATCAGATTTCACACAGCAAGTAATGCACAGACTTTTTGCACCTGGTATGCAATGAACTCATGAATCATGATTCCTAAATTTATTAAGTGTTCAAACTAAAGGTTCATTTAACTGTCATCATCTTTAAAGGATTATTCCAGGCATTTTACCATATTTCAAAAGTGAATATCTTGAAAATAAGAACAGCTATAGAAACATTACAGTTTAGACCCAAATGTTTTTTTTTTTTGTTCCTTGAACTATGACATATGAAGACTAAAATACTTTCGAAAGTCATCCTTTAAGAAGAACCATTAAAATCTATTAAATTTTATAGTTAGGCAGATCGGTTTGAGACGTCCTGGAACATAGTATAGAAGCTTTTATTCATGATAAATTTGGATTATGTGAGGCCTTCTATGACCAGGAAGAAAGACTGCAAGAAACGATACTCTTGAATTACATTACAAGGTTATTGACTGGTGAGAGATTTTAAGTAATAGTGCATCAAGTGGGAAAGAATATCTGGGTGATGTCTATGAAAGAATCATTTGTTACTATCAAATAAACCATACAACAGGATTATTTTGATATTAATTTTGGTAGGATTTGCAGTCAGTCTTGGTGAAATTGAAGATGGTATTGGTGTTCTGAATCAGGTGAAGGTATGATGCTATCATTACTTCAAAAGATGTTTGACAATTCGACCCAAGTTAAATTGTGCATTTCATTAGTTACTCTCCAATAACTAGCGGCACCCTAGCCAAAATGTTTTTGTTCTATTATTTTGTGATAAAATGCTGGTTTGGTGCTCTCATTCAGCAACTTGACTAAATCTGTAAACGTTACCTTGTGGTAAACATCCTTGCAGGTCTTGTGTTCATGTATGAATTTGTATATAGATTTCATGTTATAATTATTATATAGCTCTAGTTTCTGTGAATAAGAATGTTATTAACTATTCTTTTTTTACACCCCCCCCCCTTCGCCACAAAAATAAAAGGTGCACTTACAGTAGTTGGTAATTAGCCTTTCCTCTTAGTTATGATAAGTAACAAACTACTGTATTTACTGTTGATATTTGTTTTGGAAATGAACAGACCTTTTGGGTCTGACATACCTCGTGGAACATAATTAACATACTTTGTGTATTTGCATTTGAAGAATTTATACATATTGCAAACAAATTCGCTTTCAATGGCTGTCCTTTTCTTGAGGGCATGCAGTCAGTGTAACAGCAGATCTGTTCTGTTATCTACATAGGACGACCTTGATGGTGGTGACAGAGGTAGCCTTCTTGCAGCCATACTTAATATGACCTTTGACCCTGAGATCACTGAAAGTGAAGTTGAAAAGGTCTGTATATAATGTATGTGGTTATCGACCTGTATTTTAGGATGAAGCAGATTTGCTACTTTATAAATGATATCAAATCATACAATGGTTGTATTTTGTAGAATACCTTTTTTAATTTCAATGATAACCTATCCCATGTCAATTGATAATAGAAAACTGTATTCCTAGATGTCAGTGGCTCATATCCTGTTTTATTAGCCATAAAACTTCTGTGATAAATTTCAAATAGATGAAATAGTGTAATTATTCCAGAGTATGAGAATATTGTTTCTGCAAGCTGACATAAAAGTGCTGATGTCTAAAATTTCAATCCAAGCTCTTTTGCAGTTAATTTTCAGGATAGTATTTCGAACAGTTAATCTTTATGTTGGTAAATAATTAACATTGTTAGCGGATAAAATTTAAGCTGGTGATAAAACTGCTTTCACTAATAACTTTGGCACTCTAATCTATCGTGTCCTTTTTAATGTAATGTGGGAACAAAAGAAGTTTCCTTTGGCATCATTTGTCTATACAGTACTGATTTCGCTTAACTCCCGTTGAAAAAAAATCAACGATCGATAACAAACGTTGAAAATCGATAAAAAACGTTGAAAATCGGTTAAAAACGAATAATTTCGTTGACAAGATTTAGACTACTGCAGGCACGGTTGTCAACGAAGTTTCAACGAAATTTCCACGAAAGTTATCGCGATCAAAAGCCGCAAAGGCAATTCTAGACATATCAAGGTTGTGACTTGCGTTGAATCCTTAGTTTAACTACAGCCGCTTTCAGACTCTACCAGAAGTTGTAGAGGAATATTACAAATGTTACAAAAGTTTGATTGTAGATAGAGTAAGTTCTGTACTAGGTGTTTGAAAAATGATTTGGCTAGGATAATAAAAACTAGTCTTGATCGATCGTAATAAGCACATTCTACGACTCTTAAGTTATAGGCTAGTATTAAACTAAGATAAGTTTAGGTTAGCTCACCAAGGAACGCAGCGTCAGAAAAACAAGAAATAAAAAAAAATATCCACAATGAAACAGTCGTAGCTGGATATCAAAGAGATCTTTATTTCCAATAAATTCCTATGTTACTTGACGTACTACAGTACCGTTTACTACAGAACCGCACTCACTTTCAAACTTTTCTGAGAGCGCATTCCGTCCCAAAAATCTCCCCCAGCTTCAATGCACGCAAAATAAAAAAAACATCCTGTTATTTTCCCCCTAACCCGTTACTGTAAGTTGCCCGCGAATGCAGATGGACTGCCCTGGTATTTAGGTCGCAGCCTGGGTCTGGGCCACCTGCAGTTTGCTGCTAACATGTGTATTCCCTACCCTGGATATCCCCACCACCAAACTTTTTTTGAGAGGCTTAGTCCAATCATAAACCTGGCTTTGTCAAATTCACGCCTACCATCTGTTAATTAGCATAGTATTTATCTGAACCTTTGGCTGGCTGCCTCTAGAAGCAAACATTATTTTACCCCTACTGTTCGTAATGGAATGGATGTTACCTGAAAACCAAATATTCATTCATATTATAAGTAGAACAATCCAGCAGGGATAGAAAGTTTATCTTGAATGAACCAATCAGAAGTCGTGCTATTAATAAAACTTGAAAACACCTGGCCAGCAAGAGAGTTGCAAACAATTGTTTCCATGACTACTAAGAAAATAAAGCAGTGACTTGGGGCCCACGTTGGGTAGAAATCTGTGTAAAATGAATATATTTTCATTGCTTATTTGAGTATTGTATATTGGGAAGAGCTGATCAAACATTAGTAGGGAGGGCTTTCAACTAGCCTGACGGCTTTCAACTGGCCTGACGGCATGTACATTTAATTTAATGAGAAGGGGTAGTTTTTATGAGTCTCCCGGTATGCGTCACATGAGAAGTAGATGTTTTGTTTTTCGGTTTTATCATCGTTTTTCAAGTGGAACAGCGCATAAAATCATATCAAATGAAAATAATACATATTTGAATATCCTTCCTTAGTTTTACTAATCAGGAATGTTTAATAAAGCATGCAATGCATCGTTCGAAAAAGGTAATTTTAAAGTAGAATTGAAAATGAACGACATAAAACAATATCTGTGAAGCGTGTGGAGCACAACTTTGAATATTCGTTGTGAAAGAAAACATAACGAACGATGCTTATTGCGTACAGTAAATAAATTTCGCGGAACTGGTATAGAGAAATTACGTACTGCAGCTTACGTCAGAGAAGCTCATAAATGACACAGGTGGATAGAGCGCATCAAAATTCGGCTTAGGAAATCCCTATACAGCCGACAAAAGTCGATATCTCCTTCCGTTTTCGAGTTATAAGCGATTTTGTGTTTTTGCGATATGGTTTTTAGCATATTTTCATTCAATAAGATCGTTTTTGTGTGTGTTTAAGTAAGGGTGTGACCTAACAGATATTTCGCTAACCGTTTCACCGTATCGCCTGCCGGTCGGTTAAACGTTTAAACGCCGTTTCCCGATCGGGGTTTTTTCGACGCACGGTCACTCGACTTTTAATGAAAATAGGACATTATGAGTACAATAATTAAGGTTTTTTTTTCAGCAGGTAGCAATTCAGGCAATAACACAACGATCAATGTATGTTAATTACTAATTAGGCCCAATAATATTGCGAACCTTTCGTGTAATAATTGCTGAAAAGAATAACACACATGATCAGTATTTGTGGTCTTCAGAAGTTCAGATCACTGAATTGATATCACTCGGCCTTCGGCAACATCGTAACTTTTGAAGAAAAAAAAACAATATATTTGTCTATCTATCACAAGATTTTAAACAAAAACTCGCCTAAATTAGTAAACTTACCCACCTTTCCTGCCTACTTATTAAAAGTCATGTTAAGAAAACAAATTACGCAGGTTAAGTTTTGATCGCGCTGCGCAGTACCATTCATAATTTGCATATAACATCAAAATTTACACTCGGCGTCCAGATGGCGGGAGATGTAACATCATGTTCAATGTGTTGTGTCGTTCCCATGGTGCGATGAACTTGGGCAAAGTTCAATGACCTACTTATGTTCTGTGACCAATGTCAGTGGGAATTATGTGTGTAAAATCTCGGGTTTTTCCATGTGTTATATATATAGAAGTTTTACGTAAGCGGAGCGAATTTTAGGGCGGCTCGTTGATTGTGAGGAAGCACTTATCTAAGCATCAATATTTGTGAAAAATATCGTAAGTTCTTCATTTTCATTCATTTTCTTTTATGTTTGCTGCAATCCCGCCCGCAATGCATGCACAGCATAATACCATGTGTGAAAAAATGGATGTACACGTGCAGACCTGAGAGAGCAAACTGGCCTTGTGTTGTTAATGTTATGACGGTACTTTCTAGAACGGACCATTTGCGTCTTTTGGGGTCAACATATTTTCACACGGGATTTCAACATGCCATTGATCGATGTACACGGGTGATATATATCGCAAATATAAACTGAGAAAACGAATTGACGACACTATCATGAGCTTATGACTATTGGCCTACTACTTTAGTTATATTGAACACATTATTCATGCCTAAAACATCGTTTTTCTGATTTTTATAGATAGTTTGCAGTACATTACTCAGTTCTTCACATATTTTAAAATAATTTTCATGTTTAAAATGTTAACAAAATAGAAAAAATAAAAAGAGAAAACGCCTTTTTGAAAAATGGAAGCGTCCTCGCAGAATGGGCGGGGCATCTTTATTTTGCTTCAAGTAATATGTTTTCGATCGGAAACAAAGTTTCATACTTCAACTCTCATAAAAAACCAAATTTACATCTCTTAAAAATAACTATTTTTCGTAATCTGCAAGTAAACCATGTTTATATGTCCATTCATTGTTATTTAAATGGTTAAACAGAACTTCAACTTATTTGGAAGGGTGCCTCGTGGTACATAGCTTGTACTGCTGCTTCAAGTTTAGCCTGGCCAAGTTAAGACTTATGTCACTGTGTTTGGGGTTCACAGTCAGAAAACGTCCCCCGTCAGTTTAACTACACGTTTCTTTGAGTGTTGCTAATCATTTAAGCATGAGAATGCTTTTGTAAATATTCCCTCTTTCAAACGACTGAACCAAAGTCTAACTGATATTAAAAAACGAAGTTACGCGTTTTCCGACGTTTCGCGTAACCACATATTGACCTTCTATTTCGTTTAAAAAAGAATTTCAACGCATCGTTGAAAATTCCGCGAAGGAAATGACTGATATAACCAATCGATAAAATTCGATAAAAATCGATAAAAATCGGGGAATTTCGATGAAAAACAAAGAATTTCGGTTATTTTTCTTTCAACGAATTTTAACGGGAGTTAAGCGAAATCAGTACTGTAGATCACCAATGTCAACAAAACACTTCTTTGATAGTAATTCACTTTGCAAAATAAGCAAAACCAGGTTTGAATGTTCAACCTCCCCCTCCTGTTTTCTCTTTACAAAACTCACTGTGATTTCATTTGCATACCCATCCGTTGATTTCCCATCAGAATTGTATTAGGATTCACCAATCTCCATCAAATGCCTGCATCCAAGTTCTTTGGACAAGATTTAATGTACCCCTCCCCCCTCCCCCCTTACCCCTAACCCTCATATTAGAATATTAATGATGATCAAGAAGTTTATATTTCATTTCACTGTGACAGGCTTTAATGGGTAAAGCAGCAAGAATTAAATACTTGAAGCCAGAGCTTACTAAGAGTCTAATTAAGTTGATGAAAAACTATAAGAAGACCCAGAGTCATCCATTGAGACTGAAACCACTGAATGTTGAGCAACAGGCTCCTTCACGACACAGGTACAGTATTTGACGGAACTTACAAAGTATTATGCAATTGAAAGTGTAAATTGATCTTCACAAAGTGCCAGCTCGGTTACAATCGCCCAGACATGTAGGGGATATAATCATGTTTGAGCTGCACGTAGTGCAGCCCTTACAGGACGGGCAACAAATTTGGGGAAAACCAATAATGATATGAAATTGGAAAAATTTAAATAGTGGTATTAGCAAACAAGAAACAGACTGTTACTTTCAAAAGATGGAAGCATATAAAACAAGAAAAAAGAAACAGGCAAACAACGGCCGACATCTGAACTTGACTTTAGCCATGGTGCTGCCCCAGACCAGAATATCTCCTGATGTAAACAAATGAGCATGAATGTATGAAACTCGATTGGGCAATAATCCTTTCATTGTAGTCAGTGAGCTTAATTTGTTAAATTTCAGCTCTCTCGAAATTTAGATGAAAAGTGAAAATTGAAAGAAGAGTGAAAGCAAAATCAAAGCTTTTTGTGGTCTCCATGAACTTCCTTGATTCAATTTCCTATCTTTGAAGCTTACCAAATTTGCTTTAATTGCTCCAATAACTCGAGCTATTGAAATGACTTCAGACTACAGATGCAACCTAGGCAAGGATTGGCAACATGTGCCACAAACAATGCTCATCATAATTGTAAGAAATTCTCATCATTTTCCTTTGTCAGAGGGTAACAAGAGCTTGATAATAGTAGTCATTCTGTACTCTGAAATCCCCCCCCCCCACTACCCTGCCCATTTGTGACACTTCCCATAAAGCCCTGATATCTAAACTTCATAGTTACTCCTTTGCAAAACTAGTCTAGCTTTTTAAAAATTAAAGAGCCAAGATACAGAATGCTGACTCTGGGAAACTATATAAACACATTTTGTATTTTAACCTAGTTCTGTTTAAAAATTGACTCAATAAATTTTAGCTAGCTAGTTTCCTGACAATTTTGAATATTTTGCTTGTAACTACAAACAGAAAGCTGTGATTATATTATTATATGTAACTATACTTTTCAATGACAAGACTTTTTATGTCAATCCTGCTGTAATGGGTGTGTTTGAAAAAACAAATTATTTGCTGTTTACTGTTGCTATAGACATGCGTTTATTAATTTCTTTTTTCATTTTCAGCTGGTCCAACAACCAATTGGCAGAAGAGTCATCCGAGTTTCATCACATGGCTAATTATTCTACGGGACAGTGCTCACCTGCCGACAGCTTCCTCCCATCAACCTCAGAAATGACGACCAACTCTCCGTCACTTGGCCTTGGTGAACACCCATTATCAACCATGCCCCGAGATGTGGTGAGATATCATTCTTTGTACAGAGAAAACTTCATTGAGAGTCAAAACTTGTAGCTATTTCAGAAAGTAAGTTGGCTAACGGAAAGATACACAGGTAGATCGTTTGCAAAAACATTTCACCTTTTCAAAATATTGCAGTTTTGCCATGCAAGGTTAAGAAAGAGGTGCATACAAGTAGGAGTTAAAGCTTGGTGGAATGGACATCTTGGCTCATATGGTGTTTGGTGGATAATACATAAAGTATGGTCATTGATATACAATTGTCCGGTATATCCTGAATTGTCTTTCCCTTAACTGGAGGCAATGAATTATTATTTTTATTATGATTATATTTTGATATTTATATTATATATGTATTTTTTTATATTATTATATTTTTTTATGTTTTTTGCTTCATAGACATTTTTTCCCTGTATATTCACAGTACAACCAGCCCTCATGTATGACAGCTTCCAAGAGGAATGTTGTAGGATATAGAGGATCCCAAAGCATAATATCCCAGCTACAACAGCCAAAATCATCTCCAATACCACCAGGGCGTCCATGGACTCTGAAGGAAGGAGGGATAAATCACCAGCCATGTGACCCATACAGGGCACTCGTCGACCAATCTGCCGGCTACAGTACTCCTGCCGAAAGAGACAATGTTCATTTGGTACCTACATTACCATCAGTAAGGTCAGTGGAAGGAGATCCAGCAGATATGATGCAACTAGGATCTGAAGATCTCACTTTACTAGGCTGTCAGGAATTAGAAAATGGTGGCACCTCTGGATTACCAGGGCATGGGGCGCACGGACAAGACTTTCAAATGTACGAGAGAGATGAGCTCTATGAAGAATACGACGATTCTCTGTGGTGTGCAGAGAGAAACAAGCTGAGTGTTGGTGGTAATCATGAGAAGATAAACGGTGGGGAAGTACTGTTGCACAAAGTGGGAAAGAACTGTGTCATGGTAGCCGTGAAAAACATGAAACGTAACCGATTCATCCTTCCTAAGCCGACGAAAAAGGACGACGATAAGGTTGGAATGGATTCCCTCAAACCGCAAGAAGGCAGATTGACGAGCGAATCAGATGTGAAGCCAAGTAAGAGATCCAAACCAAAGGGTGGCAGAATTGATGTGGTATCCTTATGTGGTGGAAAAAAGGCGAGAAGGAAAGTTAGGGACAAGCCGAAGAGAAAGGGGGCAAAGCCTTCCCGAGTAGGCAGACCAGAGGGTACCGACTGGGTGAAACAGTTTGAGCCAAAGGGCATCTCTGGGTATGGTTTATTCGATTATTCACCATTGGATGAATCTACTGAAGCTGTAAATAGTGGCTCATCTTTGGAATGGAATAAATGCTATCTGAACACCGCAGAGTACTGTAAAACAGAACCGGAGCATCTAAATCATAACAGGTTGAACACAAGAAGATGGGCAGATGAAGACTGCAAGGTGATGGGTAACGACCTAGAGGAACGGGCCAGAGAAATGAGAGATGCCAAGGAGAGAGTACTTCAAAGGAAGACAGTCAACTCAGGCATGCAATCCAGCAAACAGTTTGCGGTGGTGCCTAGGAAGGGCAAAGATGAAGGAGTCAGTGTCCTTGAAGAGAGGGGAGAGGTCAGCGACGACAGTGATGCTCTCATCATAGATGAGGATGCGCCCAGAGGTTGCGGAGACCAAGCCATATCCATTCCCAACTCCCCACCTATGGATGTTGATCCTGATGATGACTACTCTGTCATAAAGCTAGTTGAGACATCTCACAGTAACAGAGAATTATTGCCACCAATTAGGAATGGAGATAGAGAAACACCCAACATCAATACTGATGGTACCAAATACCATGAGGGTTATGGAGAAGAGGGTAGACACCATGGAAGCCGAGAGAATAACCGAGCAATCGATAGAAACTGGAGTTGTAATTGCTCATCTGCGGATACAGATGTAGATCACAGCCATTGTTGGGAAGAGAATACAGATGATTACCATGTAGACGATGGCCATGCTGTTAGGGGTAGTGGTTGCTGCAGCAAACGCTTGAAAGAAGCAACAACCCAGCCGCTGATACAGTGTTGCTTTCAGCAAGGTTATCAGAAGAGAACAACATGCCAAACAGACAGTTTACAATATCAACTGCAATCTCATGTCACCTACGAACCACCCAAACCATGTCAGAATACAGGTTTTTTCACATCTACCAGATCTATTAATCTACAAAAATCTGCCAAATCCTTCATGGACATCGCCCAGGTTGAGTCATACGACCGTCTAGCGAACAGCGGTAAGGGTGTCTACCATACAGAGACTGACTCGAGAAGTACCATGACTGGTGCAGTCAGTGCGGAGGACGACACACCACAGAGCAGCTCTAAATCTTTCGTCATGGATAGCAGGCAACCTAATTCCGACTCATTCCTCTATAACCTACTGAATTCATACCGGATGCCAGAAGAGAGGCGAGAGCAGGATTGGCTGTCGGCAATGTCGCATAAGAGGTCCAGATCTAAGGGTAAGGATAGGGTCCGTAGGAGTAAAAGACAGCGAAGGGTGAAAGTAACTGAGGACTATGAGTGACGCACATGCAGTTCATACCACTTTGAGACGTTAAGGATTTGTTCAGATTGAAACTTGCAAAGCTCAAGATGGCCGAGGCAACTATTTGCTCAATTCACAATAATGAGAAAGAATGTGCACTATTAAAACTAACATATTTGACATTTGTCTGGATTTTTGATGAACTCTTGAAATAGGGGTAAAACAATTTGGCTTTGCCCCCTCACACTGCCAAAGGCTGGCTCTGTGCCATAATGAGATCCCCTCTGTGCTGCTGGGAGATATAGTTTGGCAGATCAGCTGGTAACTTTGTAAAAGAAACTTTTTGAAGAACCTGTACCTTTTTATGAAGTATCAACTTTGCAATGCTGATACTTAAAGGCTGACCTGTTAATACTAATGAGCTGCATTATTAGTCATGAAGAATAATACTGAAGACTTTTTGGTAGAGTGTACAGTGAAAGTTGTTCTGCAAGGTTTTACAGTCCTGTTGCTGGGTTTGTAAATTTATCAAGAAAATGCTAACTTTATCTGCAGGTACTAATTCTTTCAGTTTTTCACAAAGAACAGAAACATTTGAACAACAGCATTATAACTGAATGGCAAGACATAATGTCTTGATCAATCACCAGTTTGAGCAAACCTCAAAGTTTGATCCATTTCATGTTCTTGTTACATGTAAGATTACTCTAGAATAGAAGTGGGTTGGCTGAATTGTGCTTGTTGTGGAAGAGTCGTGGGATGACATCCACAAATCACTTTTCTGATTCCAACCAGAAAATGTTGAGAGCCAGTTCTGGCCACAACTTGGACAATTATGTCATCTAGGTTTATTGCAAATTCTTCATTTAACCCATATTTCCTTGGTCATCACCACATTTTGCAGGTCGTCAAACTGACCCATATCCCGGGTCTGTAGGGCCCCCGGGTCTGTAGGCCCCCCTCCTCCTCCTCCTCCTCCCATTAGGCCTGATTCTGACAGCATGTTTGGGTCATAGCTTCTGAATCAGGCAGAGCAGTACAAACACATATGGACACTTTTGTACAATAAAGAGAGTATTGACCTTTTACTATGTTCAATTTTGAGTTCAATTCTATCAATTTTAATCAGTTATTCTAAGATTTCTCTGCTTTGTTCTGCAATGTTAATGTTTCTACAGTCTGTGACACATAAATGCTCCGTTTTATTGTTAATATTTTAAGCATTACCCTTTTTCCTTGTACACTTGATATGCCTCAGACTTGCCAATGGTTTTTACGCTTGCATTTTTCAATTTCAAATAAAAGCAAATGTTATACAACACTGAATTTACTATTCAATTTACTATTCAATGTTAATTGTTTCCTCAATCGTTGTTTATTAAAAGGTGTAGGAAAAGTTTCTCTTCAAAAGATATTGCCGATAGAAAATCCATACCACAAATATAGAAGTTTTTTAGACTTCAATTCCTGCTTCCTTTTGATACTGTGGATATGCTCCTATTGCAACCATAGAAAAAAATAATTCAGACACAGTTGTACATAGTATCCTGTGTATAAACTTGTGTTTGAGTGTAAATGTGCATCACTAAGCACTTTCTATTGTTAGTAATTGCTTGTTGAATTATAGTCTGACAATAGATGTGCAATACCTACATATAGTCCCTTCCCCCTCACTCCCCCCCAATAGATAAGATATATTTAGTTTAACCTCACAATGTTTGGTAGGATATGGTCTGTAGTTTTTCAGTATAAACACAATGCAACCGACTGCATTTGTGTAGACAGTTTGCTTTCTCTATAGCCTCCCTCCCTCTTCCCCACCCTCACATATTTACAACTCAATCAATGGTCCTCCTTTGCAAAACTCTCTTCACTAGCTACGCCAGTGAATCTGGAGGAAACCTCAGAGCAATGATTTCCAGGTTAAAGCATCTTCATTTTGCATATTGGATATGAGGTTGTATCCCTTTGATCAAGGGCGTAGGAACCGGGGAGGGGGGGGGGGGCTGGGGTGGCAGAAGTATCATTCCGACCCCCCCACTTCGCAAGTCAGAAAACCCCTTTTTCATTTCCAAATGAGAATAAAATTTCATTTAGAGCACCAAATTGCATCTAAGGCCAGGTGAAAATGCAAAATTATTTACAAAATGGAGTGGATGTTGAAGTGTGCTATATTGCACCAAATTGCATCTGAGGCCACCTGGAAATGCAAAAAAAATCCAAAGGGGAGGGGGACACCCCCTTCCCCTTAGACCCTTCCCCCAGGCCGGCCATCAGTCTTCAGCCCCTCCCCCACTCAAAAGTACCTTCCTACGCCACTGCCTTTGATCATCAGATCTTACTATTTGTTACAAAGTTTGGGGTAATAAATTAAGTAAACGGGGAGTATATTCCATGCTTCTCTTTATTTTGTACTTCAGTCACATCAAAGACACCACTGCTTCCTTTAACATGTCAGAGACATAGAACCTTCATTTCAAACGTCCACTAGACTACTATACACATCACTGTAACCTCAAAAACTCCTTTAGCTACTCCTTCCAAATCATTCGATCTCATATACATTGTGCTGTCTACAAATACTGAACAAGTCCCTGCATTTCTCTGTTTCTCCTAAAACACCCTTGCTTCTCCCTTTCCTTTTCACCGTTATGCCTCAGTTCCTCTCCTGACAAACACCACAGCCCAACTGCCTTAAACCCTCCTACCTCTCCCTCACTGGCTCTTTGTCCCCTCCCTGACTTCGTTTTTTTTTCTTCATTCACCCAGGGCTTTGTATTCAATGCTATTGTAACAACAATACTTGGCTCAACAAAAACAAATCTATTATCCCACGCAGGACATCTTGCTAGGTCAATCAGGGGTTAAACTTCTTTACTACTTTAGGGAAACATATACTTTCTCATCATCTCTAGCAATGGCTTTAATTCTCTTTACCAAGTGCTGCACCCTTCTTTTTTCAGCCAATCCTTTTAATCCCCTTAGGAATGTCCTAGTAATAGCTTATGAAGCTAATATAACTTAGCTCAGCTTTCTGCTCTCTACTTCCAGACTTCACAACACCATTAAAGAGATGTAATCTCAGTTAAGACTACTTGGTTGTTCCTTGTCTACCAATTCATACACTGTACAGTGCAACACAGAAAATATTGCATACCACACATTTACAATGCCATACTTTTAATTTTTGATGTACAAATCTTTGAATTTTATACATAATTTCGTTGTTCTTGATGTGACTTCTGGGGGAATTTAAGTTTTGTTTTCAAGGACTTAAAAGTGTTCATTTCATCAGATTGTAGCAAATGGAATACAAAAGACTGCTTTAAGAACTATCAAGTGTACTTAAAAAAAAAAAGTCCTTGACATCACAGTAGAACACAAGAGAACGAGATTGACACGTGATGTCCATTGTTTCTATCTATTGTCTTCTCAAGGTGGTCTTAAAAATATCTCTACAAAAATTGAAGCCTGAATATAATTGCCCATTTTACCTACAGTCAATGGAATATCAAGGACGGATAATACTTGCACGATAATGAAAACAATAATTGTCAAGGTGAAAATTGTTAAGTGATCCAAATAATGAATGAATGTTTGCAATAAGAAACATGGCATCATCCAAGAATCATCAGTGTCTTAATATAGCAATTAACTTCGTAGGATTAAATTTGCATGTCCAGTGGAGCAATTCTAGGTGGTATATATTAATTTTTGCTGATTTCACTTGATATTACGAACAATTCCTGAGGTCACATGACTAATTTGATAAACTACTACGCTTGATTGATAAATGGAAGTTTTGATATCAATGAAAATATACAAACTTATATTTAAAATCATGATCAAAATATGGTGTTGTAAAATAAATAATTATATGGCAAAAATCTAAGCACTATTCACCGAAAAAATTTTCAACTTTGCATTCACACACGATTTGGAAAGACCTTATAAACATTAGAATAATTTGTGAATCGTTTAGCTACAAATTTAGTTGGACGGATGAAAGCTGAATGAGAGACAAAAAGAATGAAAAGAGAAACCTATAAAGAATTTAAAGTACCTTATGGAAAACAAACACAGATTTATATATAAGGTCAACAAGAAATGTCAAATATGAACACTAATACCCTTATTCTATATCATAATACTACTTATATATTCAGCAAAAAGAGCTCTGTTTTAACTTGGGTAATTTGAAAAAGAAAATTGATTGAAACTTTCCATTTCCAACAAAACAGTTTGACATCAATCCTTACAATCTCATGGAATAACTTCTTAGTTTTTGGGTATATATAAAGTCAGTCAAGGAATTCTGAAGATACATAAAGGTTCTGGATACAACTTGTAATTATCTATGAATTTTACGTGGAAGCTGTTGGCTATACAATACCATTAAAAATATTTCCTCAATCTTTCTCCATTGCACCTAACAAATTTCTTTCTAAAATTGCTCTAAATAGTAATTTTTCTATTAACAAGACAAGGTTATTCTAATCCAACAGGTTCCTTTTGCATTTTAAGTAAAAACATGATAATCATTTTCTAAAAGATTAAAAGTGATTCTTGTCAATATTGTACACGATGAACAAACTTGCTCTATATACTAAACCTATCATACACGTACCCGATAGCTTCAAGCAACTGCACATTTTTTAAATGAAGAAAAAGAAAAACACATATCCTTCAAAAGTTATTTTGTCATTGATCAGTAATCATTAGTGATAGCATGACATTTTCAAGCCCAAACATCTTTACCTAGTTGATGTCTATTCACCCCACTGTTTCCCAATGGTTTCCCTACCTCATCCAGATGTTGCCCTATTGATCGAGATGTGGCCCTACCTCATTCAGATGATTAATACCCTGTCTCATCCAGAACGTTGCCCTACAACATCCAGATGAGACCACTTCTGCCCTGATCAGATGATACTTGTACCCTCAACACTAGCATTAACCCACCATACCCACCACTAAGTTCAAGCAACATCCAGGATGTCTGAAAAATGTTCCCTCTTGTGAGTTAATGTTCTGATTGGACGATTCATGCCACATACTCCGATCAAGCGCCTTCTTCTTCATCCTCGTCGACGGTTTCTCCTGACTTTAGTTTTGAAATGATCTAGAAGAGGGAAGAATCACATCAAAAATTGAGAATCGAAACCTAGCGTGAACGAGTCCAAGAATTCAAGCCCTGGCTAGTCACAGCAATATGGTTAAAGTTCTTGGTTTCTGTTGTGATATCTGTATAGCGCCATCAGGAGGGGGAGAACACTGATTGTTATGATTCTACACCTGGATTATTGCTATGTATTATCGTCTAATATATCGTTTGTTATTCTGTTAAACCTTGAGTCAATTGTCATCAGTAGCTAGAACACAACAGTTTCTGTGATCTTGCAAATTTAGAAAATTAAACAATATGCTGACTATTGGATTGCAACCAACCTATAACAAGTGAGGGTTTTCAGCTGTTTGGATTTCCCCCCACCAACTTGTGTGGCTGTGTATCACTGTTTGTAAGTTAAATATTGAAAGAAATTCTTTTGAAATTTTGGGGAAATTGGGAGGGGGGCGGGGAGGCAGGGAGGGTGGAAGGGAAAAGAAATTGTCACCTACGAAACTTCAGACAAAATTAACAGTGCGATACTAAAGGTGAAAAGCTATCCGAGTAGGAAAAAGTACTTAAATTATAAAGGACTTACATTTTTGAGTCTTGCAATCTCCTTATTATCAGCATTCTTAGAAGCATCATTGGTGATCAGTTTTACCCTGGATGCGTACCTGTATGTTGTTGAAAAACAGAAACAAAATATTGGTCCCAAGAAAATGTAAATGTTACTTGACTGTAACCGTCCTAGCTTCCAACAGTTTAAGAGTGGCAATATCATTTCTAAATGTAGGATTTTCTTCTTTTTATAATCCTATGAGCCAATCACTAATAATAAAATTCATATCGTCATAACTTTGATACCTGGAAGTCTAATAATGTACAAATCAATTATCGACAGAGGACATTACATATATATTGTATTTATGATGAATTCACAGTGCATCGACGCCTAAGCAAACATTCCAATTCTAACAAATCAACGAAAACAATACACAACGAGAAGTAAACACCAAAGTGACATAAGATACCATCTTATTTGATCCATTTCACAGGGTATTAAATAATTTGTCTATTGGTACAAAATACAATTTTTACAACGTCCATGTTTCATTGTTTGGCAGTGGGGTGGGGAGAAGGGGTTTCCAACAACCAATGTGGAAACCCCAATGAATTAATACCGAACCAACTAATACAGAACAGCTAGTATAGAGTATTCTATTATAAACTCACGTTAGAGAAACGACTGTCTCTTCAGCATTGTAATCTGCAGGTGAAATGTTAACAAACATAAGGGTTTTGGCGTTGCCTCCAAGGGAATCCTGCATCAACATTGTCAGTTTATTATTTCTGTATGGAATGAACTGCTGCTCGCTGGATAACGCCGAGATCACATCACCCAAAGCGCTCAGGGATTTGTTGATCGAATTAGCTTCCTGTAAATGAACATAATAAACATGTCAATACAAGGCAGCTATACCACTAAATACAATAGAAAGAACAGGGAGACACTACATACCACATAAAACAATAGAAAGAGCTACAATAGATGTAAAGTGGAATGGTACATACCACTGAATAATACAAGGCTATACAACAGGTAACTAGAGAAATGTTTTTCTGTATCATGGCAACAACTGAATTTGACCAAAAAACTAATAAACTTCTCTCGCCTTCAGTTGTTCAGCGGTAGCGCCCGTCTTCGCAGCTCTCTCACTCCCAGCCAAATCCACCAGACTCAGTTTTCCCTTCACGACGCTCCCCGTGGCTAAATTTGTACTCTCGATGATGATGGCCAGAATCAAGTGAGAACGAGAGCTCTCGGCGTTCATTTCTGAGATGAGGGAACGCAAAGAAATAGACTAGATTCCCTTGAACAGTTTCAAGATTTTACGGCTCATAGATTAATACAACCTGGTGACAAGAACAACACACACACGTTGCCCTAAGATTGGTTGTTCTATTCACATTACAGCATCGTCACATGACATGATGTCACGTGAGTATTAAAGGGTATGAAGACTCGCGCACAAAGAAACGTCTCATGCCGGTAATCTGACCTAGTTTCGAATGAGGTGTAACAGAAGTGTTAGACACCACCATCGATCCTAGAAAATACACACACAGCTTGCTACCGTCGGTAATTAGACATGCCTAGTGTACAGTCAATACATACAGCTACGGTCAATACCCACAACACAGTGTACATAGCAGCGTGGACATCTCAGGTCTAGATAAAAGATAACAAGGTATCACGTTTCATTACTGTCTGCATTTTGTAGCAACAAGAAGAAAACTTAACTTGCTAGCAACGGAAAGTTAACTTTATCAGAGCGCGTCACGCAGTTTGTGGCGAGTCTTCAGTGCCTTTCAGACACCCAAGACATCTCAAATATGTTCTGAAGAGTATCAAATACACGCAGTCATTTGAGCAGAGTACACTGATTTCGTCACAAGAGTTCAGTCGGCCCTTCTTCTCTCAAAACAACCATGAACAACCATGTCTTGAATGAGATGCTTGTACTATCAGATAAGCTGTGCCAAAGAGCCTTATTGAAATCATTCTCATAACGTTCTTGAGTAATAAATGATTCCTATGCGATTGACTTCGGAAGCGTTTGGCGACTAACTTTATCCATAAATCTGTACATTTGTTTATTGTAACGTGTGTCTTACTTGTTGAAGCTACGTGTCTGTTTTCAGATCCATGTTCAAATAATCCATTAAGCTCCTTGGAGTTGGTAGCCTCTTGTATGACAGCTCCTTGGATGAACACCATACCCTTCTTGTCCTTCTTAATATCTAATCTTGCATCCTGTCAAAAATAAAAAAAGGGGGGGGGGTATATTCGTGAGAAGCAAAATGTAAACATTTTATAGTTTGCACTTTATAAAAGATGTCTGTTTATCAGCAAGCAAAATTCAATGTTTTTAAGGGATTTAAGAGATTGGAAAAAGTTGTTGTTAAAGAATCATGAATATTAGTTGTACTTTTTGAAGTGATTTTATTTAACTCAAGACCACCAGAATGCCGAGAAACACCGAGATGGATGATGTTATATTGTCAATTTTAAATTATATAGATCTGTCAAATGATGTGTGGGTATGAGATTTCTTCCACAGTTAGTAAAATGACAAACGATCCTATTTTTATTCCTGATGACATGCTTGTAGAAATGTAATACGAGAAGCAGCGTTATCATATTCTATTGTGTATGTACGCACATGTATATATATATATGTATTGTGTGTGGTGGGGGTGAGGTGGGTGGGTTATACGTATTGGGTTGGTGTGTGGGTGGGTGGATATAAGTGTTACTGTTTCCTTGTATGGTTCACTCTATTTACTTATGGGAGCGCTCTACTAGACAAGCCGTCTGGTTTTTTTTGGAGTGCTTCCTTTCACAATTTTCCCTGTTGTTGATATGTTTTGTCATTTAGTTAACTTCTCTGTATTTATGTTGTGAAGAAAAAAATAAATGAAATGAAATATCACATGATTATTTGGAATACTAACACTTGTTTGATAAAGTTTGGAATGTGGATTATCAACTTAAAAATCAGTATCAAAAAGCATAGAATTCAGCTGCCAGAGATAATACTGGAATTTTTTCAATGGAAAAAACCCAAAACTGAATGAAATGCAATGTTTGTCTAAAAGTGAATTGAACATAGCTAATAACACATCACAAAGCTGGGTAAACGATGGAAGCTGAAAATTCACAAAAATGATTTAACATATCTTTATAGCTGCTGATTACTATACACTGGATATTGACAATCCCCCACCCCACCCCATCCCCCAAAAAACCCCATAATCATCAAAATCAAATGATCATATAATTTTTGATCAAAAGAGAAAAAACATCGGAGAGGTAAGAAGTTCTTTGATGAGATGTTCATCATGATTTTAAGAAGCTATTAATCTTTTCTAAATGACTATCTTAATTTTGGATACAAGAATATCATTACAGTATGAAATCACTTACATCTGAATGGTCCTTTGAATACAGATCAATCAGTTTTTCATTGTACAGTTCACACATGTAGGTATAGACCTTGAAGGAAAACTTGCTCCTAGAATAAGAAAAAAAAAGAAAAAATCATGAGTTGACCACCAGGAATTAAAGGGTTAGATGGGGTACTATATAGTGCAGTTCTTTCCAGGAGTCAGAAAGCCAAAGACTTAATTACCAAGTGTTTCATTCTCTTTTTGAAGAGGGTTCAGGTAATTAAAAGGCAGGCTTGTTTCTATGGGACCCATCTGCCACTCCCAGAACTCTTCTAGTATAACACATGAAAAGAAAGTAAATATATCTTTAGGAAGATCTTTTCAGATGTAATCTTTTAAATAAGAATTTAATCAAAATATATGTGAAGACATTACTCACTTGTTTTCCTCAATCACGTCAAATATCTTGTTGAAAGCCCTCGGGGCGATGCCCGGAAAGTTTTGCTCTCTATCTCCGATCATGGTAAAGGTCTTACCGGAACCTGTCTGACCGTATGCGAAGATGCAGACGTTGTAGCCATCCACAGCTGATTGGATCAGATTCTGGGGGGGAAACAAACAGAAGAAAAAACACCCAAAAAACAGAAAGAATTAAAACCAGCTGGTAGCATGCAGAATGTACAACATCTTCACTTATGATGATTAAAAGCATCAAAGTATAGTTTTATCAGATTTATTGAAATAAGACAATATACATCTGCTGTTTAGGTTGATTGTGTGATTATAAAATTCTTATTACAATATATAGGTTATTAGCCGAATTTCAACATTTTAATTTCAAAGAGAGAAGTACAATTTTATTGAAAATTTCAATTTTTGTTGTTGTTGTGACAACTGTGGTTAAACTTACCATGAAAGTTTGTCCAAGTTACAAATATGTTGGGAATCAAATGAAATCCAGAAATTAATTGCTCTTTTATCATCAGCTAGCTAGGTGGTGTCCTTATGATTTTTTTTCCCTTTTCGTTACAGAGAAATATCTTTGACAGTTGATATCTGGCTACGTAACAATGAAATTTTACTCTTAGATTCTGACCTTGATGGCACAACGAATGATTTCTTACTCTTAGAGACTCCCCCCACAATAAAAACCTGGTTTGGGATGATGTAAGCAGATTTGCTAGACATAATGTCAAAATCTTCTATAAACCAAATATGACTCACATTTGTGTCTTCAAAAACATCTTCTTGCGATGCATCAGGCATGAAGATATGATCAAACTGGAACTCTTTTTTACCACGGTTACTATCAATCGCTATTGAATATTCATCAGGAGCTTGGACAATCTCATAGTTACCCTGTGAATTAATTAAACAAAAGATAAATTGCTAAAACAAAATAGATAAAAAATACAAACGGCGTATTTCATTTTCTTTTTTTTTGGTCGCAAATACTGTAACCTGTGGATGAGAACAGGTCGACAATGGTATTATGTAAATTGCCAAGCAGTTATATGAAGGTTTCTCAAAATGATTACAGAACAGAGCCCAGAAAGGTAGAGTTGTTGTAATGGTCCTTTGTGGCATGTCAGAAGCCTATAAGCTCCATAGAGAAGCTCAGCATCTGTTACATGCATTTCGCATGAAATAACTAGTTTTTTAGTTTCAAATGCATCATAAAAAAACCCACCTCTTACCAGATATATGACATTTGCAACAGACTTGAAATAACTAGTGTGATGATTCAATTGCTTTACACTCCCTTTCTCTCTCCCTTATCCCCTCCCTTGCCCCCTCCAATACCAAACCAACAAAATGCCAACATATTGGATACCAAAGGTAAAGCTCAAATGGATATATCAAAGAACTCTAAGGTATTTAGGACTAAGTGAAGCAAATCATATACTATCCCTTGAACGGAAGAGATATCATATGGAATTCTAAGGTATTTAGGACTGAGTAAAGCAAATCATATACTATTCCTTGTACAGAAAAGACCTCATATGGAACTCTAAGGTATTTAGGACTGAGTAAAGCAAATCATGTACTATTACTTTGTACAGAAAAGATCTCACATGGAACTCTAAGGTATTTAGGACTGAGTAAAGCAAATCATGTACTATTACTTTGTACAGGAAAGACCTCATATGGAACTCTAAAGGTGTTTAGGCCTGAGTAAAGCAAATCATGTACTATTACTTTGTACAGAAAAGACCTCATATGGAACTCTAAAGGTGTTTAGGCCTGAGTAAAGCAAATCATGTACTATTACTTTGTACAGAAAAGATCTCATATGGAACTCTAAGGTATTTAGGACTAAGTAAAGCAAATCATGTACTATTACTTGTACAGAAAAGATCTCACATGGAACTCTAAGGTATTTAGGACTAAGTAAAGCAAATCATATACTATCCCTTGAACGGAAGAGATATCATATGGAATTCTAAGGTATTTAGGACTAAGTAAAGCAAATCATATACTATTCCTTGTACAGAAAAGACCTCATATGGAACTCTAAAGGTGTTTAGGCCTGAGTAAAGCAAATCATGTACTATTACTTTGTACAGAAAAGACCTCATATGGAACTCTAAGGTATTTAGGACTGAGTAAAGCAAATCATATACTATTCCTTGTACAGAAAAGATCTCATATGGAACTCTAAGGTATTTAGGACTGAGTAAAGCAAATCATATACTATTCCTTGTACAGAAAAGACCTCATATGGAACTCTAAGGTATTTAGGACTGAGTAAAGCAAATCATATACTATTCCTTGTAGAGAAAAGATCTCATATGGAACTCTAAGGTATTTAGGACTGAGTAAAGCAAATCATATACTATTCCTTGTACAGAAAAGATCTCACATGGAACTCTAAGGTATTTAGGACTAAGTAAAGCAAATCATATACTATTCCTTGTACAGAAAAGATCTCATATGGAACTCTAAGGTATTTAGGACTGATTAAAGCAAATCATATACTATTCCTTGTACAGAAAAGATCTCATATGGAACTCTAAGGTATTTAGGACTGATTAAAGCAAATCATATACTATTCCTTGTACAGAAAAGATCTCACATGGAACTCTAAGGTATTTAGGACTGAGTAAAGCAAATCATATACTATTCCTTGTACAGAAAAGATCTCACATGGAACTCTAAGGTATTTAGGACTGAGTAAAGCAAATCATATACTATCCCTTATACAGGAAAGATCTCACATGGAACTCTAAAGGTGTTTAGGACTGAGTAAAGCAAATCATTTACTATTCCTTGTACAGAAAAGATCTCATATGGAACTCTTAGGTATTTAGGACTGAGTAAAGCAAATCATATACTATCCCTTATACAGGAAAGATCTCACATGGAACTCTAAAGGTGTTTAGGACTGAGTAAAGCAAATCATATACTATCCCTTATACAGGAAAGATCTCACATGGAACTCTAAAGGTGTTTAGGACTGAGTAAAGCAAATCATTTACTATTCCTTGTACAGAAAAGATCTCACATGGAACTCTAAGGTATTTAGGACTGAGTAAAGCAAATCATATACTATCCCTTATACAGGAAAGATCTCACATGGAACTCTAAAGGTGTTTAGGACTGAGTAAAGCAAATCATTTACTATTCCTTGTACAGAAAAGATCTCATATGGAACTCTTAGGTATTTAGGACTGAGTAAAGCAAATCATATACTATCCCTTATACAGGAAAGATCTCACATGGAACTCTAAGGTGTTTAGGACTGAGTAAAACAAATCATTTACTATTCCTTATACAGAAAAGATCTCATATGGAACTCTTAGGTATTTAGGACTGAGTAAAACAAATCATATACTATCCCTTATACAGGAAAGATCTCACATGGAACTCTAAGGTGTTTAGGACTGAGTAAAACAAATCATTTACTATTCCTTATACAGAAAAGGAACAAAACCAAGACTCACCCTTTCTCTTTCCGATCCACTTAGTGGTCTTGCTCTGCAATAGACGCGAATTTTACCCTTCATGTCCTCAACCATGTTATAGTATTTCTTCCTCAATACCTGCAAAAAAGGCAAATCGAAAGTTAAAACTAATCATTATGACAATTCTAGTTTAGAATATACATTCAAAACTCAGACTAATCATACTGCACAAGTTCTGCTACACTCACCCTTTCGCTGTTATAGTTTTCTGTGAGTGACTTGTTTTCTGTTTTCAATTCCTTCAGTTCTCCTTGCATACCATCTACTTTCTCCTTCAACTCCAGCGCTTCCTGCGCTGCCACACCCAGGGAAGCTATCTGTACCTGCAACTTCTTGTTTTCATCGGCGTGACTGTCTCGCTCCTGTGGGAAAATTCGACCAATTTCAATCGATTTTCTAAGTCTCATGCATGTATCATCCAGTGGAATAATTAGGCCAAATGTCAACTCCCATTAGGGGCAGGGGACAGAAAAATTTCACCACAAATCGGGTGAAGACACTTTTAAGTAAGGCAATATTTCATTAACTTTCTTATGTCTTAAACACTGCTCAGTACAGTCATTTAAATTCACACCGAGTTCCAAGAAAACTTAGAATTCAAGCAAAACACTGTACTCAACAGAGTAAGCCAGAGGGTGCCATAACTGGGTGTCTAGAAGATGCCAAATATCAATAACTGCTCAAACCAAGCCCAATTTATGGTTGGGATTGGGTGAATGTAGACTTGCTACACCTTTCCATTTCAATTGTTGCAACAGGGCCAGGTTGCAACTTGCTACGCCACTCAGGTTATCACTGTATTCAAAGAGGCTTTATCTTTATTATGTATCTATGAAACAGTAAAAATATTATGTCCTGCATCATATTTCCTCAAAGCTAAGTTTTCAACACAGGTCATATGAACAAAACAGAATTTATAACCTGATATTTTTTTTTTACCTTTGTTACATCCTTAAGCTGTGTATCTAGTTCTGTGGCTTTCTTATGCTCCCGTTCAAATTTTTTGGTTTCAGATTCAAGTTTCTTTTCCAGATCTTTCAGCTGCTTCTCAATCTTTTTGCCAGCTTGTTTCTGTGAAGAAAAGAACAATTAATGCAGATTTTTTACTATTCTTATTCATTTATTCATAGCAAAAACAAAAGGCAACATTAAAGTAAAGAACACAATTACAGTGACATAACGACTGAAACTGTCATTTAGCCTGATGAGACATTTAATGATTTCCAATGGAGATTTCATAATTCCAACAATACAAAGACAGGTCACCTTTTTATACTTATGGTAAAAATACAAACTACAGGTAGCTTTCATCCTTTTCATAAAGAAATACAAATATTGGCACCTTACATATTTGAGTAATTGTACCAATACTTTCATATTTTTTTCAAACAATACAAATACACGCACCATTGATATTGGTGCAAATGTCCAAACACCAACACCTAATACATATCTCTGCACAATAATACATACTCATGTACACCTTACATATCTGTTCAAACAAAACCATCACCTTTCATATTTTTTCATTAAAATAATCTATACAAACACTAACACAAGTGCACCTTTCATATGCAAACAATACACACTGAAGCATATTTCAATAAGTCTGAAAATGATCAAAACACAAGCATATTTTACATCTGTGTTAACCAATTAAACAGTATGCAAAAGATGACATAAATATCAATTGTTTCAATTGTGTAAAAGTTTAAGCTCTTCGTTTGCTATATATCATGTTTTATGAAAAAAAAAAATATATAAATAAAAATATGAAAAAAAAAAAAAAATTAGAAAAAATATAATTTTTTCCCCTCTCGATGTAAAATCAAGAAAATAAAAAAGTTAAGAGACTTACATCAGCAACACCTCCACTTTTCATCTCTTTGAGATCCTTCTCCAGCTGCTTGGCTGTGTTCTTCTCCTGTTCGACCTGCTTCTTCAAGTTATTGATGTGATCCTGCATCATTGTCATCTTCTTCTCCGTCTTAGCATCGACCTAATCAGTTCGAATAGGAAGAGTAAAATGACAGTGATGGCAGTGCCTCATGAGCTGGGAGGGGGTGGGGAGGATTGTTGATTCTCCTCCCCTATGGGGGAAACTTTATTCATTTCTTCATGATATCATGGTGGTATCTCTTAAAATTAGAGAGAACTCCTAAATGGTAGCTTCATAACATGGAATTATTCAAATTATATTAAATTTAGTCCAATAAACCGTATACATTTCTTAAATTCTTAATACTGTATTGCCTTACTTGACTGTCCCCACTGCTCCTCCTACCTCACAGAGGTACAACAGCTGTTCTACATTAGCTACATCTTCTTTCCTTACCTTGTTGCCTCCTCTAGTTGCAGCAGCTGCTCCTCCTACCTCACAGAGGTACAACAGCTGTTCTACATTAGCTACATCTTCTTTCCTTACCTTGTTGCCTCCTCTTGCTGCAACAGCTGCTCCTCCTACCTCACAGAGGTACAGCAGCTGTTCTACATTAGCTACATCTTCTTTCCTTATCCTATTGCCTCACTTGACCATCCCCGCTGCTCCTCCTACCTCACAGGGGTACATCAGCTGTTCTACATTAGCTACATCTTCTTTCCTTACCTTGTTTCCTCTTCTTGCTGAAACAACTGCTCCTCCTACCTCACAGAGGTACAGCAGCTGTTCTATATTAGCTACATCTTCTTTCCTTATCCTATTGCCTCACTTAGCTGTCCCCACTGCTCCTCCTACCTCACAGAGGTACAGCAGCTGTTCTACATTAGCTTCATCTTCTTTCCCTACCTTGTTTCCTCCTCTTGCTGCAATAGCTGCTCCTCCTACAGTACCGCTCACGTATAACTGGACATGTGTACGCGCACAGAATCGTATAAACACGTATAAACACGTACACCCGCGTATAAACTCGTTGACAAAGAAATTGCCGGGTAGAGGCCGCGTAGACACCGCGTATAATCCCTCTACGAGTTTATACGCAGGAAATGCTATTGTGCTCAATGAATAGGGATTAAAGTCGCCGAAAGAGTTAGTGAGATGTTTAAAACAGCCGTTTCTTACATCGTAGTTTAAGAGGTGATATTCACTTTGCAGCGAAGGGAACGAAGGTAAAGTGTTTGATGGCATAGAATGTTTTTTGTTAATTGGGTTTCTATTCAGTGTTTCTTTCCCCGACTTTATTTTTCAGTTGTAGAGGTTCTGTTCCACGGAGGATTAGTTTACTTTGAATAGTTGTCAACATTTTGAAGAAATAATAATGTATTACTAAGCGTTTCTTTGTCAATTTTTATTTAATTTACCGTTGGTTCGTTGGAATGAAAAGAAAAAATTCCACCGAACAACTTTGAAGCAGGGCCGGTTAAAAACAAAACATGTTTTTCGCCCGCACAAGGGGCCTCCTTTTTCCTGAATCCCCGGGTGTCTATTCGGATTACAAGCAATCTAAACTATCATTAAATAATATTTTGTAAAGGAAGCCACGTATTCCGAACTAGTATTAAAGCAATGAAAAGAAAAAATAATGGCCGCCCGTTT
This sequence comes from Apostichopus japonicus, assembly GCF_037975245.1. Classification (NCBI taxonomy): domain Eukaryota; kingdom Metazoa; phylum Echinodermata; class Holothuroidea; order Aspidochirotida; family Stichopodidae; genus Apostichopus; species Apostichopus japonicus. The sequence goes on from NC_092573.1 coordinate 8,622,667, forward strand.
TTTTTCAGATTTCGTACGAGAAACATTATTTTATTTGAAAAAAAATGAACAACTCAAACGTATGGTAATTTTTTGTCGCAAGAAGTGTGTTATTGGAAAATATGTATTGAAAGAGGCAGAGAATTTGCCGCAAAACGGCGGACCTTTCATATGAAAATATGTAAACCTTCATTGAACATCCTGTTCTCCCTAAGTTGATTTGAGTAGGCCTATGCTAAAACAAAACTTTGAACAAAAAAAGAGGTGTTACGTAAAAAAACTTATACTTCTTAGAATGTAGGAAAACAGTTTCCAATTGCATGACTTTTTCCCTTGAATGTCCGTTTGCCAAATAAAAAACATTTAGGATCCACAGACTGATTGGCCATGACAAAAGTGTTCGAGCACAATTTAAAATGGCGCTAAGATGCTTACCAGCTCCATTCAACTTGACATTATAAGAACCAGTTGTAACCGAACATCAGAAGAGTAAAATCCACGTATTCCAACAGTAAGTTTCATTTGAGGTTTTCGTTTTCCCATGTCATGCGTACTAAAACGTGATCACCAAATATCCCAACTGCAGGTGCGCGCACGGAATATTGACTACCCTGGAAATCTAGGTCATGTCCTGGTTTCTGCTCACAAGCCTGACACCTGTTAATTTGCATTCCATTCTGACCTAACAAGGAGTAGTTACAACCCTGGCAAACTGCCAAAAACGTGCAACACTATATTAACCCATCTCGTAAGAGAGGAGGGGTGGCCCAAGCAGTCTCCCAGGTACCTTGCTTAGCGCGTGTGAGCTCAACCTTTGCAGCAACGAGCTTTACCCTGGATTCCTGGAAGTACAAGTATGTTCGTGAGATTTTACGCCCTGGGATTTGTTTCTCAATATGTTCAAATTTTGCGAATAACATTTCCTCATTGTCAAAAACAAACTTCGATAACCATTGAAGATAAAAAAAGGAAAATAACCGGACGATTGAACGGTGAGAAAAAATACACTTAACGTAGGGGTAAAACGTTCGTAACATTTGCATATTACTAGTACTTTCAGATGTTTCCGACTTTTTAAACAGTGTTACATTTCGTGGCGCCTTGTGTGTCTGGTAATGGCGGTACGTTCGGCGTTATCAATAAAAAGCTTAGCAACTTTTAAAGAGCTACAGGAGTGACATGTTAAAACATTGAAATTATTTTAAAAAAAAAGTTCAATACGTATCTCCGTGTTATATATTAAACATTAAACATTTTCGGTTGTGTCGGCAGGAGGTAAACATTAAAGTAACGATGCTGTAGTGTACCGTATTTATATTCGTTGTTCAGTCTGGGATTTATTGGATTACTTCATGTGTACCGTTGTTTTGAAAATATTTTGTGCGACGTTTTGAGCCTAGGTAAAACAATATTTTTGTTGAAGGAAGCCACTTAGAACCAGGATAAGATATAGTGGGAATGGTTGGTTGTCGCCCGACACCGATGGCCAATATCATCAATATGTCGATATTTCTCTTATTTCATGTTACTGTTCCCCACTCCTTCTGCTTGAATTTTTGTTTCAAAAGGTTAGTAAATAGTTATTGTACATTGAATGCTTTTGTCAAAACATGACGTTACTTCAATATATTTCTTCGCAGCAATTTTGTGTTCAAACTTGTATCACCTTTGACTTTGTTCAAATCATTAATTCACCTTACACGATTTTTCAACACTTTCTGAATGGCCAGGCCTATATACTTTCAATATAACATACCAGCAATGGCCCTTGTGGAAAAAGCAATACACTGCATTTCGAAATGTTTTGTTTGGCATCGTGCCAGGAGTGCAAAATACGCTACATATACAGTAGGAAAAGTATCCAAAGTCGCTTATGTTTGTGTTTACAATAACATTTCATTAAAAAGGCAACCAATCATAAACTTCGACTGTAACCGATAAAACTTCTTTCGTTCCCATGGTGATTGAACCTGGGCAAGTTCGAATGTTGATGACCAATTTATGTTCCGTGACTAATGTCAATGGGAATTATGTGTGTAAAAAATCGGGTCTTTCCACGTGTTATATATGTATAGAAGTTTTACGTAAGCGGAGCGAAATTCGTGGAGGCTCCTTGATTGTGAGGAAGCACTAATACCTAAGCCTCAATATTTGTGGAAAAAATCGTAAGGGTTTTCTTCTGAAAATTTTTTTTAATAGTAGGCCTAACCAAAACCTTGTCATTGCTTTTGGGGGAAGTCAGATCTTCGAGTTCAAATATTGTTTTTTTTTTTTTCGTTAAACGGTTATCATGGTTTTCTTGCGAGGTATATACGGCGTAACTTTCGATGAAGGCTAAAAGGTAGGATAGGCCAAGGCCTACCTTGTTCTCATTAATTGTTACCTACATTCAGTTTAATGCCCAACGGGAGGAACTCGTATAAATATTAACAGACTGGTGCACATTGTAATTGATAAAGTTTCCTTGCTGAAGTTTTCCTGCACTGATTGTATCGATTGTTTGTACTTCTAGTAGCGCTGTTTTCTTTGTTACTCTTATTCTTAACGGCTTAAGTATATGCTTACTCTGTGGTTGAATATTTTGGAAAGGCTTAGGAGACATTACTTGATGTTGAGTTTACCGACTCTTTTCTGCATAACAGTTTATTCTAACCCATAGAAGCTCTGCTATATAAAGCGGCTGAGAATATCCTACGTTTACAGATTATACGAGATTGTACGTCTTTACGCGCGTATAATCCCTATTCAGGTGCGCTGAAGCGAAGCCCTAAGCCGCGTAGACACGGCGTAGACGCCGCGTAGACACCGCGTAGAAAGTCGCGTACAGAAACGTATAACATCGTATAATCGCGTAGATAAACGTAGAGTATACGTCTACGCGAGTTATACGTGAGCGGTACTGTACCTCACAGAGGTACAGCAGCTGCTCTACATTAGCTACATCTTCTTTCCTTACCTTGTTGCCTTCTCTAGTTGCAGCTGCTCCTCCAACCTCACAGAGAAGCAGCTGTTCTACATTAGCTACATCTTCTTTCCTTACCTTGTTGCCTCCTCTTGCTGCAGCAGCCGCTCCTCCTACAGCAGCAGTGAGCTTGCCCTCTTTTAACTTCTTCTCCAAGGCCTTTATCTGTTTTTGTTTCTCTTCCTCCCTTGCTGTAAATTTCTTTTCAGTATTAGCAACCATCTCCTTGGACTGCTTATCCTTTTCTGCAAGCTTCTTTTTAAGGTTTTCCTATCAAATGCAAAATATTTAACACAATTTACTTCTCTATTATATATGTATCCCATAATTGGTACGACAGAGTTATTCAACAAATTAATATGTTTAATATTTAGATTTATAAAGCACCGTTAATGGTGCTCGAGGGGTACTACAGCATTACCTCTGTCAACGATAACCTGTCAAACACAGACACTCCCTTCACATGGCAGCAGCTAAACAGCACCCAACTGACATTTCATCTCACAGGTCCCCATTTATACACCTTGGTGAAGAGAGGCAACACAGGTAAAATGCTCTGCCCAAGGACACAACATACTGATCTGACCAGGACTCAAACCTGCAAAGCCTTAGGTCACAAGTCGACTGCCTTAACCACTTGACCACAATGCTCTCACCAAATAAGAATTAAGATTATTTAAAATTAGTTTACCACTGAAGAACTAAATTTCATACTACTTTTCTTTAACAGTAAAAACAGTAAGTAAAAATTGTTATTTGAGACAACAAAGAATTCTATTGTTTCACATTGACCTGTCCTGAGTAAATGAATTAATGTAGATTATTCTATGAAATCAAAACCACTCTGACTGCTGAACTGCCCATGTTTAACAGCGTAATTTCTCAAACCATAAAAGTGACATTGGTAGGTACCCCTCTCTGAGACTCATTCATTTTAACCAGTCTGTTACACACCAAAGAGTAATCCATGAATGTCATTCTTACCTGGTGCCCTCTATTAGTTTCTCTCTCTTTCGCCAAAGCTTTCTGAGTTGTTTCCAAATCTACCTTCACTTTCTCCAGTTCTGATGTCTTCTGGATTTCAGATTTTTGAGATACATCTCTATCCTTTTCTGACTTTTTCTAAGCATTTCAAAAAAGAACAAACACCCAAGAAACAAAAAAAAAAGGAAACAAGGTTAAAATATGTAAAACTAACAGAAAATTTTTTGATTTGATCATATGAAAAATAATGCATATACATACATCTGGAATTACTTTTATTGAACAAAAATGGAAAGAATATTACGTCATGTATATAGGTAACTAATTGCCTCATTTCCCTCATTACTGGCAACTTGTCACATTCATATTCATGCAAACAAACCCAGTCATCACCAACTCTGTAGAAAATGGTAATGACAAAACCTGACTGATTAATTTCATATTATTTATGTAAAACTTTATTATGCAATTTCTGCTTCAATAGCAGCAGCTCCTTTATTACTATCAGTACTGTAATAAAATGCTGGATTAAAGAAAATAATGAATCATGTTATATAACTTAACTTACACATCACTTTCCAGAGGACAATCTACCAAACATTAACTCATTTCAGATTTGTCTTAGGGGTTTGGAAAAAATTTGCAGTTTGCTCTAAGATAAAAAAAATCCACCTTAATTTGGACAATCACAGTTTGCACATAGAACCAGAAAATGTTAGTATTCATTGCTTGTAATGTACAAAGAAATACATCCTTTACTTGCTAGCTCTTTCAAAACTTTGAACATGTTATAAATATCTCGGATAAAAATGGAAAGCAGGTGAGGAAATTTTCGTTTTAACAAGACTTGTTAACAAAAATAAACTCACAAGTTTTTCTTGAAGTTTTCTGATTTCATCTGCGGAATCTGCTGGTATGTTACTTAATTTTTCTTTTTCCAGTTCGTCAATTCTCTGCTTGGCTTCTTCCAGAGACTGTAAACACGGTGAAAATGTAAGAAATAAACAAATGTGAAACTGACAAGATGCGAACAACAGAAGTTGGTGATTGAGTTTCCATGGCAACTATACATATTATGGTAAGACTTCAGAACCAAAACATTTGCTAGTCTGTTGCATTTCTGTCACAAATGGTTAAAACCCAGATTTCTTGGTATGACATAACTACTTTATGCTAGCATTATGTAAAGGCAAGAACACTTTCACTGTATACAGTAGGTGCACCTAGGTATATCCTAAACAATCTAGCCTAACTGTATAAAACTTAGGGTGAAATATGTTTTCATCAAGTGATAGGGTAAATGTTACTATCTGATTGTACCCTTTCTAGTTGTAATTGCTTTACATTTGCGCAGTACTGAAATGTGTATTAATGTGAACCATCTGGTTTAATGTCACTGAATACTACTTCACTACCATAGGTACCAAGTTAAAATTACAAAACAAAGTAAGGCAGGAATGGTTCCTGCACTTTAAGTGATCAACTTGCATACGTTTGCTTCAGAACAATCACCTTAACTTTTAGCCTCTCTAGAAATGAACACTTTCAAATGGAATGTTTATAAAGGGAAGTGTTTAAAGGAATTTTATATTTATTTATATACTGTTTTTTTTTTAATCATAGAATGATTCATTGTCAACTGTTTTGATTGAATTGAATTTAAGCAGCAGAATGAACAAATTTCCCTACCTGGAAAAACATTCCATCTGAATCTGTTGCAACTTTCTACTGATTCTACGACAGGCTTTAAACCAAAAAGTACTTTTAATCTTACCTTGGTCTGGAGAGCCATCTCAGCTAAGACAGCAGTGTTAGTAGCTTTGGCTTTCCCATCGTTGTCCCTAGCAGCTGCTGCTCCATCCTCCCTGGCCTGCTCGAGTTTACCTCGTAACTCTTCCAGCGCTTCCTTGGTCTCTTCGTGAGCCTCTCTCTCTGCCTCCAGTTGCCTCTCGAGGTTGTCTTGTTGTTTCCTCAACAGATTCAGCTGAGCACCAAGCTCCTGTAAGAGATGGAGACCGACGTTGATATCATTATCACAAGGTACCAACTCCGACAGTTTCAATAACTTTGTTTTGTTTTGTTTTGTTTTCTCTCTCCATCCATCCATCCACCTGCCTCTCCCCTCCCTCTTCTTTCCAAGATATGGTCATCTGTAAAGCTTTGAAATGTGACTTAACAGTGATGACTGCACTTTTTAATTTATTGAGAAATGATAACTTTACTCACCTCAACGTCATCTTCATTGTAGTAGTCATAAGATGGCACCGGTGTCACACCACCTGCCGAGATTCCGCCCTCTCCAGGTGGAGGGACGACAGATCCCTCCCCGTTCATCAACTGACTGATTCTTTCCTCCAAGGATTGTTTCTCTACCTCCATCTCCTCCAGAGACGTCTCTAGAGATGAATTCCTCTGGTTCAATCCCTCCAATTCTTCCTCCAATTCTTGCAACCTCTCCTTCAGCTCATTTGTCTCTTCAGAGCTACCTCCATCTGATGACAAAGCAGATCAGAATCATTGGGTAATTATATCAAAGTAACTTCTGCTACCAAGATAATGCCCCCCCCCCCAAATAAATTACCATAAAATAGTGGAGTATGGAGTGTTAGCTAAGACAACAACGCTGGTGCCTTCCAATCATAAGGTCCCCGGTTCGAGTCACTCCAAGATTAATGTATGTCGTCCAGTTACAGGGTTGTTGACAATTGACAATTCATAATCATGGATGTTAAATATGAATGTAAGAGACTGACTTCCGTCAGCTCGCGGCTTTGATAAGCCAATGAGGCTTCTTTGCGAGTTCCTGCTTGCAGGAGGATCTAAAATACATACATAGATATATATAACCAAAGAAAAGCCTACTATCATTTTTTTTTATGCAAGGTATTCAAAAGATATCTGAAAATTCCAGCATGTTTCATACAAATATTTCACAATACAGATTTAACATTTGGAAATTCAAGAAAACATTAATAGTTTAAATTAAATTTAGCAACTGTAACTCTCTTTGAGTCAGGTCATCAAAATTATACTTCATAAAGCAAGACACTGATTATAAAACATTGATTAGATTATGCCAAAAAAAACCCCTTCACTTACTGCTGACTATAACTTGAGCTGAGGACACTTTATCAAAGTCCTGAGGTAATTCTCCAGTTGTCATTATTGTCAGTGCAGTATTCTGAGCTTCCAGCTCTACACTCTTTTCATTAGCATCTTGCAAGCTTTGGTATAGTTGATCTATCTCATCATTTCTGTGAATTTAAAAAAGAAACAAAACGAGAAAATTATGTAAGTGTTTATGTCTTCAAACGGTAACTTTTGTCTTGGGCTAAAGAAAGAACTTTCACTTCCATTGCTATCAAAGAATATTACTAAAGTAAGTTGAAGATCCTCTTAAGTTGAGTCGGTGTGTTTCACTTTCGTTAATTCTCTATGTGAAGGAAATATGTTTGTTTTTCTTAGAATGAAACAGATTAGTAAATTTTTGGCCAATTATAGTTCATGTGGGAACAACATGTAGAAGGAGTCTGAGTTGGATCAAGTACTATCTTAATATGACATTATGAGTTCAACCTGGTTAACCCTTGCTTGGTTTATTCCCCTACACCACCCCGAAAATTGGTGATTTTGCGGGTATCACATGATCTACGAAGTAACCAAAGCTATGTATGTATATTAGATCCTCCTGCAAGCAGGAACTCGCGAAGAAGCCTCATAGGCTTATCAAAGCCGCGAGCTGACCGAAGTCAGTCTCTTACATTCATATTTATCGTCCATAATTATGAATTGTTAATTGTCAGCAACTCTGTAACTGGACGACATACATTAATCTGGGAGTGACTCGAACCTGGGACCTTATGATTGAAAGGCATCAACGTTAACCACTGAGCTAACACTCCTTATCTTAACACTCCTTATCTTACTCCTAAAGCTCTTTTGTGCAAGTTAACTCCTGCTGCAGCTGCTTCATTAGTTAAGATAACCGTATAAACCAACAAGGGCTAACGAGGTTGAACTTGTAAATGTAATACGTGCAGGATGAGGTTTCGGTAATTTAATAAACAAACTCAGAAGTGTTCCTTAAAAGTTTGCTTTAATCAAACCTGTCACTATTTTCTGGAGCCTTTCCATTTGCTTCTTCAAACTCCCGGACCCACAAGTCTAATTTTTCTTTCATTTCCTTCTGGTCGTCAGCTAATCTCTGTTTTTCTTCTTCAAGTTTGTGAAGTTGACTCTGCAAGTTGGTTTTATCTACTTCGCTCTTTCCCTCTCTTGCATTCATCTATAAATTGTTAAACAAGAGGATTGTTGGGAAAATTAAGAAATCTATTATGATTGCAAAAATAGATCTTAGGAGAAAGGCTCGTAAACAGAATAAAATGGCACAAATCAAAAATGGAGAGAAATGGCTACAGCATGGTATCTTCTTATTAAAGCATAAACTATGTAGTCCTCCCAACTTTTCTGGGAAAATTCTGTTTATTATACAGACTTTTACTGTTTATAAACTTGTTCTGATAACTGATATATTGTGCATTACCAAGGTTTACTTTTAGTAGGTAGTTTAATCATGTTCAGAGAAATTTAAAAGTTCTTTTTTACCCTCTTAAAATCAAACCCTTCTTTGGGTTGTCAGAGGATAAATGGCACACAAACAATAAATTTACGCTATCGTTTGTTTACCTTAAAATATGATCAATACAACAATTTTCTTTCATGTTTCCTTTAAATGTTTGAGAAAAATTGAAATTTGTTTGTGGATCCATTTACAGTCCCCCCCCCCCCCTAATATATCCTTGTTTACAAAATTGACAGTATAATTCAACCCAGTCCTCTGTCTCCATCATAAATCTGTTCATATTATTTGATATAAAAGGATAAGGCATAATGTGACCCACCTCTTGCAGGACTGCTCGAAGTACGAGCACAGCGTTTGCGTTATCCTTCCCTGAGACGGCATCCTTGGAAACATGTTGCAGTTTCTTATTCTCCTTCTCGATCTTTCTGAGAGCTTTTTGGGATTCATTAAGCTGGTCTTTCAGGGCTTTGATCTCTGCCTGAAACTCTTTGTTTCTAGCTTGGGATGACTCCAATGCTGCCAGAGTAACAGGGTCCGGAATGGTTACCTTTTTAACAAAGAGAAGTGTAAAATGACATAATTATAAGAAACCTGTTTTTCCTACAAATTCTGTCAACATCAAGGAAGATTTAAGTTGTCATTTTTTTTTTTATTAGTGAGAATCAACCTTAGTGAAAGGTACTTTTAGTTATGCCGATGTCTGACCTTGACAAAAAACATGCTTTGAATTCCAATGAGAGGAACAATTTGCAGGAGGAGGGTATCGCCGATGACAACAGATGTGATAATATCTGTCAGATATCTGAGTGACTGGTGATTATTTCGGGAATTTCTGTGTTTGTGACTCTTGGCACATGGCAAAATGGTGGGTTCTGAATGGTTGACTGAAGGTGATTGCTAAATTTTTGAAACTATTTGTATATTGACTGAACATCTTTGATTGCTCATTCTTGCGTGGTTATAAAATACTGACATACTTAATATTCATATTAAATAGTATCAGTTGTTTCAACATTTCCAAAGAAATAGAAAGTACTTTGCATATCCATGCCTTCCCACCCCCTCCTGCACCTTACTATCACAGCTCATTAACCTCAGACTTACCTCTACTGTTCTGATGATGGGTTCCGGGACAGAAATCTCCTCAGGTTCTGGTATCTTCCCTTCCTTTAATTCTGACAGAGTACTTAATTGAGCTTCCAAATTGGACTCTTGACTATCAACCTCTTCTAACTGAATATGCAGTTCCTTGATGCTCTCAGGTCTATGAAAAATGAGGAAAGTACAGATTCAGTGTCACTGAGTAAAGCATCTATTAAAAGGCATCTTTAGAAGACAATAGAATCATCTTGCCCCTTCAACCAGATCACTTAATAGAAACCACAGACATCTCATTGCAGGATGCTGTTGTGAGATTACTTCCAATATTTCTGGCAAGTGCAAAATGGATATAGAACAATGCTTACTTTTAAAGTAACTTCACAAAATGCTCATTGACCAAATGACATATAAACAAACAACACAATACAATACACACACCAACAAACAAATAAACAAGCAATCATTTCATAAAACTTCACTCCTTAATGGCAATCAAGGAGGGAAATTTCTTAAAAATTAAGGTATAAAATACTTCAAAGAAACTCAAACTCACTTTATACTCCATACAGAGTTGGTCGAATGAAACATATTTATCATCCACTTTTCATTATCATTACCAAAGGAAAACAAATCTAACTACCCAAAGTAGAAAACAAGAAACTTAAGATAGATTTTTCCCAACCAATACCTGTCTTCCTCCGATGGTTCTTGCCCTGTTCGTTCTTTGAAGTCCTTCTCCCAAGTCGCCATTTCTTCTTTAAGCTTGTCTTTCTCTTCCCTGAGGATTTCCACATCCTTGTTGACATCCTCCATCTGTGCAGCGATGCTCTCCTCGTCTCTCTTAGCCATCGATGCCACGGAACGGTACTGCTTCTCTAAATTCGAGTATTTGACCCGTACGATCGCCAACTCCTGAGACAGAAGGAAGAGAGTCGTTTCGGTGACAATGCAATTATTTTGTGTATTACACAACCATCTATCCATCCTCAGAACGTGCTGCTCCATATTTGTACCTTTTTTTTTTTTTTTTTTTTTTTGGCATATTGCCATTCATGTCCCAAAAGTCAAAACTTGGAAGCAGAGATTGGGGTAAGGCCATGAAGGAGGGGTGAAGGAGGGGGGTGGGGAGGAAGTTGGAGGGAGGTCAATTATATTTCTGGGCAAATTAACCACTTCATATCCAATTCTTGCCATTTGATGATTGCATTTCGCAATAATTATTGGAAATATTGTTGTCATAAAAATCAAAAATTGGGCAATTGTTTTTCTATCATGGAAGAAGATGAGATGAGAAGAAAGATCAGATTCAGCAGGAGAACAGTTTCCATGACAACTCGACACTTTATCCCAGTACAGCAGCCCTCTGTTATCAAACGTTGTCAATTAACAGAGCAGCTAGGTCTGATTTGAAAAATAAAAGCTCTTTTCCTTTAAGTTGGTAATTCTGGCGGGCCAAACAGGCTGAAAACATGAGGGGGGCAGGAAGGGGTGAAACAGAATGACATTTGCTTTATACTTTAGGATCAAAGTTTTCATCGCTAAGTTACCTGATCAAATTATCAACCTTGTTTTCAGCAAGTAAAAAATTATTGTCTTTCTTCAAAAATTTTTTTTTTTTTTTCTTTCTTTAATATAAGCTAAGACAAATGGTTTTTGTCCGTTTAAGTCAACTTCTCAAAGACATCCTTAAAAACTCTGCAATAAACCAAATGAAATATATTTTGTTTTCAATTCTACTTAACAAACCTTCTGTGACTCTATCAATTTATCTTGCATTTCGTCTTTTTCCTTCTTGATACGATCTCGCTCTTCAGACGAAATTCCAGCGACGATAACTGCAGCTCCGGATGTTCGTACCTCTGTCTTCTCTTCGGCGTTTTCACTACCGACTGAGTCCCTGCCAGATCGGACGACGAGGGGAGCAATGCCTCCCTCGCTCAGCTGCGTCCGAAGACGCTCTATATCCTCTTCCTTCTCTTTAACCGTGTTCTTTTCGGAGGCTAGCTCATCTTCCAGTATCTGTATGTGAGAAAACGGAAAAAGGGGGAAGAAACGGGCTGCTATTAAGAATGACTTGATATGGTTTTATAGCAGGAATCGGTATTGACTTGGTTTCTGGAATCATGTTAATATGATGCATACTACAACAATGACTGTATCAAGTAAGACAATATTCTAAGCACACACTGTATAGCATGTGTTGAAGGAAAGACAGCCCATTGAGATATATAAGTAATGTTGCTATTCTGTTATTCAATGTGATATTAGACAGAAGTTTAGTTCTTTATATGTTATAGTTCAAGAAAATAGAAAACAAAAATGAGTGCCAGTCATGTTGCCCCACGCATCATGGCCTGCACCCCTCCCCCTGCTCCTAAAATGATGTAGGCTGTGAGTGAGGTCAAACTGTTGATCAAAAGGAAAGAGCGCTTTTATAGGCTAGTGGTGTGAAAATCTCGATGCTTAATCAATAATCACGAAGCGCTCAGCTTGATAACAATATACGTTGTTCTAGAAAGTTAATGTTTAAAAGGGCTTGCTTTCTTTTCATCCTCTAGACTTTTCTCTGATTCTTGAAGCTGTTTGATTTTCTCGTGGCTGGTTTTGCCATCTTCATCCATTTTCTGGGTTAGCTCCATCATTAATTGCTCCTGCAGAAGTAACGCAAACATAAAGATACAGATGAGAAAAAATATTGAATCAGCATTCCATACTTGTCCTTCCTCTCCTACCCACTCCTCTGCCCCCCACCCCCCCCTGCCTGCACCCCCTTTGAAAGACAAAAGAAACTGTTGTTCAAGGGGTCGACTTAGAGACCTATAGTAACAGTTTCATGGACTCAAGTGTCACAAAAGAAAGCTGCAGCAGCTGCAAAATCCCCTGCAGCAAGGCTGAAGATGCAGGCAATTACCTATTTGTGTGAAACTGCAGTGCATTGTGGGAATCTGCATAGCACAAAAAAGGGTCAAAGCTATACAACCTGGCTGTATATCCCCACAGCATCACAGTTTCAACACAGTGCCTTACCCGTTGAATGTGAAATCTCATTCCCTACACAATACCAGCAAGCAAATCTATTCTATTCATTTTAATAGAAAGTACATGTCACACATTCAAATGAAACTTTGTAATATACTACGTCACTTGAAAATTTCAGTAGTAAACATTTTGTGTAGCTGACTTAAATTTGTGGATATTTATCTAAAAAAAAAGAAGAATTTCAGCCCCCTTCTGATTAAATTGACATTAACCCAAGCTATTGCCTATGGCATGTCATAACTTCAACACAAATTCAAAAAATGCAAAATTACAAATATGCAAATTTAAAAAATGCAAATTTATTATGCAATTTTATTGAACATGTTTTACTGTAATCAAAAGTCATTGAGAACGCCGATGGGAGTGGATAGGATTTGATAGATTCAGAAAACTGCTAAAAACATGTAAGAGGTATTTGCCTTGCATATCATACACTACACATAATTCTTCTTGTTGGATCTTAATAGAAGATAAGGGTTTCCTTTAAAATGGCCCACCTTTTCCTTCTGTAGTTTTTCCACCTCTGTCTTGTTCATTAATAATAGTTCCTTCTTTTGTTTCATAAGTTCCTTGTTCTTCTGGGCGAGGCTCTGTTGGGAAATATTAACAATCATACTCATTGTTAAACAGAATGACAAACTGGGCTGTTTGGTCTATATATGCATTTATGGCCTGCAGTTTGCAGTGAAGGTTAATCTATTCAACAGTCTTGCCCCCATTTTGTGATAAAAAATAAAAAAATGAAAGAATAAATTAAATTTGGTTCAGTATTGACAATTTGGAAGAGGATCAAAGATGAGAATACCACACCTAGTGCAAAGTGATAAATATCTTGAGAGTCCGGTCGGACACAAGAGCAATGGTTTAGCTATGTCCCTCTTTTTCGAAAGTAAGACATAACAGAAAAAAGAGTTTTGGGATAGCTACATTCTTACTGGGACAAATTTCAGCAAAATGGTAGGTAGATATTATCAAGAAAATTATCATTTCACTCATATACCCTGTAAATCATAGGTAATTCATTGGTTATTAACAGGCAAGCAAAACACCATTTTCTTGTGAATCACTATTTGTAGGTGTAGATGGACAAGCCTTGTCTTATGGTAGTAGTTTATTCATTAATGATGTCAGTTAGCATTCCATTTCCGTGTGTCTTCAAAGAATTATTCTATAGCAATAAACATAATTATGATATTGGACATAGCAATTATCCACTTTTCACCTCGCTGTACAAAAGTTGATTTCTGAACATTGTGAAACCACGGAAACATCTGGAATTCTCTCCCTACATTATAGCTGGGTTATTAGTTACTACATAATCTAAGCTTAGTAAAAAAAAAGAAACTTTGGGGACTAAAAATGCAAATTCTTAGCAGTCAGATGTGATGGTCGTCCAGCGATGTTGATGTACGATGGATATAAGCAGAAACTGCTCTAAAACTCACGGTTAAAGAAGACTCCCAATAATTCTTGAGCCCATCTACTTCTTGTTGATGGACCAATATAACCTGCTTAAAGGTTTTCACCTTCTCCTTGTACTGGGTCCGTAAACCGAGGACGAAAATGTTGAACTGAGACTGTGTATCCAAGATGCAAGAATAAAATAAAATAAAATAGATGACTGTCAGTAATTATATATCTGACTAAAAATTAAGTTACTTATTGGCATTAATATCTGCTGATAAATAAGTATTAATTCAGGTCTCATGTATGGTACTTAAATCATATCTATTCTTTGACTGACTATTGCTATGCGACTTAACGTGTGTCTGAGTTCTTAATGTCCATTGACAGAAGTTTGCAGGTGTCTTGTTTTTTTGTGTGTCTCTACTGGACACAGCAAACTCCACTAGCAGTAAGTAGCCAGAACTTTGAGGCCCTAAACACATCCTGCTTTATAATGTATAATTGGTATGGCTGCCTGCACTAAAGAGTAGCACACTTATTCACTTAACACAAAAAAATGAGGTGTTGACTTCTGGTAGGCAAACAGTGTCGATAAAATCACTAGCATTTCATGTACCTGAGTCTCATTCTCAATTTTTTTGTGGGCGTCTTGAATTTTGTGGACAATTTCGATGTGGTTATCTTTCATCAGTTTCATGTCGTCGACCACTTTACCGATGGTATCTCGAGCCATCACGTAGGGTATGTAAGCCTGCTGTTGCTTGGCGGGTTGCGGGGGAGCTATTCGAGTCGAAGCCCTTGATACTACGCTTCTGGAATCTGGAAAGACAACAAATGTAAGAATTATAGGGACAAATTAAAGGACAAAAACATAAAAATAGCATTCCATGGTGATAATAGCTATAGAATATTTCATTTTAAAGGGGATGTGACAGGCAAATAGAGATATTTGAAAGAGGACCATAGTGGAACAAGTGGTAAAAAAACTTGTTCTAAATTGGTAAATGCTTAGAGTTTAAAGAAGGAGTTTTTCTTCTTGCAGAGCTCTCATGGCCGTAATCTGCCCATTGCTTAAAGTTCCTTAAAATAAAAAACACATTAAAAAAAATCTTCATTGGGAAAAACACAAAATATGATTGTGGTTTAAGATTGATACAGTTACCTAATAACTGTAGCACTAAAGAATTAACAGATCCCAAATTAAAGCTACCCTCTAAATCCTTGTCGAGCTTTATAAAGCTCGATGAGGATTTAGAGGTTAGCTTTAATTTGGGACCTGTAAGACTGCATTAAAAAAAAAAAGAAAAAAAAAGAGGAAAATAGGGAAAGAAAGAAACCAACAAACACTTTTACTAAGGTCATGAATTCTCGCAACTTTGACGTTTCTTTCAATTCTCATAATAATAGGAAGATCGCTAGGGTAACTTCAAGCAACATTTTTATCGTTCTTTGGAAACCACATTTTGACAAACCTACCAAGTATCATTCAAACTAAGATCATACTGATTGATAAAACTACCACAAGATTAGGAGTAATCACTCATTCCATTGGAATGTAATCATTTCAATATCCAAGGACACTTCTCATGGTAGTATAAGTTGTGTATATAGACAAAAATGACATCAAAAACATTTTTCAAAAAATATGAATTTGTCTTTACCACTTCAGGGAAACACTGACACTAATAAACTGCATTCAAACACAGACAGTGGTACAGAATGACAATGACAAATTTACCCAAATATTAGAAAAATGCTGCTTTTATGACAATTTGTAATGCCCTTAACCTGTATCATCATCTGACTCACCATCTGCAATTTTCGAAGTGCCCGTTGTTTTTCCGTCTACTTTCGGGGCCGCTGGTGTCACCTTGCTTGAGCCGGGCGTGGTCATCCCGTCGACCCTCTGGTCCTCGGCAGCCTCCTTGACACTGATCACAGACCTCATACTGGGAACGCTACCCATGTGTGCCCCCTCCCCGGGAGAGCGATTACGTAGAGGGGTTGCCCTGCCTCCCGACGGTGGTCGTGGTACCTGTTTGGTGGGCTCTTCATTCTTACCGTTATCACTCCAGGCTGCGAGACAAGAAGACAACAAAATATCTTGATATGTTTCAAAACAATCTATTAACTTGAGCAAAATAAAACAGAAAGCATAAGAAAAAAGACTCTCATATAAAATATTATACTATGGGTCCTATAACCACTTCTACCAATAGTTTCCACTTACAGGATGAATCTTTAATGACCTTACAAGAATACATATTGCAGTTGCAATGTAAAGGTCATGTTGTTGCTATGCATGGAAATGCTGTACTAGTTAAGTTTAAATCACAGTAGGTAACAAGGGATTCAAAACTAATTTGTTCAACAGTGTTCAACTACAGGAACTACAGAATGCTCAATCATCAATTAAACTTTACCTACAGGAATTCTCAAGTGTAAAATTAACCTAAAATCCACAAATAGTTTTTAGTGCCATATTTTTCTCATTTTAATGTGAAACATCCCATTGCGAGTAAAAACCATCTCGATAACATCAAAATGTTAGAACCGCCAGAACTATTCTCTGCAAGTGCAATCCAGACGACATTTGTGATATCATATTTCATTACATCATAGTAATTTTGGTGATACATAATGGCATGAAATATATCCTTTAACCGCTACCTTCATGATAAGTCTAGACATATAAACAAACCCACTTCCATTGGCAAAAGGTGGTTTTTGGTTTCTGTAACCACAGTTTGAAGGCTGACATTTGATCTTAAATGACAGAGCAGAACTGTTTTCATGTAGGATGCGAATAGAATCGTGAGAGGGTTACAAGGGTTAAAGAGGGAGGGGTTAAAGATGGAGGGGCTGAAGGGTTTCACAGCTAATTCCTGATTTAAAATACTGTACCTTCGACAGGCTCTGGTTTCTGCAATTCTTTAGGCTCTTGTGCAGGCAACACTGCATCTGTTGGTGCCACAGAATTTGTTTTCAGTTTGTGGCTGAGACTTGGGGATGCTGACCTAACAGATTTAGGCGAGACAGGGCGTTCAAGCTTAGGGGTCGAAGGCCTGCTACCTCTAGATGAGGGACCGGCAGTATCCGTGACCTGTTGGACAGGAACAAAGCATACAGGTAAACGATAATGTAAACCAGATAGCCAAGATGCTTTTTAACAGATGTGAGAACATTGACATAACTGTGCATAGAGTAACATAGACATATCAAATGTTCATCAAAGACTGACATGCTGGAAGTATATCTGTTGACCTCAAGTAAACTTTGTCCTCCACAGAAAACATGAGGGCTCTTGTACTCAATAAGGTGGATCCACATACTCAGTATGAAGTTCATCCATGTGATAACTTTTGAGTTTTTGATTTTACAAGGTTTTCAGACCTCTGTTGGCCTCAAAAGAAAACAATGGCATTCTTGTGCCCAGTAAGCCCAAGTATCAAATATGAAGTTCCCAACCATATAGTTTTGAGTTATCATGTTTACAAGCTAAGAATCCACACACACACACACATACACCCACACATGTTTGTATTACATTTAGACCGAGGACCCCATTGTATTTTCCATTGTTCAAATCCACGTACCCTAACCTTAACAATACCCCATACAATAGAATTCTTCCGAGGACGTGGTGATTCTTTAGAAATCACAACCGAGGACCTGAAATTCTTTTGTTTAAGTCCTCGGTCAGATAGCAAAACAAACGCACACACACAAGCCACACATTAATATGAATCATTTATTAACATTCTATTGCACTGAATTACATGTTTCTCTCACATCAAAATGTGTCTTAGCCTAACTTTATAGAGGTTGTCCAACTGAAAACTTTAGTATTCGGTTGGTTTTCTACACAGTCTAGAAATGATCTTTCGACACTGAAGTGTGATTTAAGCACCTGACTATCGACTCACCTCATATTAATACTGCAAGTGCAAGCAACTAATGAGAAGCAAAATTAATAGTGACTCTGATGAATGAAGCTATAGAAGAAAGCAAATCTGGCTTTAACTATTTTTTTTAACTTAAAACATATCAGCTAACATGTGACAAATGGCTAATTAAAAGCAGAACCCTCAAAACAGATTCATGAGAAGAAAAAAAACTATTTTCTAAAGTCTCTACCTTCATGTCAGCTGCTTCTCTGACGGACACAACACTGCTTCCCTTTGGGGAAAGAAACTGCACAGGGGTGGACGATCGTTCATTATCTTTTAACTTGGCCACATCTGTAGGATCTTCCTTCACCCATGCTGTTATGTAGAACAATGATTAGCAGACGAAATGACATAGACTGGTGTATGAGGAGAACATTGTAAGATAATACATATGAGGGAAGGGAGTGGAGGGGGGAGGGAAGAGCCATCTTTGGAAAGGCAAATATTGTACACTGATAAATTATGTTCTAAAGGGTAGATCTAATAAAAGTTTTGTTTCTTTTCAAACTTACAGTTGTACGATTTGGCAGATGATGGTCTTTCCTGCACTGAGGCAGGTCTTGGGGCTACTTTTGCATTTGTGTTTGAGGTTGACATTATTCTAACCACAGAAATCTCCTCTTATTCACCACCTGTAAGGAAAGAAGAAATGAGAAAAATAATTTAGATGTGAAGCAATTTAGGCATATTCGGGAAACAGGGTAAGAATGTGTGTTGTTGATAAGGAAATGAAACGAGTGTTAAAAATTGTGATTAATAAAACTAGATATGATATGAAATGTGTTGTGTTCAAAATTAAGGCTATGCAGTGATCAAAATAGATTATGATTCTGAACACTTTCCAGCCATCAGTGAATATTTATGAAAATAAAGCAGACCAGATTTGACACAATTTTCACAAAATGAGTTATAACAACACTACGAAAACTGATGACATTAACAAAAATACGATGATACAGTTTTCTGTGTTCCAAGTTCTTGAGAAATTATAACTGTCAACGACAGTATTTTCTTACAATATGTCCTAACATTATGATTTACGTGTAACAACCATACGATAGGCTGATCACTGTCTTTACAAGTTAACGATAACGGTGACATTGGTCAAAGCTTTCGCGAAGAGCTTTGTAGTGTACAATGAGTATGGGAAATGCCAAATCTGTTCAGATAGCATCTGAATTATCTGCCAAGCAAATTATTGCAAAATATTGATTTAATACTTGGAACATGTCTCCTGATTATCACGTAGTTAGTGGTTTCTTACATACAACTTCAATGTGCTGTACTGCATTATTAATACTTGTCAGCTCCTAATGCATATTTGGCAGATTCGGCAGTCTAAAACTACTGTAGTTTGGTCTACCCAGAAACATTTACCCTGGTATAGTAACCCTTCATGAAAATTTGTACAATTCTCAGTGGTGACACTGCGATATTCACAGGTTGTTCAGCCTACTGTAACTAATTTTGATATCCACCATGTATAATTGGGCCATACCATATCAATTCACCTCAAAAAGGTAAAGATAAATACACCACCATCTGGTGAAAATGGATCGGGCCTACAAAGTTTAAAGGCCCAATGCAGATGGGAAAGGTGTCTTTTTAAAGCTAATGCAAAGGGGACTTTCAATTATCATGTTGGCTACATTAATAAATAATTGACCGTTGGACCTTCACTTTGACCTTGGAAATGTCCTTGCGCAACCATTTTGTTTTCTTCAAAATTCAAAATTTTGAGATATCCTACCTATAATTTCAAAGAAATGTTTCATTGTTTCTTATCTTTTGAAGCTCTGAAACAGGCACTTTAAAATAGTCATCTCTGCAATAATATAAAGTTATAATGCAAAATACACTGAGTTACAAATTGTAATGCAAAGAGAGTGATGTTGCAGTTGAATGCTCTCTTGTATTACTAATTACGCAAATAGGTTTGTGTGTCACTTTTTCTGCATCTTCACTGCCCAATACATTAGCTTTACAATGGTGTATTTTCCATAATGTTATGTGACATGGAATGACCCACTTGTAATACCATATGCATGTAACTACACTGTTTTAATGACAACTTGTGTGAGGGAGCTCCTACGATTGACCACTGCGTTGACTGATACTGACCACCCCTGTGAGTTGACAGATCTACTGACCACCTGCTGTGGACAATATGACCATGAAATGTCCTATATCTCATCTCTTGTTAGTTTCACTCATACTGTATATCGTTTCCTCCTTGTCAGAGTCAGACTTGGTAACCGATCGAATAAACACACATCGAGATACATTTTAAGAGTTGAGTTTTACTTTGATCTTTTATGTGTTCTCATACATTGTTTACTTGAGTGAACATGACAGTTTTTTCACTTGCACTTTTCACTTATTTTCACTTACATCTTAATATGATTCCGTTTTTGCACTTTTCCTTAAATGGTATAATGAACGTGGAGTGATTAAGATTTTGTCCCATTTTTTTTATAAAAGTTCTGTAAATATTGAAAATTTTCTCTTAAAAGCATGCAAAAATTGGACCCAAATATACTTTAAAGTATTCCTTTCCATGCTCTTAGGCCTAAGTTCCCTAACATTTGACTTGCAAGATTTGCCTGCGGTACATAGTCTTTAGTAAATAGTAGAGCACCTTGGTAACCATTGCAAAACTATTTTGTATTTAGCAGTCAATTTGCTGTTCGATTCACTTCACTTTTGAATGAAACATTGACCGAATTTCGGCTCAACTAGGCACAAGCCACTGTCAGGCTAGGCCTATATTATATGTCAGTATTGCGAAGTTCGGAACACTGCGAATTTCGGACACCCCTAAGAAATACACGATTTCACCATGACAACCTATAGCAACAGCCAATTTCACAAAAAACTACAAAGCAACAGTTATTTGCTCTCCAAAATGACCTGTGTGCAAGTAAGTACTTACATATTTGTCAATAAAATGAGAGAGATCTATGAAGTCTGTTATAATTACTGAAAGAGCAACTTCGCCACCAATTTTATCACCAGCGTCACACTGTGGGTTGGGTGTCCGAACTTCACAATACTCTAGCAAAGAAATATAGGCTATACCAGTTCCACAATCACGAAGAATCTTCTTGGAATACAACGTGAAAACAGTTTGCAGGAAATAAAGTTTGGCCGTGTATCGTAATATAACACAATTCTCCCACCATATCAAGTATATTTTCAGGTGATTAAGACCAGAAGATAAAGTTTAAGGGTGTTTTAAGGCTTAGCCTAGGTGTCCGAACTTCGAAGTGTCCATGCAACTGGTCCTTTGTTTTTTCCACCAAAAATACTCCACGGCACCTAGGTCTAGCAAATTTACTGTAGGGTATACGTTTGGGTCGAACTGGGCTAGTCTACCCCGACTCATTATGCCTAGTTCTTCATATATAAACAGACTAGCCTAGGCCGGTATGATTCACACTGCGCACTAAAGTTATTCCCGAAAGCTAGCCTACCGTAGGCGTAACGTCAAAGTGCGTGTCGATAATGTAGACTAACGTTAAGCCTAGCCTAGCATTTGTTAGATCTAGCTCCTTTTCGAGTGCAGAGCTCAGTTAACAGGCCAAAATTTCAACGTTGGAAACTTTTAATAATTAAAACATACATTGGTTCTACCATTAAGTTTCAACTTTACAGCAATACATACATATTGGAAAATATCAGTCACGATCAAACTTTCACCAAAACGTCAATTATCGGCCATATTGTATTTTGGTTACTTGGCAGCCGGAGAAGCTGACGTCATTACCGAAGTGACTAGATTTAGGTACTAAAATGTGCCCAAAAAATTCTGACTTCTTTTTTGAAACGAGAGTAATTAACAAAAGCTTTTATTTTTTATTATTGCTTTACTCGTTTAGCGTAAAGCTAATCTCCCGATGCTCTGGAATAAAGAAACTACAAGTAGTATAAAGCAATATAATCATAATAAAAATAAACTAGAAATTCAAACGTAAACGATAGAAGGACCATGAAAAGAAAAAAATACATAGCCTACGAAATAGACAATGGCATGAAACACAACATGGAACAATCAAATTATTCCACCCTCTCAAAATAAATTATTTCGTGTGGTGGACCTTATCGGGAATGGTTATATACATTATTCGTGTGACGTGACAGGTCCACAAGGTAGACCATTTAAAGACCATTTTAAACGTTTCTCGAGTGGAGGACCTGTTCAAAGTTAAAAAGTTCTTCAGATCTATATATAGTCAAATGTTGCATTGAGAATAAATCTTGCTGCAGCTTTCAGTAGACGACTAAGTCTCTGAGAACAATTCTGGTATTAGTCATACCCCATACTAAACTACAATAATCTATATAATCAGATATACCCATTATACTTATACTAACTTTTTTCCATATATTTGTACCACTGGCCCTCACTTCACAAACTTATTCAGGCGCGTATCCAGGATTTTCAAACCGGGGGGGGGGGGGGGGGGGGGCGCGAATTACTATCTAAGCGGAGCGCCACCATCGGTTGGCGCGCATCGTACAAGAAAATTTCTTATTTTGATACCCCCCAGATCACCGGAAACGGCACTTAATTCTCGGGCTTGAAATGACCAACCAGATGTACACTTTTTGCCTGAGAACCAAGTATTTCCTAATAGTTTTTTTTCCATCCATAATCTTTTTGAAGATTGTCAACCCGGCAAACATCATGTTCGATCTGATCGCATCTCCTGTGGGTCTTTGCTTTTGTAGGTGATTCTACGTCGCGGCCCACAATACCCGTCAGCCCCACTTTTCAAGGTTTTAAGCCCCATATTTGTTCAGAATTTGAAAATTCACATTTCTCGTGAATAAACTCACTTCAAAACATACCCATAATGTTGTACAAAATTTCATCTATGGACAACCAATATAGAAAAACTTCCTTCAACCCCTAACAGACCGGTCAAAATTGCGCGAGTAGAGGGAAGTGTGATGCAGAATGTTGGTCAGAAATTTTCGAAACTTCAGACACAGTTAATGTATTGGTGTACAAATATTAAAACCTCTTATAACGGCTATTATAAAACTTGGTTGAAGGAAATGTAAAAATAGCAGATATTTCCGAAACCGAACACTACACACATAGGCGTAGGAGGCGCGGCGGCAGTGGCGGAGCTAGGGGTATTGGTCAGGAAGGGCGAGAATGGTCTGTAGGGGCGCTTTCGACACTAAGCGGAAGCCACCACTGGTTGGCGCGTAGCGTACAGAAAATTTTTGAGTAAAGATACTCCCTAGATCGCCGGAAATGACCCTTTCCGGGCCTGGCTAATTTGCAGATAAACGAAGAATAAGGTGTCATCGCCAAATTACACCAACAAAATATGACAAATGTCAATAAGTAGATGAGAGCGCAATAAAAAAAGTCAATAATCTAGAATAAGTAAAAAGTGGTAAAGAGCTGAAAAAAGGCGCCAGCAGTTCATTTGAGTCCGTCAGGGCGGCATCCGCCCCCATGACCGTATGGACGCTCCGCCACTGCGCGGCGGGGGTGCAGCCCCTAATTCTCCATTACTAATGTAAAAGAGAGGTTTGACATAATTGGACCTCCATGCTTTTTATACATCTACATGAAACATGTCGTTGTTTACATTAGCATCCCGCGATATACTGAGCAATTTTAACGGAACGTACGGTACATGATGGCATGCGATGTAATAACCGAGGCTTGCTTATATGATATTGACATTAACACGTTGAGCGCACGCGAAAATTTTTGGTTATTTTGTCAGGCAAGTCGGACAGTTTTGAGGCTTTTCATCCTGGAACGCCATTTTCATGCTCACTGATATGATGTGATATCTGCTGTTTGCGTTACAAATTCAAGCAGGCGCGTATCGAGGAATTTGTCAAGGGAGGGGCGAAGCCTGTAGGCAAATTATCTAAGCGTAGCGCCACCATAGTTTGGCGCGAAGCATACAAGAAAATTTTGGCCGAAAATGCCTCCCAGATCGCTGGAAATGGCACTACCCAGGACCTTTTGTTAGCGCGAAGCGTACATGCAAATTTTGGCCAAAAATGTCTCCCAGATCGCTGGAAATGACACTTCCCAGGCCTTGTAAGTTGCATCTAAGCACTTTCTATTTTGAAATTACTTAGCGATATCATTTAAAAAAAAATGCTGAATGGGGGGGGGGGCGGGCGGTCGCCCCCATCCCAAAAATCGTCATGTTCCCCGACGACGCTGTCGAGTTCGAGACCAGCCACAGTTGGTTTCATAGCACAATTCTACACACGCGTTGTGATAGACCATATATAGTATATATATAGATCATTAGTGAGAGAGGAATGGAAACGTCAAAAAATGGAGTTGTCGGTGTAAGGGGTAGGGTGAGAAATCATTGATCAGTCACTGGCTACCCTTTAGCGCTGTAATGATGTCACTGTTCCTCTTTCTCTTCCCGATGTCTTCGCGTTTTTCTTTTACTCCCTCCTTTTCTCCTTTTTCTCTCTTTCTTCATTTGCTTTTCCCTTCCTTCCTCTCCTCCTCCTCTTTTTCCCCCTTTTTCCTTTTTTCTTCTCTTTTTCTTCTCTCCTCTTTTTCTTACCCGGGGTCGCGCGCCCCCAACGCCCCCCCTGGATACGCACCGTGTTATTAATCACTCTGGTTAAGCACGTAAGCAACTGAGTATAAGTTATCTGCTTGAAGGCTACATAGACTACTAGGGGGGGGGGGCGGGGCTTTTAATCACTCACATGAAATTGTTTTCAATTGTTCACTTCATTCCAACTGAGTATTTGGAATGAAGTGGACAATTAAACATTTTGCAGAAAAATGTTGAATTGACGAGATACGATAAGTCGACAATTAAACATTTTGCAGACATTTTTCAATTGCTCAGAACGAATGAAGTGAACAATTGAACAATTTGTAGCAAAATGTCCAATTGACGAGATACGATAAGATGACAATTAAACATTTTGCAGACATTTTTCAATTGCTCAGATCGAATGAAGTGAACAATTTAACATTTTGTAGCAAAATGTCCAATTGACGAGATATGATAAGTTGTCAATTAAACATATCCAAATTGATGAGATATGATAAATAAGTTGTCAATTAAACATTTTGCAGATATTGTTCAATTGCTCAGTTAGAGCAACTCAGCAATCCAAAAGATTTTATCTTGTTATTTCATACAATTTACTGAAAAATGTCAATTTATGGGGCAAAGTTTTTCTCATGTTAATGGCACTTTAAGCTTCCGTAGATTAGCATTGCGTTTCAAGTTTAATTATATTCCATAGAGACAATTATATCCTGAACTTACTTGAAGCTAGCGAACAGGGTCAACCCACCAAATAGCAAAATTAGTACATAAATAAACCGAATTGAAGCTGGCGAACGTTATACAACGCCGTTGTTCTATCAGGCATTTTTTTTTAAAGTATTCAAAATCATACGAAGTGTTGTACGGCGGAGTATAAAGATCGCGAGATGGTGCGGGGGGGGGGGGGGGGGGTGAGACACCACACACACCCTTCTATCGACGTCCCTGACATCAGGTACATATCTTTCATTTCATATTTGGTAACCTTTTTTTTTAAATCTGTGCCGAAAAAGGCTCACCAAATTGGTGGATCCATGTTCCGAAGTTAATCAATATTCTAAACTGATTAATGAACATTATGTACATTTTTCTACAGTAACAGCATATACGTTACGTGGACATATCTTTCTGAACATCATGCATCAAATTGCGAGCAGCCTTTTGGTGTGGTGTTTCATGAGGGCAAAGTAGCAGGTGATATTTAAGTGTAGAAATGTTTTCAACATGAAGGTCAGTCTCTTTTATGTACATTAGAGTCATGTAGGAATCCGCACCTCTACCTGTTTATGTCCGTAATCAAGAATTATGAATACGTCGGATATCGAATGAAGTACTGATATTAATTACTGCGTCTTTTTGACTGATATTGGTCTTCGTCGTCCGCGACTCCTTGCAACGTCATCTTATTTACTCCAACCGTGTATTGCGCGACAAAACTCCTTTCGAAATCTGAAATTTTGAAATTACCGTTTGGACGTTTGCCAAAATGGTAGTCAGTGTGCAAAACGTTAATTTGTAAGATCTTTACCGTTTTGCTCACTTAGCATATGCCACCAAAACGGTAATTTTTAGATTTTTGACGTCTTGTCAAGATTGTATCAATTGTGCAAACGGTAATTTTCAATCCTTTTGATGTTTTTCAATGTGTGACAGTCGCCAATGTGCATGTTTACATTCTATGCTTCGTAATTACGAATCGTGACTGAAATACAAAGGAGACACGTTGTGCCTTTACATGAAGTGATGTTACTTTGTTACATTGCGTGTCCGTTAGATGCGTATTTTTTTTAATCATAAAATAGTTACATTAATTATATTCTGTGAAAAAAAATGGCATAAGTACCTATCACGGAAACACTTTCCATAAAAAGTTGAAGAATATTAGTTGAGTGTTTAAGAAAAATTTCAGATATATCATTTTAACTAAAATTTAATAAGTTGACCTCTTAGGTCAGGTACCATGAATAACCATTTTTCTTTTCGTAGTCGGCATACTTGAGGTACCCATTATGCAAGACTATTGAAGGTTTCCCCATGAAGATGTAGCAAAGAGTCACTTTTCACCTAATTTGACTTTCCTTTGACCTTTCAGTCTAAATGTTCGTGAAAAACACAAGTTTCCATATTAATATGCGCAGCATTCTTACCAAGTTTTCAGAATATCGGCAGAGCCGTTTAGGAAGGAGTTTGTCAAAGAAAATTGCGGTAAAACGTACATGTAACATTTGACACCGTAGCCATTGACCTCAGTTACCATGGTAACCACATACTTTGATAATATTTCACATGTCGATTATAAGTTTCAAGGTCACATACATTGATATCGCAATCAATCACTTTTCAATTAATTTGTCTTTTGACCTCTGACCATTAATTTTTCGTTCCGAAAGTCTACAAAGCACAAAACCCTACCATAAAGCACCTTTTTACTTCAGATGGAAGAAAATCCACAGACTACTCAAGGAGGAGTTACAATGATATAGAATTGCAGATCTATACTTTTATTTTGCAGCAATATTTGATTTCGACGACAATTTCTACGTAAATAGCTAGTAGACAGACACACTGAGCTGAATTAAGGTTTAATGAACTCAAACATTGAAAATACACTTAGTTTTCAACATGGGTATGTAAACCGCGAAGGACAAAGTACATAACTTATATGCCATAGAGATATCATAATTTCTAGCATATCATAATTATTAAAAGGTCACGATACAACACATCTCTTTTATTGACTTCTGCAAATGCCAACTTCAAGGGAGTGACAACTCTAGTCTAGTAAACACATGATCATAATCCCCCCTCCACGCCAATGGAACTCTCCATATTAATGAGATAGTATAGTATAATATGTGGTGCTGGTATCGTGTAATGTTTAATGCGTCAAACGGTCCAAGAGCTTCCATATTCCTAAGTTTAATACACAAAGCATTGATACAGCACTGTACAACAACTTAGAATCTTGAGAAATTCTTGTTTCCAACAGAATCGATAAAATGCACTGCCTTATCGTCTCAGACCCAAAAATCGTAATGTTTTTCTTCAAATGCATTCTTCTTGGAATCGCGTTTATTTCACCATTTTGTTGCCTTACTGGTAAGTATATATGAATGTTCATTATTGTAACTTATCTGCACTACATTGTAGTTTAATATAAGAAAAGTATATAGGCTACATAACTTTATATGCCATATAATTTAATATTCATATACATGGTACAAATATCTGTGAAAATTGAAAAGTCTTAATCGAGCTTCAAGCAAAGAACATCTTTACTGTCAAGTTCGATACGAGAATGCAGCCATGTGATAGTGATTTGATGTTGTACACACGTATTACTGCAAGTATGTTTATGTATTTAACACTATTCATTTTAATTTAGCCATTGATTATTTCTTGTAAGGTAATGTTTTCATTCATTATGTTAAGCCCAATTGCAATAATATTGAGCATGCATATTTAAGGTCATGAATACAACGGGAAAAGATGATGATTTCAGTAAAGTGAACCGGACAAGTCAGTAATTTATGCAATATTATATCAGTATTGGGTGGATATTAGTACACTTCTAGGCTCTATCTGCCATTTGATGCTAAAATCCAAAAACAATAGATCATAAGCTTGCCTGCCTAAAGTACAATTTACAACAAGATACCAACTAAAAGTAGACAATTTCGAAGCGAACATGCGAGTGATCAAAAATAATGTGAAAACGTTTTAGAACAACACAACCGTCCATAATAGTCTGAACACTGCAATTTGTATTTAGTATGACTAGGTTTAGAAACTCACACAAACGGACATGTTTTACCCCCTCCCCTTTCCCCCATATATAAACTTTCACATAAATACATAAGCACACAGTTATACTGTTGTAACTAATTCCAACAACGCAACTTGAACCGTTGTAATACTTTCAAGTTACTGGGGCATGGTGGTTGGCGTCTATTAATAATCTAAAGTAACTGTTCAAAGTCCATAACTGGAATTTACATTACTATAATAGATACGTTGTTGGATGATAAGGGATGTACGATCATAATGGATATGTGATAAGTGATCAAAGTTCACATGAAAACGTTTTTGGAGATTACAAATTAACGAATTGAAAAACATACACTTCTGTGAGCAAACAGGAAGTCACAAAAAATAATATATGGTACATGCAAAGTATTGACAAAGCCATCAAACAGAGATGGAAAATACATAGAGCTAGCTGCTTACAAATCTGAACAGTATAAGGCAATGTAAAACTGGATTTTCTTTGGGGAGGGTGATGGCACATCTGTGTAAATGCCAACAACCGTTGCCTTTAATAACTGTAGGTAGTGTAATCATGCGTGGACATGATATGGATATGTATGTGATGACGGTAGAGATAAAATGACGCACCATTAACATATACTTTCATATTCACGAGATAATGCTGAAGGTTACCGCATATTGTTAGCTGTGGCATTAACAATGCCCGTATGTGTATGTATCTCTTGATACAAATATTAATTATGTTGCTTATAAAAATCGCTGTTGATAATAGTGAACATCAACTTTCGCTTTTTAACAAGACGTATCACATAGTTACAAGTACGTGTTTATGACTAGATAGCAGGTCTCACAAATATCCACATTTTCGCTAACAGTGAACATGATTATCATCATATGTGTGGGTCTGGAGAAGATATGATACTTTGCATACGTTACATTTAATGTGCAATGAATTAGTTTTCATCTTACACTGTCCATTTCCTCATGTAACATTAATATGGGCTAATTGGGAAGTCCTCAGTACAAGTATGCAAACTACAGAAGCTAGATTCATTTTATATATCATCCTCTTCCACCTGTCACTCCCAATTTATTCTGATAGTACTAAAGTGCTCTTCGAGACCAATGGTTAGAACCGAATCACACCCATTGAAGACTTGCTCCATATACAAATCACTTGTTGTGCTAGTGTATGAATCTGCGCTAGTTAAATTGAGATAATTAGCGCCTTAACGCTGATTAACTGCTATCTGCATTGAGTAGCACTCCGTACAGGTTTGCTTAAATAAAAATGGTGCCATGAGCAGTTGTTCATCTCCATAATTTAATAGTATCCTTCATTCAGTTTCCTACTGTACGGTTCTTCTGTAGTGCTGAAGGAGAGCTGGTAACCACCTTCATGTTCCTGGTTTGCATCCTTGAATAAAAAGCCATTTTAGTTTGAATTAAAACGTTTTTAGCAATACAAACCCGAGACCGAGATATGTATTTTGAAAGACTAGGTTTAGGACTACCGTTTTTAGAGTATGGATTCCTTGTTTGTAATGGAGCTTATGGACTACGTTTGCAATTAACTTTTGTTGGTTTCTTATCTTAATTTGAATACATTTGTGTATTATCACCCGATACATACAGAGAACACAGTAACTACTATGTCTTAAAATTGTAAACCATGAAAAAAAAAAAAACTGGATGGTGCTATCAATCGGTAGCATGTGCCAGTAGGATTACAGTAATAACAGAGAATATGTGTAATCCCAACAAATCCAGTTTGATACATTTGTTGGGATTAGACATATCCTCAGTTCTTACTTCAATCCTAATAGCACATGCTACCGATTTATCAGATTTATCAGCACGATCCAATTTTTACTGTGGCACGAAACTTTGAAATTTACAGTAGTTGGAATTATATAATTTGATTGTTTGTTATTTCTAAATTGTCGCCACACAGTATTACAATTTATTTATAGTTGATTAATTTTTTATATGCATTTCAATAATTCTTTGTCGTCTTGAATTATTGGTTTCCAGGCTTGCTAGTTATACTGGTGCTTGATAAGGAAATATGCTATTTTTGCTCACTTAGACGACTGTGATGATAAGAACTAAACTTAATATATTACTGATTAAATAATAGATAAGTTAGTTCAATACATTTGATAAACATGATGGAATTCAAGTGACACGTATGTCAATTCTCTTCGTATCTCGCTCACTTTGTAATGATTCTGTCGTTTGCTCTCACAATACCGGTATCAATGGTATATACGAGGCCTAACTACAAAACATGACAATATTAAGAACTCTAACAAGGCTTACTTGGGAGGGGTGGGCGGGTGTGGGTAAGGAGAATCGACGTTGGGTGGGTTGAAATAACAAGTTAACATATATCAGCTGAACTACTGCGTTGGAGTGATTTTTGGGAGCTTGAATTGTTTTTTGTGTTTCTGTTAGCTAGTTAGGTTCAAGCTGCTAACTACAAGGAAAAACATAAACTAATCTCAAGTAAACCCCTAGTTCAGCTATCTGAATGCTAACTTCTTTTATTGATATTCTTTTTACTTCCTTCACATTCTAGGGGATTGTGCCAACATCAGTGAACGTACTGCATTATATGCAACGCTTCTAAACAGTAGCACGTACAATCCTTATGTGAGACCTGTAGAAAATTCATCTCTACCAGTTTCTGTTCAGTTCCGTTTCGCACCGGTGATACATTATTTGGTAAATAAATTTGAAGTACCCTCTTTCCTTTGTTCTCATCTTAAAGGCTTCTCGTTTGTTCTTTTCATTGTTATATATGAAAAGTTTTCATCATTAAAAAGGAAGACAAATCGTTTTTAAATAGTGGTGTAAATGAAACGGGAATCAACAACATTTTTCGTGAGAAGATTTTTGGAGATAATTCATTGCAAAACCCCTTACCGCTATGTCCGTTTTCTGTTGTCGGTTTGAAGACCTCGGTAGATCTCAATGGAACTTTTAAGTGACTCCATGCATGTGTTTTCGGATATGCGAGCCTCTCGTATGAGAGCGGTATTGATTTCTCGAAGTAAAATATTAACATTTGCCCGACAGCTAAGTAGCCAAGTTAAATTTTATTCGAGTTTGGTAGATTATCTTGGCAAGGCTTAGTCCAACTAAGACTTTTTGGTCCGGTTTTCTCTATATAAACCTGGGTGTGATTAGACTTCCTTTTTCGGATGGAGGGAATGCTTTCTGGGGTGGCAGGCAGAACCTACTTCCTAGATGAAATATTTGTTTTGACAACTTTGTGGGGGTTATACGAATAATTTGGCGCCTAGGCCGCCAATACCCTCTCCAAGTGGCCATAAACTATTTGGTATTTGGTGATGCTGATGCAACACTAACGTGTGTCAAATATGCATTCATTTGTTTCTTTCAGGTTGAAGGTAATCAGGAAATGCAGTTAAGAGGCATGATGGCTTTGGTATGCAATATATTTCTATTGTTTTTCGAGTTCGGGAGGCTGGCAGTTTTTCACTGTTCTGGATTTTCTAACTTACTTCAATTTAAGTTATATAAATATATATATTCATTTGCCTTTGTCGTTTACCTCCATTTCATTTAACAGTCTGTTCAAAAGTATCTCTATCGAGATCCGGCTTTTGGAATCTCAAATGATTTCGAATTGGTTAGCATCATGTTTGATCTCTAGAGCATGACAAATATGTCACCAAAACAGGACTATAGTATTGTTCGATACAGGTGGCAACGCCTACAGTGAAATTACGACCTTCCTTACCGGTTTCGAACCTCTGGACATACAATCAGTGTCAATAGCTGGTTAGGGTGTCCGTATATAAAGCGGGAGGCCCGGGTTCGAATCCCGGTGGAGGCTGGAAGTTTTTTTCACTGTTCTGGATTTTCCAACTCACTACAATTTCAATAAATATATATATATATATATATATATACACATATATATATATATATATTATATAAATATATATATATATTATATAAATATATAAATATATATATTTATATATATATAAATATATATATATATGTATATATATAAATAAATATATATATTTATATATATATATATAAATATATATATATATGTATATATATATATATATATATATATATATATATATATATATATATATATATATATATATATATATATATATATATATTTATATATATATATACATACATCCTTTCTTTTTATTTGGCAAATGAATCGAAAAACTTACATAGTACATTAAATGCCGCCAAACCAACACTTCAGCCTAATGGGATTAAAAAAATTATGTTTTTTCCCTCAGATTTGGGATGACCATCGCCTTGTGTGGAATCCTCATGATTATGGAGGTCTTCGTAGCTTAGATCTACCAGTAAATAAAATATGGCAACCGGAACTGGTCTTGTATGAAAGGTACCTAGGCAAAACTCTAGAAAAAAATCGTTTATTATGTTAAAGAAGATACTTATGTAAACATACGGCACCACTAGCTGTCTAGGGAAGCACACACCATTCCTGATCATTCGTGTAACATGTGCACTGCCGTGGTATTTGCAGTTTTGTCCATCCGTTAACTGGAGTTAAATTCTGATACTGCGCCTTTAGCCTATGGTTTACTTCAGAAACTTTTTTAGACTTCCACCTCCTTGTGGTGAAACTGTATGTTTCAATAAATAATATTCCATATTTTTCCAAACTGTCCAGTCACGTTTTCATAAATGTTTTTGAGAAACTAGTAAGTATCCTTAAAGTGATTCTTAAAAATAGTTTTTGCTGGCTTGCCTGGGTACATTAGTTCTTATGATTTTTGCATTCCTTCATAGATAATTTCAAGCCGAGCGCGATGCTCCAAAAGTTATGCTTACGAAGGCAAAATGAAACGTTTACCAAGTTCGGTACGGAATGATATCTATTGGGTAATATGTGACCTGTTTTCCATGGTTCTAATTTCCCGAAATGTTAAATGGGTTCATATTTTGTTCCATACTAGGATTCCCTCTGACACTGACGGCAATATCCAAATAGAGACCGAAGTTGCGAAAGTTCTTTCTAACGGAACAGTTTACTGGTATACCATGGCATCAACGAGATCATTCTGCTTCATTGATATAAGGAAGTTTCCATTCGATAAGCAGAACTGTGACGTAACGTTCACAACTTGGATGCACCCGGAAAACGAGGTAATGGTTACGTTGTAGCAAAATACATCGAAAATGTTTAAGTGTATAATGTAGGACTACTTGATTAAAGAGGGGATCATCATGGTGGGTGTTCATGTCTAAGAATGGTTTATCTACATGACTAAAACACCACCCATTCACTATACTCCCGGTAAATGCAGCTGCAAACGCCAAAGATTCGCTGTCGAAGTATTCCCTAGAGACCTCCCGAGCAGACACTCTTGCAAAAAATCGAAGCTTCTCAGGGCAGTTCGTATGACGGTAGTAAAGGGACCATTTCAGCCAAAGCCGACTCCACGATTTTAACTGTTACGGCGTCTTACAGTTTACTACGTAACCTACAGGTACTAAAACACACCCTCTTCATCAACTGAAATAGTCTTCCCCAAAATCTTCCGATTCCGAGGAAATGGGACTTCACCTCTCAGAACATTCGAAAGCTTTGACGAAAATTATTTTCTTGAAGAAGAAGAGGAAATAGTCTGCGAGAATGATGAAGATATCACTGTTTTTGCCCTATCAGCTTGAACCCGCTCCCGACGGTTGAGACGCGTCGCTGCCGATGGAAGTCCCCGAGAACAACTGTTGGACGATCCTGAACCGAAAACTGGTCGGTTGAGCATCAAAACCACCGTTATTAAGACTATAACATGATTTAAATTTACTCGAATGTCGATGATCCTGCCATTTAACTTCGTAGCAAAGCTTCTGGAAGTTTGTTACTTATAGTGCAAGGAGATTGTGACATTCTGTAAAGTGCAAGTACAACCATATAGTACTACTAGTAGTATCATGGGTCAAGACCTAACTAATAGACGTTGTATCACAGGCTAGCCTGTGTAAGTTGTATCATCCAACTGTTACGTTTAAATCATAACACAACGCCAGTTTTACCACAAAAGAAAAAATTGCAGATTTAGTATTGATTGTTCTAAATCGAACTGGCCTTAAGGTTTGTGCAAAATACCATGTAACCATTAAAAAATCGTCATTTGCTGCATCAAGGAGTACTAGGATGTGGAACAAGTAATTTTTCAATAGTGTAGGCCAACATGCCCTTGTAGTGTTATAACCCAATCGTGTCCAACTTCTTCGATGTCTGTCATCTTTTGGAAAAGCGTGCAAGTGAAATCCGTCTTTACTTGTGTTGGAGCAACCTGCAACCACACATCGGTTCGGAGTAATTAAGAGTTACGAGATAAATTCATGTAAAAACAAAACTCCAACACCAAATCTCCATTACTACAGAGCACTGCAACAGTGTAATGTTGTGTGTTCTCAGACTTGTATGACGTTTATGACGTCACGCGCATATATATACAACAATTTTTACAAAGTTTTTATTACCCTCGTAATTTTGAACGTTAATTCCTCGATGATGCAAGCTTCGTTTGACACAAATTGGTTATATTTGGAAAGCTATTGAATTCGGTTGGTTATAGCAACGGTTGCCATTGTTGTAGTTAATTTTCCTGTGTAGCGATTCTTAGGAGCTCACCCATGGTACGTTGTCCGAAAGTCCATATCTGGGAGACGTGTAAAAAGCTGTCCGTGTGTATGTCTGTTACATCGACAATTTTGTGTAAAAAACTCCTCGTAAGCGGACTATGCCGATTTTCTTCACAACTGCTAGGAAGTTGCCCCACGACTAGAACTTCTATCTCGCAGACCCTAGGAACGAAAGGTCAAATATCAGAAGTTGCATAAGGTGAAAAGTGTCAAAGGGCAGATTTTCAATCTTGTTTTGGAGGACAAATCTTGAATAGCCCTTACAACCTTCGCAAATTAAGCTTTGTCAAAATATAATGATTCAATTATGGCAACTAAGGTCAAAGTCATGGTATTTTGTTCTATGCGGCGTTCATAAGCAATGTTGCGATGAGATTTGCAACTCCGTAGATTGCCCTCAAGTTTTGTTTGTAATCTTAAATATTTTTTGTCGTACCGTATGTAGCTCTTTCTTAAAGTACTAATATGTTGCTAATTGCTATGTAGCTAATTGGTTTTTGTTCCTTCATGAAAAAAAGGCATACGGCAATTCCCCCAAAAAATTGTTTATATAAAAGTAATACTGATTATAAAAAGGGAATCGTATCAAATATAGATTAAGTTCACTAATTAGTCCTCGATTTACGGTTGTGACAGTAAAAGAGTTCCTTGAGGAATTTAAATTATTGGAACCGTTTACCAGTAATATATTTCGTCTAGTTATTCCACATCAGCATATATACTTCGCGACATAAGTTTCGGTTCCTCTTGAATATTCTCAAAAGTTGTTAAGATGTAGTACAGTTTTCTAATTCTTATTCCAAGATGGTAATGACTCTAAACAGAGGCAGTGTGTGTGTACTGGTTTACGTATACTGTTCTCATACATCGCAATACACTCTACTATCACCGACCTGGACTTGATGGATTTGATGGATCAGATTTGAATATAAGATGTATGCTATATAAATTATACACCATATCGTATATTGTCTAATATATTATATATTATGTGGTACTGTCTAAATTAGTTATATATATCGTTTTTTGGTTAATTCTTATTTTCCGTGACACCCGCACTTGCCTATAAGAAATGAAACGTGTGTTCTATATGTGGATAACAATCTATGTGTTATTTCACGCTATTTCAATAGCAAATTGTATGTATTCCACGTATTTCATGTATGTTCTGTTATTTTACAGCAATTACTTTACCACTACAACGAT
Organism: Apostichopus japonicus; assembly: GCF_037975245.1. Lineage (NCBI taxonomy): Eukaryota > Metazoa > Echinodermata > Holothuroidea > Aspidochirotida > Stichopodidae > Apostichopus > Apostichopus japonicus. The sequence continues at coordinate 8,658,904 of NC_092573.1, forward strand.
TTATTCATAAACGACACTTACAAACAAAATGAAGCAAGTGCTGGTGAATGGGATATGACGCTCTTCCATTATGACCCTAACTACCGATGTCTTTACTGTGTAGAGGACCAATCGTACATAACGTATAAAGTCACACTGGAACGGTATAAACCTGGGCTCGCCATGCTTTGTTTCGTGGCACCTTGCATAGTGGTGGAAGCCATGACTTTCCTTGTGTTTTGCTTTCATGTCGGAGATGCTGAAGTTGCAACTTATGGCCTCACGTGTGTCTTGGCTTTGGTGGTTTTCTTACCGATGCTGTACAATCTGCTACCTGACACTGGTGTCTGTTATGTAGGTGAGTTCAATGATTGATATGCCACTTAACTCGAGAGCGATTTTTTTCCTGTTTGACCATTTAAAATAGTGTAACGTTGACCAGTGTCTCCCGAAGTCCAGCTGCTTGAACTAATAAAAGCTTTAACACATATCAAGACAAAAATTGGAGAAGAGGTCGATGACTGGTTGATCTCTTATTTATTGATGTATTCAGTCGATCTTTGATTCACTGGCATATGAATTTACCACAATTTAATCCTTAGATCACAAGTCCACTGCCTAAACCACTTGACCACAACGAAGACATACGCCCACATGAAACACATGGTCTAGCGTTGTGAGCCCCCCCCCCCCTAGTGAAGTCGAAATTACAATTATCGAACCCCTATAGAAAGTGACAACAAATATGATGTCTCTTAAAACTAAACCCTCGTTTCTTGTTACTTAAGTGCACTTAGCGCAAAGATAGTTTTCTTAGAATTTCCTAGGTGTACAAACAATATCCCCGTCACCCCAAAGATACCCGATTTTACCTTTCCTTAGACAAACAATTAAACATGCACGTCATGCCAAGCACATAATCGTGTGATAGAACAGATATACCAGTTAAGTGGTAGCAACTTACAGAAAATAGGCGCAGTTCTTTCTCTGTCAGAGGCCAATCTCGGAACACCTCGTGAGCGTGGTGAGCTAAAAAACTAACTAAACGATCTGCGCTACCACTAACAAGGGGAAACATCTCCAAACTTGGGTGCTGATTCAACAAAGTTTACAAACAAACAGGGGTAAGATTTTCATTGGCTGTCCCCACCTGCAACTCGCAACAGCTCTACACATATTTTGGGAAAGATACAATTACAGACTTCTGGGGGCCATCGAAGGGTAGATATGCTGCCCTCGCAGACGCGTCTAGATATGCGACACTAGACAGCTAGCTAACCAGCGAAATGACGAGAAGAAGACAGGAGTACGTTTCTGTAAACTGTATTGAGATTCCTCACTCATGTTATCGCGGTAAAACTGAAATAAAAGGATATGATAAACTTGAATAATAATGATGCTAAATACAACACTATGAATGTTTTTAAATGAAAGAATATAACGGTGAACTTCGAACTTGCCATAGGCCAAATGAAGCTCACCACAGTACAATATTTTACACTGAATAACTATAATGTGATGAGAGTCGAATAACTCTGGGGTTTAATTAATTATCTTAACTTGTCTTAAGAAGAATAATTAATAAAGTTTACTAAAGAACAAATAGAGTATCAAATGAGCAAAAACTATTATGATTAATTAGTAACAACAATCCATCTCAACGAACGGCAATTACGTAACGTAAGCAATACGCAACTCTGATAGGAACATGAATATGTAAGCAAAAACATAGTTGAACAGGGGTTAAGGTAATTAAAACCCAAGTGTAACTAAATTAATATTAACTTAATCAGGTCACAAGTAAATATATATAGTCATATTTAATAAACAACAAATTATGTGCAAACCTGCAATCAAGGTAAATACTTCTTACTTGGAAAACAATTAGATTAATTATGTCTAATTAACAATCTCAATTAACTGACATGTGTCTGCTAGGCAAGGTTGTAAAATAATTAACCTAACAAATACGACAAAGAGAAAACTTACAGATTATAATTGAGCCAGGTCGAAAACGTTAGCTAATGAAACTGTGTAGGGTATGTAAGGCGGATGCGGTGTTGCCTACTACAATGCTGAAAACAGTATGATGTTTGTAGTGAAAAACAACACAGGTCTATGAGAAAAGAAATAAGTGTGAATCTCCCATTACCATGAAACCCTCCTCATATGTGGTCAAGGAGGAATGTTATCACCAACTCTTCCATCCTGACTTGCCCCCTGCCGACCTTTCATAACCAGAGCTGTGCTATGAAGTTACAGTTTGCTCAAACTGATCTGACCACAGAGCAGGCAGCAGAGAGAAAGATAAGAGTCACAGGTGGCTTGCTTAATGAAGTATAAACAATAACATGTGTAGATACAACAAGTCGTCAAAATGACAAAATTATGAAAATTTACGTTTTGCCGAGATACAACAAGTCGTCAAAATGACAACATTCTAAAATGTCATTTTGAAGACTTGTTGTATCTCAACGAAACGTCAATTTTCAGAATTTTGTCATTTTGACGACTTGTTGTATCTTGGCAAAACGTAAATTTTCATAATTTTGTCATTTTGACGACTTGTTGTATCTCGGCAAAACGTATTTTGTCATTTTGACGAGTTGTCGTATCTCAACAAAACGTCAATTTTCAGATTTTTGTCATTTTGACGACTTGTTATATCTCGGCAAAACGTCAATTTCCAAAATTTTGTCATTTTGACGACTTGTTGTATCTCAGCAAAACGTCAATTTTCAGATTTTTATTATTTTGATGAGTTATTGTATCTCGGCAAAACGTCAATTTTCAGAATTTTGTCATTTCGATGAGTTTTTGTATCTCGACAAAACGTCAATTTTCAGAATTTTGTCATTTTGACGAGTTGTCGTATCTCAACAAAACGTCAATTTTCAGATTTTTGTCATTTTGACGACTTGTTATATCTCGGCAAAACGTCAATTTTCAAAATTTTGTCATTTTGACGACTTGTTGTATCTCAGCAAAACGTCAATTTTCAGTTTTTTTTATTTTGATGAGTTATTGTATCTCGGCAAAACGTCAATTTTCAGAATTTTGTCATTTTGATGAGTTATTGTATCTCGACAAAACGTCAATTTTCAAAATTTTGTCATTTTGACGAGTTGTCGTATCTCAACAAAACGTCAATTTTCGAATTTTTGTCATTTTGACGACTTGTTGTATCTCAGCAAAACGTCAATTTTCAGTTTTTTTTTAATTTTGATGAGTTATTGTATCTCGGCAAAACGTCAATTTTCAGTTTTTTTTATTTTGATGAGTTATTGTATCTCGGCAAAACGTCAATTTTCAGAATTTTGTCATTTTGACGATTTGTTGCATCTCTGCAAATTTAATAATTTTGTCGTTTTGACAAGTTGTTAAACTCGGCAAACGTCATTTTTCTGAATTTTGTCATTTTGACTTGTTGTTTCTCTTTCATCACCATGTCCCTTCTACGCTTCCGTACGGGTTAAACTCGCTGCTAGTGAATAATAAATACATGAAAACGTTTGAGCTTTCTGGTGCTTCCCCTCTGGAACCCCAATAGGGATCTGAGATGCATTCCAGAAAAATGAAAGTCTTACTGTAGTTTGCGACATGTATTTTGTGCTCTAAAATTCGCTATCTAAAAATTGCTGCAGCTTCTGTAGGCCTGCAATCCCAACCAATAACAGTGTACATTTGTAATTATAAAGCAAGTTGCCGCTTTCGAAACATTGCTCAGCTAGTCACTGCTAGTCGGTCTCAAAACTATGGTGAATGTAAGAAACTTGTTATATAACATTAAACTTTGTCACAATTCTGAATTTCGTGTATAAAATATTCATAATTTCAAGAGTTGTCCCAATACGTCCCCCACACTCCACCCCCTTACTTTGGAACTGCTGCTAGTTGTAGTTTCCATACTAACAGAGTAAGCTCTACCTAGTGTGCAATAATCGCTGATCACCGTTCATCGTAAACAGCGCTTAGCGGTATCCTGAACACAAAGAGTGGAACATAGATATGGCGGGCCACAGTCTCAAATCGTGGGAGATCGACTTATACCGATTTAAATCGACATATACCAGTTTCATTCTACATATCATCGATTTAAATCGACATATACCAGTTTCTTTCTACATATCATCGATTTAAATCGACATATACCAGTTTAAATCGATGATAAGTAAAATAAATCGGTATATGTCAATTTTAATCGACATAGACCAGTTTAAATCGATGATATTGTCGAATTAAATCGGTATATGTCAATTTTAATCGACATATACCAGCTTCATTCTACATATCATCGATTTAAATCGACATATACCAATTTAAATCGATGATAAGTAAAATAAATCGGTATATGTCAATTTAAATCGACATATACCGTACCAATTTAATTCGACTTATACCACTTTCAATCGACATATACTGATTTAAATCGACATATACCAATTTAAATCGATGATATATAAAATAAATCGATGATATGTCCATTTAAATCGACGTCTACCAGATTAAATCGATGATATGTCGAAATAAATCAATAGAAGTAAATTTCCGTGAATTTATACCACTTTCTAGCAACTCAAATTGACATATACCTATTAAAATCGACATATCATCGATTTAGCTCATTAACATATTCCAAATCCCGTTTTCGGTGATGATTGACATGTGGACATACATCACGTGTAGTCACCTGACAAGGCGCACGAATAATTGAAAATAAACACGAGCACAGTGGAATGCATGATTTGAGCTTGAATACTGTAATTGTTAATCCTCTGGGTATATATTTAGCTGAAGTAAAACGTAACCTTTCAGGCCTCACTGTTTATGGTGTAACTGGAGTAGGTAATTGCATCTGTGTACGTACTGAGGCCTATGCAGTTGCGTGTATATTCCTATACTATAGCTCCACGTGTTTGAGTAGACTCAAGCCCAGTTTGCATTGAGAAAATTGCACGTCATTGACATATCAGTTTTTCAGCCTTATTGTTACACCGAAATCTTTTTGCAAGTAATTGTCAATTTAAGCTGCTGGAAACTGGTATAAGTCGAAGGAAATTGGTATATGTCGATTTAAATCGGTATAATTCGATCTCCCACGATTTGAAACTGATGGCCCGCCATACATAGAGTCGATCAATCGACCGGGGAGCTGGTTGGTTTGATTTTTAGACAATTTCGACAACACAAAATTTCGATCATAACAACCCCGAGATTTTTATTTCAATGTTTTTGTACAATTTCACTGTTTCCATACTATACCATTTTACATGTATAAAACATTTCTATTTTATTTCAGGAATTTATACCGCGATCTTGATGTTGTTCCAGGCGATCGTAACAATAGTGAGAATTATTTGGTGGCGTCTGATACCTGTTTCAGGTAAAGTGAGTAGATCAACAATCTCCACCCAAACCGAAACCAGTTATGGAATAAGCAATGTAGATTCTACTAATCAAACAGATAAGAAAACGAGTTCGTCTGAAGGAGACAAGGGACGTAAAACGGAGGAGAAACCTGATTCACATCAAGAAAGTACACCACCTAGTCATAGCAGTGGCACCGGTGAAGTTTCTAGTGGATCAGGAATTGCAGAATCGAGTTTTTCACATCCATCGGTCCCTAACCCAAGTGAGAGGTCACTTCTAATAGACAGCAGCAATGAAGAGGACAAAAACAAAAAGGGTTCTCTTTGTTACTTATTATATACTTATGGATTTGGGTTAATTTATTTCGTTGTGATTTTCATCCTCAACCTCTGGTTTTTTATCGTCTTACTTAGCTAGACAAATTGAAAAGTTCATTGCAACAATAACGAAAGCTTTGATGATCGAGCAATAGATGACGCCTCATTCTATCATGAGCCGGTTCCTACACTTCATGTATACTAATTTCCTGTGGCATAGTTGATACTAAATACTTAAGTTTGTCTTACTTCTTTATAATAACATCAGCATTAAAACTTGTTTACCTTATAAACGTTAAGCAATTTCGAATGAGCATTTTCGTAAGGCTAAATTAGATATAAAAAAGGTGTGTGTGTATCATGGAGTGGGGAGGGGGGGGGGGGGCAGAAAGTAGTGACCAGTTTGAGGATCCTCACCAGTCGATTTTTAATTTTGAAGCTGCTACGATACCTCAGATATCTTAAAGTGTTTTACTACTATATCTCAAAATTGTGGTTTTATTTAATTTCATCAGTTCTCCCAAAAGTGTGTACTTCTTATTTAAGATTTCGATGGACAGGGATTGTCTCAAGTTCTATAAAGACGATTTTTTCCCCTTCAAATTTACATCTATATTTTCAACTTTTTGTATTTTTAGGAAAATGCGACAACTACATCTAAGTTTTGTCGCGTTCCTCGAAATTTCGACTTTTCATCTCAAGCTTGTGGCTTTGCATCTTACTATATTATCATCCTATATTATGATACCGTAATTTCGACTTATTCCTTGAAACTGGAACACTGAATCTCACAAGTTCGACTTTTTAATATCAACTTTTCTTGTAATTTAGAACTATAGGGTGTATTAAGTAAGGTTGGGAAGTTTTCAACACAGGACCGTACGGTACTAGTGAAGTGTTCAGTCATTCAGCGGAATTTTAACATAACAGTTAAATTGCGACTTTTCATAGAAACTTTGACTGTATATCAAACCATAAAAATGGAGTGTTAGCTCAGTGGTTAACGCCGGTGCCTTTCAATCATAAGGCCCCGAGTTCGAGTCACTCCAAGATTAATGTTTGTCGTCCAGTTACAGAGTTGTTGACAATTGACAATTCATAACCATGGACCTTAAATATGAATCTAAGAGACTGACTTCGGTCAGCTTGCGGTTTTGATTAGCCAATGAGGCTTGTTCGCGAGTTCCTGCTTACAGGAGAATCTAAAATACATACATACACGCATACATACATACATACATACATACACACATACACACACCCACACATACATACACACATACACACACACATACACACATACATACATACAAATTCACCGTTGATTCCCTGGTACTACTTTTTGGTAGTGCAATTGATCCATATGTAACTGTTCAATGTAAGGACTACATAAAGGAAATAAATATATCTGCATGTGTGCTGATTAATTAATTAATATACATATTAATTAATATTTCTGCTGTTAATCGCTAGTATTGTCACATTTAGTGTGATTTCAAGGAGGAAGAAACTCTAGTTGCAAATGTCAAAAATATTTCCACCCTCTCAGAATTAATTATTTCGTGTGGTGGACCTTATCGGGAGTGGTTATGTACATTATTCGTGTGACGGAACATGTCCACAAGGTACTGTGAAACAGACCATTTAAAGACCATTTTAAACGTTTCTCGAGTGGAGGACCTGTTCAAATTTGAAAAGTTCTTCAGAGCTATATATATATATATATATATTATATATATATATATATATTTATATATATATATATATATATATATATATATATATATATATTTATATATATATATATATATATATATATATATATATATATATATATATATATATATATATATATATATATATATATATATATATATATATATATATATATAGGTAAGTGATTGGAAGTAAAACAGCCAATGTTTGGTTTTTGCAGAGCTTTCGAGCAAAACTAGCTCTTCTTCAGTGCATGATCACCGAAAGTGACAAGGAGTAGCAGGAATTGAAACTAAAAGCAAACCCCGTACCGAAACATTGACGTACAAAACTCGTCAAACCAGTTCCAAAAGGGTACCATTGATTACTGAATTCCACCCTGGTCTCCCACCACTGGCTAATATCATTCAGAAGAATTTTCACCTACTTCAAGGCACCGAACGCCTGAAATCAGTATTCCCAGAATTACCTGTCATCGCTTTTAAAAGACCCAGCAACCTACGGGATATCTTAGTTCGGGCATCCTTTCGGGATGACACCCCATTAGGGGAAATCAAAACAGAAACTACAGGATCATCGCCCTGTACACAAAATTGCAAAACGTGCTTACTTGTCGATTCGACCGGGGCCTTTCAGAGCAACCAAACCAAACGCACGTTCCAAATTCGGCACAAAATTAACTGCCTATCCAAAAATGTCATTTACCTCATCTACTGCAATATTTGTAACTTACAATACATTGGAGAGTCAAAAAACACTCTTAGAATGAGAATGACACAACATAGATCGGCGATCAAAACAAAAAAGATCTACAAACCTGTTGCAAATCACTTCAATCTCCAAAATCATTCAATTGAGAATTTGCGTGTTATTGCCATTGACCAGAACGATTCTTGGACAGATAAATCTAGGAAAGCGAAAGAAAATTTCTGGGAACTAAACTTAAAGACCACGGCACCATTCGGTTTAAACATCAGAAACGATTTGCCGTCCCAGATAAACCAAAACAATTCCTTTACAATTACGACGGAATCGGATTAAAATAATCCGACGCGGATTAAAATAATCCGAATTTCTAAAACTTCTGCTCAATTCAGCAGAAATCAGTAAGTCGCTTTGCCTTTACAACTATGCCGACATCTTCTCTATAAAATAGTTTCAATTCCTGCTACTCCTTGTCACTTTCGGTGATCATGCACTGAAGAAGAGCTAGTTTTGCTCGAAAGCTCTGCAAAAACCAAACATTGGCTGTTTTACTTCCAATCACTTACCTAATTCAATTATTGTATCTCACTCGAGATCCAGCCTTTCTCTAAATGCAGCATAGTTGTTTAACAGTTTTTCCGTTATTCCTATATATATATATATATATATATATATATATATATATATATATATATATATATATATATATATATATATATATATATATATATATATATATATATATATATATATATATATATATATATATAATCAAATGTTGCATTGAGAATAATTCTTGCTGCAGCTTTCTGTGGACGACTCAGTCTCTGAGAACAATTCTGGCATTACTCATACCCTATTACTAAACTACAATACTCAAATATAGGTCAAATATATCCATTATAATATAGAATACAATTTTACGTCGAAGTAAGGTCAATCTACTGGAAACGAGCTTGCAAACAGAATCGACTTGTTTATTCCAAGAAAATTCATTGTCGATTTTACGACCAAATCTTTTCACAGCATACACTCTCAATTAAAGAACCTTCGACCGTCGACGGAAATAGTTAATTAAATCATTTTGAATGGATTTCAGCCTATGTCTTGAACCAATCAACATGCTTTTAGTTTATTTCTATTTATAATCAATGTATTTTTCTTGCACCATTTGCAAACATTAGCCATTATCTTCATCAAGTTTGGCATTTAAATCATCTATAGATGTGCCCTTCATATAAAATGTTGTATCATGTGTATACATGTTCGCCGAGCAATGCCTAATACTTTGACCCATGTTATTAATAAGTAAAACAACGAACAACGGGCCCAGAATTGACCCCTGTGGCACCCCACATGTTACTGGCAGTAAGGGAGAGGGGGGGGGGGGGTACACACCATTAACATATGTAGATTGTTGCCAGTCTATTAGATAAAATACGAATTAACCCCCCCCCCCCTAGCCAGAACCAACAAAATCATAATATTAAAACAGAAACGTTCTCTAGTATTTGCTACGCAGACTTTACAGACGTGTGACTCCCGAGCGCGGCGTAGGGTACTTGGTACTACTACTCTTATTTCAACAGGTTAACTTCACATTACTTTCTATTTGCAGCTTTTAAGCTACATAAAGTGAAATTTGAAGACAATTATTGTTTCATGTGTCCATTTTTATTTAATTATGAAACAAGTTTGATTTTAAGTTGGAATTCTTTTGCATACAGAAAGGTCACTTATACTTCATAATACTTCGTTTGCGCATATTTTGTTTCAATTATAAAAAAAAAAATATATTATATATATAAAATTATAAAAAATTCATAATTTCATGGTTACTCACATTGCATGGTTACTCACGTTACAGTTTTTATGACAGTAACATTCTTAACAAATACTTTGCATGATATCTTTGGTTCATTGTAATTGCAACTATGGGATTATTGACAAACCTGTATTTTATGTAAGAGGAAGAAATAATCCTTATTTCCTTTAATCATGTTATACCACTCACTGGGATATTGAACAAAGAATTTTGAAACATTACTTTGAAATAGAACTTTTAATTTTTCCAATGTTATCTTGTATTATGCAATACGTGTTCAATTCATCGCCAAATCTACCCAGGAGATCAGGAGCAATTCACCGATATCTGCACAAAAATTGGATCGTAACTTCATTCCACTTCATCTTGGTCAAATTTTTTTTCAGAATATGTGTAGCGAACTCCTCCAAGACCATAAGGCCGATGGATCACACATTTGGTAGTGTGTGCGTAGGTAATAGTGTAGACATATATGTTGTTCCCATGGAAACGAAAACCCAAAACACAATTTACTCACAAGTTTTACACTGACAGCATTTAAATATCTTTCAGTAAATATTTGGTCTTTTGGCGTTTTTAAATCTGTGCCGAAAAGGGTTCACCGAATTGGTGGATCCATGTTCCGAAGTAAATCAATATTTTACACTGATTAATGAACATTATGTACATTTTACTACAGTAAAAGCATATACGTTATTATCAGCCAATTATCAGAAACGTGGACATATCTTTCTGAAAACCCCATCAAATTGTGAGCAGACTGTGAGCAGACTTGCGAGCAGACTGTGAGCAGACTGGTGTTGGTGTTCCAAAAGTAGCAGGTGATTGTTAATTGTAAAAATGTTTTCAACAGGCAAGTCAGTCTCTTTTATGTACATCAGAGCCATGTAGGAATCCGCACCTCTACCTGTTTATGTCCGTATTCAAGAATTATGAATACGTCGGATATCGAATGAAGAACCGATATTAATTTCTGCGTCTTTTTGACTGATATTTGTCTTTGTCGTCCGCGACCCCTTGCAACGTCATCTAAGGTACTCCAGTCGAATATTGGGCGACAAAACTCTTTTCCAAATCTAAAATTTTGAAATTACCGTTTGGACGTTTGCCAAAATGCTAGTCAGTGTGCAAAACGATAATTTGTAAGATCTTTACCGTTTGCTTACTTAGCATATTCCACCAAAACGGTAATTTTCAGATTTTTGACGTCTTGTCAAGATTGTAGCAATTGTGCAAACGGTAATTTTCAATCCTTTTGATATTTTTCAATGTGTGACAGTCGCCAATGTGCATGTTTACATTCTATGCTTCGTAATTACGAATCGTGACTAAAATACATAGGAGACACGTTGTGCCTTTACAGGAAGTGATGTTAAATTGTTACATTGCGTGTCCGTTAGATGTGTATTTTTTTTAATCATAAAATAGTTACATTAATTATATTCTGTGAAAAAAAGGCATAAGTACCTATCACGAAAACACTTTCCATAAAAAGTTGAAGAATATTAGTTGAGTGGTTAAGGAAAATTTCAGATATATCATTTTTACTAAAATTTCATAGTTGACCTTTTAGGTCAAGTACCATGGTAACCACATATTTTGTTTTGTAGTAGGCATACTTGAGGTACCCATTATGCAAGACTATTGAAGGTTTCCCCATGAAGATATAGCAAAGAGTCACTTTGCACTTAATCTGACCTTTCAGTCTAAATGTTCGTGAAAAACACAAGTTTCCATATTAATAGGCGCATTCCATACTATTCCAAGTTTTCAGAATATCGACAGAGCTGTTTAGGAAGGAGTTTGTCACAGAAAATTGCGGTAAAACGTATATGTAACATTTGACACCGTAGCCATTGACTTCAGTTATCATGGTAACCACATACTTTGATAGTACTTGACATGTCGATTATAAGTTTCAAGGTCACATTTCAATTCAAAGTTATCGCAATCTATCACTTTTCAATTAATTTGTCCTTGGACCTCTGACCATTAATTTTTCGTTCAGAAAGTCTACAGAGCACAAAACCCTACTATAAAGCACCTTTTTACTTCAGATGGAAGAAAATCCACAGACAACTCTAGGAGGAGCTTCATTGACACAGAATTGCAGATCTATACTTTTAGTTTGCAGCAATATTTGATTTCGACGACTCTTTCTTCGTAAATACCTAGTAGCAGACAAACTGAACTGAATTAAGGTTTAATGAACTCAAACATTGAAACTACTTACTTTTCAGCATGGGTATATGTAAACCGCGAAGGACAAAGTACATAAGTTATATACCATAGTGATATCATAATTTCTAGCATATTGTAACGCCGCCAACGTCTAGTAGTGTAAAACATGCCTCGAAACCAACTGGAGGAGGGTAGGGTAGGGGAGGTAGATGGGGACGGGTACAGATTAACTCTAAATCAGGAGGCAGACACCATAGTTGTAGGAGTAATAAAAGTATAATTTCTCATCTCGTTCTACATCTACAGCGTATAGTATACAATATGTACATTTGCCCAATATAATGTACTGGGGTCGGGCACAATCCAAGGATAAGCAGGGCTAAGTTAGACTGGGGCTGCGCAAGGGTCGGGCAAGCTAGACGTCGGCAATCCACCGGTGTCGGGCAGCACAGGCTTCGGGCGATCCACCAGTGTCGGGCAGCCTAGGCGTCGGGCAATCCACTTGACTCTGGCAGCGCAGGGGTCGGGCAATCCGCTGGACTCGGGCAGCACAAGGGTCGAGCAATCCGCTGGACTCGGGCAGCGCAGCGATGCGGGCACTCTAAAATGCTTATACACAATTGTTTGGACTTATAATGGCTAATATCATAGGCTTTACCACGAGCCGCCAAAAGGAAGTTCCTCGTCTTGCCACCCGACCGATCTTTCAGTAACGAAAGAACCCTTCATTAAATACCCAGAAATAACCCCCGTATACACACGTCCGTACATGAACTGTAAAAAGGCTTAGACCAATCAGGGACTTCCTGTATATAACTACAGTGAGCTGCGACCAATGGGATCGACTCACACACCCACTGCCGTGCCTGCCTATGCCAGTCACGGGAATACATCGATATATAGCATAAATACGTAATAAGTTGTCGTTCCGGATAAACATCTCTCGTTGCCTCCGCGGAGCGCAACAGATGTAACCCCTGCCTGAGGGAACGAAACTATCTCACTAAGGAAAAGTCGTAGCTTTCCGCTACAAAATCATAATTACTAAAAGGTCATGATACAACACATCTCTTTATTGACTTCTGCAAATGCCAAATTTAAGGGAGTGACAACTCTAGTCTAGTAAAAGCATGATCATAACCCCCTCCACGCCAATGGAACGTCTTCATGTTAATGAGATAGTATAGTATAATATGTGGTGCAGGAATTGTGTAATGTTTAATTCGTCAAACGGTCCAAAGAGCTTCATATTCCTAAGTGTAATACACAAAGCATTGATACAGTAGTGTACAATAACTTAGAATCTTGAGAAATTCTGGTTTTCACCAGAATCGATACAATGCACTGCCTTATCGTCTCAGACCAAAAAATCGCAATGTTTTTCTTCAAATGCATTCTTCTTGGAATCGCGTTCATTGCACCATTTTGTTGCCTTACTGGTAAGTATATATGAATTTCGATTATTGTTACTTATCTGCACTACATTGTAGTTTAATATAAGAAAAGTATATTGGCTACATAACTTTATATGCCATATAATTTAATATTCATATACATGGTACAAATATCTGTGTAATTGAAAAGTCTTAATCGAGCTTCAAGCAAAGAACATCTTTACTGTCAAGTTCGATACGAGAATGCAGCCATTTGATAGTGATTTGATATTGTACAAACGTATTACTGCATCTATGTAATGTATTTAACACTATTCACTTTAATTTAGCCATTGATTATTTCTTGTAAATTTGTGTTTTTAATTCATTATGTTTAGCCCAATTGCATTAATATTGAGCATGCATATTTAAGGTCAATACAACGGTAAAAGATGTTGATTTCAGTAAAATGAACTGGACAAGTCAGTACTTTATGCAATATAATATCAGTATTGGGTTAGCGAGGAATTTGCCAAGGGAGGGGCGAAGCCTGTAGGCAACTATCTATAAGCGTAGCGCCACCATGAGTTTGCGGGAAGCGTACCAGAAAATTCTGCAGCCCCCCAACCAAAAATGTTTATGAAAATTCGGGCAAAATGCTGAGATTTTTTCGGTCACCTTCTGAAAGAAAATTTACAAAGTGTTTTTCAATGGTTAAACTGATATTATTATTATCATTATTATTGTAAGGTATGGTACCGAATGGTACCGTAATCAAAACAACAAGTTTCGATGACACATCCTGGTAAGGGTACCGTCACCCCTAGATAAGATTACCCGCATGATCAGATTTTTTCTAGATTTTTCAAGATTTTTTTGTTTGTTTAGAACAGTACTTTGAGCAGCATTTCCGTCCTTTTTCTATGTTTTTTTTTAACCTCACTGATTCCACGATTCCATAACGACATACATAACTACCTTATCTATGCAAATCTTACTTCAAATGGTGGCATAAACCGAAAAATTTACAACTTTCAATTAGTTTTTCTCGAAGGTATTTTCCGTTGGGATCCAAATAAACCTCGCCCATAATATGAATATTTAACAGCTACGAACGTCATGGCCAATACGTAATACAACACCATGCTTGCTTTGTGTAGATGTATGGCAGTTGTCTATGGCAGTTGTATTATGGAGCTGCTAGAGTCCAGCTGGCTGGTTGTACTTAGTAACCATGCACCTCGACGTTTTGAACCTATTTTTAGCAACGGCCCATAACTAAGCCTGCATATCTGATTGGTTGAATTCAAACTAGTGGGATGGGGGAATTGTATGCGATAAATATAAAATGTGTAATTTGTCGGACGACTCTTTTCGTATTTTCTGCAAATGTCTTCAAGTACTCGCCAATTAACGCTTTTGGCAGGGAAAAAACTTGGCTAATATCTTAGTTTACTGTTTTGTGATTGATATATGTAAAAAAAAAACTCGATGGACTTGTCAAAAAGGTGGAAAACGGCGACAAAACGCAAAATGCTGCTTTAAGTCTTAAGTATAGAGGAACGACATAGAAACCAATGAAGCCTATACTGCCTGTTTACAAACGATTCTGAAGTGAATACTACATAAATTAAGTAGACAATGGGACAAACAAAATATGATCCTATGCCATCCCCCTCCTCAAGAAGCGCATATGTAATGCTAAGCCTGGTTCCTCTAAAGGAGGATTTTATGCGAAGTCTTTATGTTGATACGTAATAGTCAAGGAGAAAGCAAATATTTGAGTGCTGGTAGGTATCTATAGATTCCGGTTTTCAAGATGTTTCAAACAAGATAATTTTCTGGGATGTTCCTTGAAGCGATTTAAGTGCTAATGAAGTCGGCTCCCCGGTATACGCCATAATGTAAATCCTTTTTTTTTCAATAAATTGTAAAAACTTGACCGAAAAAACTGTATTATGATATATATATTGTAACGCCGCCAACGTCTGGTAGTGTAAAACCTGTCTCGAAACCAACTGGAGGAGAGTAGGGGAGGTAGATGGGGGACGGGTACAGATTAACTCTAAATCAGGAGGCAGACACCAGAGTTGTAAGATTAATAAAAGTATAATTTCTTATCTCGTTCTACATCTACAGCGTATAATACAATATTTACATTTGCCCAATATAACGCACTGGGGTCGGGCACAACCCAATGATAAACATGGCTAAGTTAGACTGGGCTGCGCAAGGGTCGGGCAGTCTAGACGTCTGCAATCCACCGGTGTCGGGCAGCACAGGCTTCGGGCATTCCGCTTGACTCGGGCAGCGCAGGTGTCGGGCAATCCGCTGGACTCGGGCAGCGCAGGGGTCGGGCAATCCGCGGGACTCGGGCAGCGCAGGGGTCGGGCAATCCGCTGGACTCGGGCAGCGCAGGTGTCGGGCAATCCGCTGGACTCGGGCAGCGCAGGTGTCGGGCAATCCGCTGGACTCGGGCAGCACAGAGATGTGGGCACTCTAAAATGCTTAAACACATTTGTTTGGACTTAGCAAATATCAAAGGCTTTACCACGAGCCGCCGGAAGGAAAGTTCCTCGTCTTGCACTCGACCGACTCTCCGACCCTCTGACTCACTCATTTACGAAAGAACCCTGCATTAAATACCCCGGAAATAACCCCCGTTTACACACGTCCGTACATAAACTGTAAAAAAAGGTTTAGACCAATCAGTGACTACTTGTATATATAACTACGGTGAGTTGCGACCAATGGGATCGCCTCACACACCCACCGCCGTGCCTGCCTATGCCAGTCACGGGAATACATCGATATAGCAAAATTACGTAATCAGTTCCTGTTCCGGATAAACATCTCTCGTTACCTCCGCGGAGCGCAACAGATGTTACCCCTGAGGGAGCGAAACGTATCTCACTAAGGAAAAGTCGTAGCTTTCCGCTACATTTCCCCCACCCGAGCTACAAATGCGTCCTCGCATTTTCTATACCCAAAAACTAACTAACAATACAACAATTAATTAAAAATTGGTTCCTCTTAAAACAAATCACTTAATTTACAATATAAAGTGAGGGCAAGAACGTATGAGTTTAAGAAACAATCGTTTCAGCTTGGGTAACTCCTAGTTACAGTACATTGTTTACCAAAAATAGCACGAAATAAGCATGAAAAGAAAATCAACTTACGTTTGATAAGAACATAAAGAAGGTAGTGAAAGAGGGTCCGTAAGTAAAATGTTAAACATAAAAATACGAAGTGTCCGTTCAAAAAGCACATAATTATCCACTTTTGTTCAATAAACAAAAACAAAATGCTGTGACACAAATGTTGTCCAAGTAAAAATAAATTTAAGTAACGAGAATACATGTGTCCATACAAAGAAACAACGTTTTGAAACAATTTTCCGTGATGGGTCTGGTTAACTTCGTTCCCGGCGATAATTTCGCTGATCATTCAAAACGGAATAAGCGTCCAAAGAAAATTACAGGTTACGAAACCATGAATATAGAATGTTCTCTCCGGTATATAGAATAGAAAGAAATTATTTACAAAGTAACTGAAAGTTCGTTTCGCTGAAGGGTTGGTTGTCTTTAAAATTTCTCTACAGTTACGTAGATCCTCCCATCCTGGAGTACCACCGTTGAAATCCTCTCCTTTGGTTGTCTGTCGTCGTTATTACCCACCATCGGTCTATTCGCATCTTCTATGGCCTTTTTTAGTACCTTGCGGGTCTGGTCTCCGTCGTTCGGCTGAGACAGGCTTCTTCTGAGTGGGGTTACCACTGGTGTTGAGGGAGTGTCCCTCTGCTCGATAGCTTCGTCCAAATGGTTTTCTTGCTGAAACTCCGTAGCCGAATGGGGTGATCCAACGATAGTCTGAAGTGTAGGCCAATCTGGCCGCTGGACCCTGGGTGGAGATCGAGGTTTGGAGGTACTAGGCTCGTTAGGTTCCTTTAAGCCTAGGCTGACCTGCCTGGTGTCTTCCGATTTATGGCGACTACTCTTATGTCGAACCACGTCGGCCTTCTTATTAGACGAATAATCACATTCTTCACATCTAAAGAGTTTCCTGCCGTCCCCGTGTTTCTCCGCATAATGACGTTTCAGTTCACTGAGATCAGAGTAACGTCTTTTACAGTCTCTGCACTTGAATTCGGCTTCGTATAAGTGAGACATTTTTAGTTGTTCCTGATGAAGATGCAACGCGGAAATGACTGTGTGGAAGATCTAGCTGAAACTAGTGTACGGCATAGTGTCCGATGTTTTGTTTTTCATGCCACGGTGGAGGAAAGATAAAACCACTATGGCAGTCAACAAGGAGATCCGCGGTGGTATTATCTTACGTAAGGCCAACGCGTCGACGCTACTGTTTTTGTAGATTTTCCACCTCGGTGACCGTTTGCTGAGGAGCTTCGCTGATCGAAGGCTTCCGTAACAACCACAGGGGCGGATCCTCTCCGATATAAGGCTTCAGACGGTTGTGATGAACTACCTGCGGTTTCTTCTTAGGTCGCATTTTAACACGATATATGACATCTGAGAGTTTCTTTAGAATTTTTCCTGGCCCGTCCCAACGTTTCTGGAGTTTAGGGGAAATCCCTCTTTTCCTCTTGGTGTTTAGCAGCCATATCAAATCCCCCTGAGTAAACTCCTGGTTGTATGCACCTTTATCGTGAAAATTCTTTTGTTTATCACTGGCTAGTTTTAGCTTCCCTCTTGCAATCTCATGTATTCTGTGCATGGTCTTATCTAACTCCAGTACATATTTAGGGGTAGGCTTACGGGGACTGTCTGTCTCGTCGGGTAGCCTGGGGAGTTGGGCGCTTAACGGCAAGGTAACCATCCTTCCCAGCATGATTTCAGCCGGTGAAAACCCGGTGCTTTCATGCTCCGCGGAGCGATAAGCCATTAACAGGTACGGCAGCCACGCATCCCAGTCTTTCTGATTTTCACTTACAACAAGGGAGAGCATATCTTCTAGGGTCCGATTAAATCGCTCCACCATCCCGTCGGATTGTGGATGGAACGGTGTCGTCCTTGTCTTGTGAATGTCTAACAGTCGACACATATGTTGGAATAGTTCGGATTCAAATTGTCGGCCCTGATCAGTGTGAAGTTCTTCGGGGACACCAAACCTGCAGATAAACTCTTCAACCAGTACCCTGGCGACAGTTTCGGCTTCCATGTCGGCTATCGCAAATGCTTCTGTCCATTTTGTGAAATAATCAGCTATGACAACGACGTACCGATTACCCCGACTCGATACTGGGAGTGGTCCCATGATATCCATGGCGCAACGTTGTAGTACGTGTCCGGCGCCATACTGCTTTAAGGATGCATTGGCCTTTTTCCTAGGGCCCTTTCGTGAAGCGCATGCGTCACAGCTCTTACACCATTTCTCCACGTGGCCCCTATAACCACTCCAGTAATACAGTTCTCGGATACGTTTAAGAGTCTTCTTCGTCATAAAATGGCCTGAAAGCCTATGGTTATGGGACTTATCCAGGATTTCTTCTTGAATTTCTTTTGGGACTACCAGCTGATGCAGTTCGCTATCTCCCGCGTCCGTCTCAAATTTACGATAGAGTACACCCCCTTTAAGAAGTAAGCGATCCCATTGGCTCCAATAGTTTTTTAAGGCCGGACTGCCTGCAGTTATTTGCTCCCAATTCGGTCTTGAATCCTGCACTTCTTTCCAGAGTAGTATAGGCCCAATGTCGCTGTCGTCAATTTGCATTTTCCGCAACTCAGCATGTGTCCATCTGTGGAACCAGGAATATGGTTGACTTTGTGAAATATCTTGATGGTTCTCCACAATTCCAACAGCAGGCTCTGACTCATTTCGTCTGTTTATTACAAACACCTGTTTCACGGTCGGCTCCGCAAGATTTGCTTTGTCTGCCTGATCTTCTTTTTCTTCGGATTTTTCACAGTGTCGGCATTCATTGCAGGGGCGTCTTGATAGGGCGTCAGCGTTACCGTGTATTCTTCCTGGTCGGTGTGTTATGTCAAAGTCATATATTGAGAGAGTCTCCAACCATCGGGCTAGCTGTCCCTCAGGATTACGAAAGTTTACTAGCCATCTTAAAGCGCCATGATCAGTTCGAACCACAAACTTGGCTCCATAGAGGTAGTGATGAAAGTGTTTGATCGAGAGAACAATGGCCAGCAGCTCCTTACGTGTAACGCAATAGTTCCTTTCCGTCTTAGACAGAGCCTTACTGAAGTAAGCTACAACCTTTTCTTGGGTAGACCCTTCAGTCACCTGGGACAGTACAGACCCTATGGCAAAGTTACTGGCATCACTGTCGAGGATGAATGCCCGTTTCTCGTCCGGATAGACTAAAATAGGCGCCGACGTGAGCTCCTGCTTCATCTTTCTGAAAGCAAGTTCACAGTCCTCATTCCATCTAAAGTCCCTTTCTTTTTCAGTTAGGCGAAACAAAGGTGCGCAAATATGGGAGAATCCCTTTACAAATCGGCGATAGTATGAACATAACCCGACGAAACTACGCACTTCCGTATTGGAACAGGGAGTAGGCCACTCTAGTACACACCGGACTTTCTCAGGGTCAGGGGCGATTCCTTCGCTTGAAACGACATGTCCTAGGTAGTTGACCTCCCTTCGGAAAAGATTACACTTTTTCGGGTTGAGCTTTAGTTTCGCCTCACGAAGCCTTTGAAAAACGCCAGCAAGTCGTTTAAGAGTTTTCTCGAAGGAGTCTCCATATACGATGACGTCATCAAGATACAACAAACACGTTTGCCACTGCAGACCCTTTAACACCCTCTCCATAAGTCTCTCGAACGTCGCCGGGGCGTTACAAAGTCCAAACGGAAGCACCTTAAACTGGAATAGACCACTTCCGGTAACGAAAGCAGTTTTTGGACGGTCGCGTTCTTGAACCTCAACCTGCCAGTACCCGCTCGCCAGATCGAGCGTTGAAAACCACTTTGCCCCGGAAAGAGTGTCTAGGGTGTCGTCAATTCGGGGTAGGGGGTACGAGTCCTTCTCGGTTACGTCATTTAGCTTCCTGTAATCGACACAGAACCTAGTGGAGCCGTCTTTCTTTTTCACTAGTACTATCGGTGACGCCCAAGCACTCATCGAAGGCTCGATAATGTCATGGTCAAGCATTCTCTCCACTTCTATCCGAGCCTCACCCTTACGGTGTATCGGGAGTCTACGTGGCGCTTGGCGAATTGGTCTCGCCGTCCCTGTGTTAATCTGATGTTGCACCAGGTCTGTTCGTCCGAGGTCCTCTTTTGATCTAGCAAAAACATCGGCATTGGCTGCAAGGCATTTCCTGACTTCACCGGCTTGCGCCTCGGTTAATTCAGTACAACTTCGCAATGCAAGCTCCTCTAAAGGTTCTGTCAACTGAGTAGGCCCAGTAGGCGGTACACCATCACCCCTATTTCTTCCTTGCAGGGTTCTACAGCCCACAGACGGATTGTTTTCTATTACTTCTGCAGAGTAGCATTCACCTACGAGTGTTCCCTCATACAGTGTAATAGGTCGGTTCGACGGGTTCATCAGTCTCAGCGGTACCAGCTCATTAGAGGGGTCTACGAGTATCTTGGCAACCATCACACCATGTCTTTCGGTAAACCTTTCGTTACACTCCACTACAGCAGGTACCTCGACTCCAGCCATTCCTGGAATTCTCGCTGCTACCATTTTCTCGCTTTCCTGGGGGATCACTACCGTTTTAGCTATCACAACCCTACAACCATCGAAATTCTTTTCGATGTTGTCATGTTGTATACCTCTAATGGTCAGCTCCCCTTTCCCAGCGTCAATGGTACAGTTATACCTCTGAAGGAAATCGTAACCCAAAAGTGCATCGACATCGATGTCTGCTACCCAGATCTCATGCTCTACTGCAAAGCTACCTACTTTCAACTGGAGTCTACCACACCCCGAGAACGCGAGGGGTCTACCGTCTGCAACAGCCATGTCGAGAGATACATCCTTGAGCTCCAAAGTCTTTTTGGCGGACAATTGCTCAAAGAATCCCGTTCGCACTACCGTCAGGTCAGCTCCCGTGTCGACAAGTAAACTCACTTTGACACCCTCTAGCTCTCCCTGTACGTACAAACCTCTCGCACCCACAGACCGCAACCTCTTCCATAAGAGTGGTACATTGACGGGCTTACCATGTGGACTAGTCGATCTTTGCCCTACAAGACCGACTTCTCCTCGTTTTCCTGTTTCTTTGTCTCCTCTGCAGGGATAACATATTTCAGGGGGGAAGGACAGTTCCTCCGAATATGGCCCATCTCTCCACAGTTCCAGCATTTGATAGTTTTCCGCCTTTCTTGGCCTTCCTTTGACACATTTGTGTTGTTCACTAAGAGCAGTTTCTGTAGCTGTTTAGTAAGTTCGGAGAATCCTTCGGTCATTGCTGTCGCTAGTGTTTTACTAATATCATCTATCGCACCACACTTGTTTTCCTGACCTTCTGTCTTCTCTGATACAACTCTTACTACAGCCCTCTTCTGGGTGTCCTTCCTCTGTTCGGAGAGGGTGAAGGCCTCCAGCTCGGCTGCAATGCTCACTGCTTCCTCCAGGGTCTTGGGTCTTGACTGATATATCTTCCATCTGATGTCACGGTCGCTTATGGCATCTATAAAGAACTCTTTCGATAGGGTCTCCTTCATCTCAATAGAGGCATTAGGGTAAGCACGGGAGAGAAGTCGTTGTATATCATGGGCCAGTTCTGGAATACTCTCCCCTTGTTGTCGGGTCCTGTTACGTAAGAGCGTTCTGAATAGTTCTGTCTGATTAGCTCTCCCGAATCTTTGTTCGAGCGCATCCGTGAGAGATTCAAATCTTCTTCTCTTCGATGCATCAAGATCAGCAAGGACAGCCTGTGCTGGGCCCCTCAGGCTTGCCGCTAGTTGTAACGCCCTTGTTCTCTCATCCCAACCGTTTAGTTCTGATATTAGCTCAAACTGAACTATGTAATCCTCCCAGGGTGTTGAGCCATTAAATGAGGGCGCTGTTACCCTGGAAACACTCAAATTGGGGGCCTGGGGCTCATACTGCGGGTGCCACATTCTTTGCCGACTGATTTTTTCATCATTGCTCATAGACAACCTTCGATTATTCCCTTCCTCCCGCCATGGATACCCTGGTCTCATACCTGGTCGCAATTCGTTTGTTCTAAAACGCCCCCGGTCGTAGGCCGGAGCGCTTTCATATGCCTCTGTCGGCTGCTGCATTACCATTTGTTCCCTTGGGCCACCCCGTGGTTGCCATCTACTCGCCTCCAGGGCATCCTCTCTAGCTGTCCTCTTGTATCCCTGGTTCATCAACGGACGGCGGTCTTCGTCTCCCCAAGCTTCACCACGTTCGTCGGCCAATTCATACGATCTGCCTACCGTCGGGCGACGGTTTTCGTCCCTCAGAGCCTCTGGACCCACAAGAAAGTCAGCCAACCTGTCGCCGTCCCCTTTATCTCCCCAGCCAGGCTCGTCTTGATATTTCGTCGTTTGTATCGGCCCTCCACATGATCTCGGTCTAACTGGCACGTTCAGAGGATCGAATTCATCCACATCAGGGATGTTCTCGTCCGGAAGTGACCACGTAGCCGGCTCGTTCACCACAGACTGTTCAAAAGGGTTAGTCCCAGACATCTCGACTCGGTCCAGACTACCAGATAGGCACTAGAATCCCATCGCTGCCACCAATGTAACGCCGCCAACGCCTGGTAGTGTAAAACCTGTCTCGAAACCAACTGGAGGAGAGTAGGGGAGGTAGATGGGGGACGGGTACAGATTAACTCTAAATCAGGAGGCAGACACCAGAGTTGTAAGATTAATAAAAGTATAATTTCTTATCTCGTTCTACATCTACAGCGTATAATACAATATTTACATTTGCCCAATATAACGCACTGGGGTCGGGCACAACCCAATGATAAACATGGCTAAGTTAGACTGGGCTGCGCAAGGGTCGGGCAGTCTAGACGTCTGCAATCCACCGGTGTCGGGCAGCACAGGCTTCGGGCATTCCGCTTGACTCGGGCAGCGCAGGTGTCGGGCAATCCGCTGGACTCGGGCAGCGCAGGGGTCGGGCAATCCGCGGGACTCGGGCAGCGCAGGGGTCGGGCAATCCGCTGGACTCGGGCAGCGCAGGTGTCGGGCAATCCGCTGGACTCGGGCAGCGCAGGTGTCGGGCAATCCGCTGGACTCGGGCAGCACAGAGATGTGGGCACTCTAAAATGCTTAAACACATTTGTTTGGACTTAGCAAATATCAAAGGCTTTACCACGAGCCGCCGGAAGGAAAGTTCCTCGTCTTGCACTCGACCGACTCTCCGACCCTCTGACTCACTCATTTACGAAAGAACCCTGCATTAAATACCCCGGAAATAACCCCCGTTTACACACGTCCGTACATAAACTGTAAAAAAAGGTTTAGACCAATCAGTGACTACTTGTATATATAACTACGGTGAGTTGCGACCAATGGGATCGCCTCACACACCCACCGCCGTGCCTGCCTATGCCAGTCACGGGAATACATCGATATAGCAAAATTACGTAATCAGTTCCTGTTCCGGATAAACATCTCTCGTTACCTCCGCGGAGCGCAACAGATGTTACCCCTGAGGGAGCGAAACGTATCTCACTAAGGAAAAGTCGTAGCTTTCCGCTACATTTCCCCCACCCGAGCTACAAATGCGTCCTCGCATTTTCTATACCCAAAAACTAACTAACAATACAACAATTAATTAAAAATTGGTTCCTCTTAAAACAAATCACTTAATTTACAATATAAAGTGAGGGCAAGAACGTATGAGTTTAAGAAACAATCGTTTCAGCTTGGGTAACTCCTAGTTACAGTACATTGTTTACCAAAAATAGCACGAAATAAGCATGAAAAGAAAATCAACTTACGTTTGATAAGAACATAAAGAAGGTAGTGAAAGAGGGTCCGTAAGTAAAATGTTAAACATAAAAATACGAAGTGTCCGTTCAAAAAGCACATAATTATCCACTTTTGTTCAATAAACAAAAACAAAATGCTGTGACACAAATGTTGTCCAAGTAAAAATAAATTTAAGTAACGAGAATACATGTGTCCATACAAAGAAACAACGTTTTGAAACAATTTTCCGTGATGGGTCTGGTTAACTTCGTTCCCGGCGATAATTTCGCTGATCATTCAAAACGGAATAAGCGTCCACAGAAAATTACAGGTTACGAAACCATGAATATAGAATGTTCTCTCCGGTATATAGAATAGAAAGAAATTATTTACAAAGTAACTGAAAGTTCGTTTCGCTGAAGGGTTGGTTGTCTTTAAAATTTCTCTACAGTTACGTAGATCCTCCCATCCTGGAGTACCACCGTTGAAATCCTCTCCTTTGGTTGTCTGTCGTCGTTATTACCCACCATCGGTCTATTCGCATCTTCTATGGCCTTTTTTAGTACCTTGCGGGTCTGGTCTCCGTCGTTCGGCTGAGACAGGCTTCTTCTGAGTGGGGTTACCACTGGTGTTGAGGGAGTGTCCCTCTGCTCGATAGCTTCGTCCAAATGGTTTTCTTGCTGAAACTCCGTAGCCGAATGGGGTGATCCAACGATAGTCTGAAGTGTAGGCCAATCTGGCCGCTGGACCCTGGGTGGAGATCGAGGTTTGGAGGTACTAGGCTCGTTAGGTTCCTTTAAGCCTAGGCTGACCTGCCTGGTGTCTTCCGATTTATGGCGACTACTCTTATGTCGAACCACGTCGGCCTTCTTATTAGACGAATAATCACATTCTTCACATCTAAAGAGTTTCCTGCCGTCCCCGTGTTTCTCCGCATAATGACGTTTCAGTTCACTGAGATCAGAGTAACGTCTTTTACAGTCTCTGCACTTGAATTCGGCTTCGTATAAGTGAGACATTTTTAGTTGTTCCTGATGAAGATGCAACGCGGAAATGACTGTGTGGAAGATCTAGCTGAAACTAGTGTACGGCATAGTGTCCGATGTTTTGTTTTTCATGCCACGGTGGAGGAAAGATAAAACCACTATGGCAGTCAACAAGGAGATCCGCGGTGGTATTATCTTACGTAAGGCCAACGCGTCGACGCTACTGTTTTTGTAGATTTTCCACCTCGGTGACCGTTTGCTGAGGAGCTTCGCTGATCGAAGGCTTCCGTAACAACCACAGGGGCGGATCCTCTCCGATATAAGGCTTCAGACGGTTGTGATGAACTACCTGCGGTTTCTTCTTAGGTCGCATTTTAACACGATATATGACATCTGAGAGTTTCTTTAGAATTTTTCCTGGCCCGTCCCAACGTTTCTGGAGTTTAGGGGAAATCCCTCTTTTCCTCTTGGTGTTTAGCAGCCATATCAAATCCCCCTGAGTAAACTCCTGGTTGTATGCACCTTTATCGTGAAAATTCTTTTGTTTATCACTGGCTAGTTTTAGCTTCCCTCTTGCAATCTCATGTATTCTGTGCATGGTCTTATCTAACTCCAGTACATATTTAGGGGTAGGCTTACGGGGACTGTCTGTCTCGTCGGGTAGCCTGGGGAGTTGGGCGCTTAACGGCAAGGTAACCATCCTTCCCAGCATGATTTCAGCCGGTGAAAACCCGGTGCTTTCATGCTCCGCGGAGCGATAAGCCATTAACAGGTACGGCAGCCACGCATCCCAGTCTTTCTGATTTTCACTTACAACAAGGGAGAGCATATCTTCTAGGGTCCGATTAAATCGCTCCACCATCCCGTCGGATTGTGGATGGAACGGTGTCGTCCTTGTCTTGTGAATGTCTAACAGTCGACACATATGTTGGAATAGTTCGGATTCAAATTGTCGGCCCTGATCAGTGTGAAGTTCTTCGGGGACACCAAACCTGCAGATAAACTCTTCAACCAGTACCCTGGCGACAGTTTCGGCTTCCATGTCGGCTATCGCAAATGCTTCTGTCCATTTTGTGAAATAATCAGCTATGACAACGACGTACCGATTACCCCGACTCGATACTGGGAGTGGTCCCATGATATCCATGGCGCAACGTTGTAGTACGTGTCCGGCGCCATACTGCTTTAAGGATGCATTGGCCTTTTTCCTAGGGCCCTTTCGTGAAGCGCATGCGTCACAGCTCTTACACCATTTCTCCACGTGGCCCCTATAACCACTCCAGTAATACAGTTCTCGGATACGTTTAAGAGTCTTCTTCGTCATAAAATGGCCTGAAAGCCTATGGTTATGGGACTTATCCAGGATTTCTTCTTGAATTTCTTTTGGGACTACCAGCTGATGCAGTTCGCTATCTCCCGCGTCCGTCTCAAATTTACGATAGAGTACACCCCCTTTAAGAAGTAAGCGATCCCATTGGCTCCAATAGTTTTTTAAGGCCGGACTGCCTGCAGTTATTTGCTCCCAATTCGGTCTTGAATCCTGCACTTCTTTCCAGAGTAGTATAGGCCCAATGTCGCTGTCGTCAATTTGCATTTTCCGCAACTCAGCATGTGTCCATCTGTGGAACCAGGAATATGGTTGACTTTGTGAAATATCTTGATGGTTCTCCACAATTCCAACAGCAGGCTCTGACTCATTTCGTCTGTTTATTACAAACACCTGTTTCACGGTCGGCTCCGCAAGATTTGCTTTGTCTGCCTGATCTTCTTTTTCTTCGGATTTTTCACAGTGTCGGCATTCATTGCAGGGGCGTCTTGATAGGGCGTCAGCGTTACCGTGTATTCTTCCTGGTCGGTGTGTTATGTCAAAGTCATATATTGAGAGAGTCTCCAACCATCGGGCTAGCTGTCCCTCAGGATTACGAAAGTTTACTAGCCATCTTAAAGCGCCATGATCAGTTCGAACCACAAACTTGGCTCCATAGAGGTAGTGATGAAAGTGTTTGATCGAGAGAACAATGGCCAGCAGCTCCTTACGTGTAACGCAATAGTTCCTTTCCGTCTTAGACAGAGCCTTACTGAAGTAAGCTACAACCTTTTCTTGGGTAGACCCTTCAGTCACCTGGGACAGTACAGACCCTATGGCAAAGTTACTGGCATCACTGTCGAGGATGAATGCCCGTTTCTCGTCCGGATAGACTAAAATAGGCGCCGACGTGAGCTCCTGCTTCATCTTTCTGAAAGCAAGTTCACAGTCCTCATTCCATCTAAAGTCCCTTTCTTTTTCAGTTAGGCGAAACAAAGGTGCGCAAATATGGGAGAATCCCTTTACAAATCGGCGATAGTATGAACATAACCCGACGAAACTACGCACTTCCGTAGTGGAACAGGGAGTAGGCCACTCTAGTACACACCGGACTTTCTCAGGGTCAGGGGCGATTCCTTCGCTTGAAACGACATGTCCTAGGTAGTTGACCTCCCTTCGGAAAAGATTACACTTTTTCGGGTTGAGCTTTAGTTTCGCCTCACGAAGCCTTTGAAAAACGCCAGCAAGTCGTTTAAGAGTTTTCTCGAAGGAGTCTCCATATACGATGACGTCATCAAGATACAACAAACACGTTTGCCACTGCAGACCCTTTAACACCCTCTCCATAAGTCTCTCGAACGTCGCCGGGGCGTTACAAAGTCCAAACGGAAGCACCTTAAACTGGAATAGACCACTTCCGGTAACGAAAGCAGTTTTTGGACGGTCGCGTTCTTGAACCTCAACCTGCCAGTACCCGCTCGCCAGATCGAGCGTTGAAAACCACTTTGCCCCGGAAAGAGTGTCTAGGGTGTCGTCAATTCGGGGTAGGGGGTACGAGTCCTTCTCGGTTACGTCATTTAGCTTCCTGTAATCGACACAGAACCTAGTGGAGCCGTCTTTCTTTTTCACTAGTACTATCGGTGACGCCCAAGCACTCATCGAAGGCTCGATAATGTCATGGTCAAGCATTCTCTCCACTTCTATCCGAGCCTCACCCTTACGGTGTATCGGGAGTCTACGTGGCGCTTGGCGAATTGGTCTCGCCGTCCCTGTGTTAATCTGATGTTGCACCAGGTCTGTTCGTCCGAGGTCCTCTTTTGATCTAGCAAAAACATCGGCATTGGCTGCAAGGCATTTCCTGACTTCACCGGCTTGCGCCTCGGTTAATTCAGTACAACTTCGCAATGCAAGCTCCTCTAAAGGTTCTGTCAACTGAGTAGGCCCAGTAGGCGGTACACCATCACCCCTATTTCTTCCTTGCAGGGTTCTACAGCCCACAGACGGATTGTTTTCTATTACTTCTGCAGAGTAGCATTCACCTACGAGTGTTCCCTCATACAGTGTAATAGGTCGGTTCGACGGGTTCATCAGTCTCAGCGGTACCAGCTCATTAGAGGGGTCTACGAGTATCTTGGCAACCATCACACCATGTCTTTCGGTAAACCTTTCGTTACACTCCACTACAGCAGGTACCTCGACTCCAGCCATTCCTGGAATTCTCGCTGCTACCATTTTCTCGCTTTCCTGGGGGATCACTACCGTTTTAGCTATCACAACCCTACAACCATCGAAATTCTTTTCGATGTTGTCATGTTGTATACCTCTAATGGTCAGCTCCCCTTTCCCAGCGTCAATGGTACAGTTATACCTCTGAAGGAAATCGTAACCCAAAAGTGCATCGACATCGATGTCTGCTACCCAGATCTCATGCTCTACTGCAAAGCTACCTACTTTCAACTGGAGTCTACCACACCCCGAGAACGCGAGGGGTCTACCGTCTGCAACAGCCATGTCGAGAGATACATCCTTGAGCTCCAAAGTCTTTTTGGCGGACAATTGCTCAAAGAATCCCGTTCGCACTACCGTCAGGTCAGCTCCCGTGTCGACAAGTAAACTCACTTTGACACCCTCTAGCTCTCCCTGTACGTACAAACCTCTCGCACCCACAGACCGCAACCTCTTCCATAAGAGTGGTACATTGACGGGCTTACCATGTGGACTAGTCGATCTTTGCCCTACAAGACCGACTTCTCCTCGTTTTCCTGTTTCTTTGTCTCCTCTGCAGGGATAACATATTTCAGGGGGGAAGGACAGTTCCTCCGAATATGGCCCATCTCTCCACAGTTCCAGCATTTGATAGTTTTCCGCCTTTCTTGGCCTTCCTTTGACACATTTGTGTTGTTCACTAAGAGCAGTTTCTGTAGCTGTTTAGTAAGTTCGGAGAATCCTTCGGTCATTGCTGTCGCTAGTGTTTTACTAATATCATCTATCGCACCACACTTGTTTTCCTGACCTTCTGTCTTCTCTGATACAACTCTTACTACAGCCCTCTTCTGGGTGTCCTTCCTCTGTTCGGAGAGGGTGAAGGCCTCCAGCTCGGCTGCAATGCTCACTGCTTCCTCCAGGGTCTTGGGTCTTGACTGATATATCTTCCATCTGATGTCACGGTCGCTTATGGCATCTATAAAGAACTCTTTCGATAGGGTCTCCTTCATCTCAATAGAGGCATAAGGGTAAGCACGGGAGAGAAGTCGTTGTATATCATGGGCCAGTTCTGGAATACTCTCCCCTTGTTGTCGGGTCCTGTTACGTAAGAGCGTTCTGAATAGTTCTGTCTGATTAGCTCTCCCGAATCTTTGTTCGAGCGCATCCGTGAGAGATTCAAATCTTCTTCTCTTCGATGCATCAAGATCAGCAAGGACAGCCTGTGCTGGGCCCCTCAGGCTTGCCGCTAGTTGTAACGCCCTTGTTCTCTCATCCCAACCGTTTAGTTCTGATATTAGCTCAAACTGAACTATGTAATCCTCCCAGGGTGTTGAGCCATTAAATGAGGGCGCTGTTACCCTGGAAACACTCAAATTGGGGGCCTGGGGCTCATACTGCGGGTGCCACATTCTTTGCCGACTGATTTTTTCATCATTGCTCATAGACAACCTTCGATTATTCCCTTCCTCCCGCCATGGATACCCTGGTCTCATACCTGGTCGCAATTCGTTTGTTCTAAAACGCCCCCGGTCGTAGGCCGGAGCGCTTTCATATGCCTCTGTCGGCTGCTGCATTACCATTTGTTCCCTTGGGCCACCCCGTGGTTGCCATCTACTCGCCTCCAGGGCATCCTCTCTAGCTGTCCTCTTGTATCCCTGGTTCATCAACGGACGGCGGTCTTCGTCTCCCCAAGCTTCACCACGTTCGTCGGCCAATTCATACGATCTGCCTACCGTCGGGCGACGGTTTTCGTCCCTCAGAGCCTCTGGACCCACAAGAAAGTCAGCCAACCTGTCGCCGTCCCCTTTATCTCCCCAGCCAGGCTCGTCTTGATATTTCGTCGTTTGTATCGGCCCTCCACATGATCTCGGTCTAACTGGCACGTTCAGAGGATCGAATTCATCCACATCAGGGATGTTCTCGTCCGGAAGTGACCACGTAGCCGGCTCGTTCACCACAGACTGTTCAAAAGGGTTAGTCCCAGACATCTCGACTCGGTCCAGACTACCAGATAGGCACTAGAATCCCATCGCTGCCACCAATGTAACGCCGCCAACGCCTGGTAGTGTAAAACCTGTCTCGAAACCAACTGGAGGAGAGTAGGGGAGGTAGATGGGGGACGGGTACAGATTAACTCTAAATCAGGAGGCAGACACCAGAGTTGTAAGATTAATAAAAGTATAATTTCTTATCTCGTTCTACATCTACAGCGTATAATACAATATTTACATTTGCCCAATATAACGCACTGGGGTCGGGCACAACCCAATGATAAACATGGCTAAGTTAGACTGGGCTGCGCAAGGGTCGGGCAGTCTAGACGTCTGCAATCCACCGGTGTCGGGCAGCACAGGCTTCGGGCATTCCGCTTGACTCGGGCAGCGCAGGTGTCGGGCAATCCGCTGGACTCGGGCAGCGCAGGGGTCGGGCAATCCGCGGGACTCGGGCAGCGCAGGGGTCGGGCAATCCGCTGGACTCGGGCAGCGCAGGTGTCGGGCAATCCGCTGGACTCGGGCAGCGCAGGTGTCGGGCAATCCGCTGGACTCGGGCAGCACAGAGATGTGGGCACTCTAAAATGCTTAAACACATTTGTTTGGACTTAGCAAATATCAAAGGCTTTACCACGAGCCGCCGGAAGGAAAGTTCCTCGTCTTGCACTCGACCGACTCTCCGACCCTCTGACTCACTCATTTACGAAAGAACCCTGCATTAAATACCCCGGAAATAACCCCCGTTTACACACGTCCGTACATAAACTGTAAAAAAAGGTTTAGACCAATCAGTGACTACTTGTATATATAACTACGGTGAGTTGCGACCAATGGGATCGCCTCACACACCCACCGCCGTGCCTGCCTATGCCAGTCACGGGAATACATCGATATAGCAAAATTACGTAATCAGTTCCTGTTCCGGATAAACATCTCTCGTTACCTCCGCGGAGCGCAACAGATGTTACCCCTGAGGGAGCGAAACGTATCTCACTAAGGAAAAGTCGTAGCTTTCCGCTACAATATATATACAAATATATTATATATATATATATATGTATATATATATGTATATATATATATATATATATATATATATGTATATATATATATATATATATATATATATATATATATATATATATATATATATATATATATATATATATATATATATAGGAAAAACGGAAAAAAAAACTGTTGAACAACTATGCTTCATTTAGAGAAAGGCTGGATCTCGAGTGAGATTAATTAGGTAAGTTATTGGAAGTAAAACAGCCAATGTTTGGTTTTTTCCAGAGCTTTTGAGCAAAACTAGCTCTTCTTCAGTGCATGATCACCGAAAGTGACAATGAGTAGCAGGAATTGATATATTGATAATTTTGATAATTGAATTGAATATATAAATATATGTATTGATATATATATATATATATATATATATATATTTATATATATATATACATATATATATATATATTATATATATATATATTTATATATATATATATATATATATATATAAATATATATATATATATATATATATATATATATATATATATATATATTATACTATATTAGTTGCTATTAATGGATCAAAAACCCAATGAAAGTCTTTCGTTAGAAAAAAAAAGGACACACTATTTGGAGAAATATATTCATATACATCCATAATAAGGTATGGATATACCCGTAAACCTTACAACGCTTTTGTTTTCAAAATCACATCTCAATAAAAGAAAAACCAATCACTGAATAAAGAATGATTATGTCGTTTGTATTGTTATTTCTTCCCTAAATAGATTGATATCCCATGCATTGATTCCCTTGCGTTATCACAATGATAGAATTATGGCAAATGTCTCTGAATCTTTCGGGCACCTACTGGAAGAAAAATAATTTGCAATTTGTTTTTCAATGGTTAAACTGATATAATTATTATCATTTATAATTGTAACGACTTATCCAATAATTCTAACCAATAAGGAAGGGTAATAACACGGCAAATGATTGTATGTTATTGGCATGTGATGTAATAACCGATGCATGCCTATATGATATGCACATTAACATGGTGAACGCGCGCGTTACAGTCGTTAAAGCCCCACCCCCCCACCCGCCCAATCAAATTGGGTTCCTACGCCTATGAATGAGAGTGGTATTCAACCACAGATATATCTGTATATATATATAACTTCCGATCTTCCAAAATCATGCCGGTTGAACTTTGCTTTCAGTTGCCGCAGTAGCATAGTTCAAAGCCTAAAGTATCTTGGAAGCAGATTATCTCCACGAAGGCTTTTCATACTAATTGGTATTACGTAGTGGTTGTTGTTGGCAATGCAGAATGTTCATGTTATTTGGTCAACGTATGTTATGATATGCTATATATAGTCGAGTGAAAATGTTCAGAACATAAACTACATATTAAGCAATGGCCTTTCCTCAACGGTCAATTGCAGTTTAAAAAATTCTTAAAAGTTCTTAATTCTTAAAAAGAAAGACGTTGATAGGAGTCTCCTACAATAGTTGGCAATGGAGCCACCTTTATAATATGAAAGGAAACACCTCAAAACACATTCATTATTCGAAAGTACAGTATATCTATTTTAACAACAAACTGCTTAGGGAGGAACCTCCGTAAATAAAGGTAAAGTGATTTTAAAAGGTGTCGGATCTAAAGTTTCCTAACCATGTTGTTGACAGTTGGGACAACCTATGGACTTTTAGCAGAACCCGTCATTGACTGGAAAGATTATTCAAGATTGTGGTTACATGCACACAGAACACAATATGTAAAATAATGCTATGTAAATCACGGGTTGTAAAAAATACATGGCATTTTGTAAAGATTACACAACATTCAGTAAAAGTATACATATGCATACGATAGAGGATTGCCGAAAACTATAGTTAGAGTCCACTTAGTAATTTCACATGATTACAAGTAACTTTTGCCAAAGCGTTAATCAACAGATGCAGAGTTAGATAATGCAACCTAACTTGTTCCAGTTTGTCAAGTTAAGTCATTTATCGTTACTAAATATACTAATAATCCACGGCAATATACGCGCAAGCCACATTCACTTCGCGACCACTCGAGCTACAATGGCATGGAAAGTCACGTCAGGACTGGGGCCTGGAAGAGTTGATTGACAAATTCGAAGGTAAGTTTAGTTATTCTGTAAGTGAACGTGACAATACTGAGAAATGCTTCTAGACTCACGACTAAATTAAATAGAAGACTGCTTTTGATTCGCTTGCGTTACGTAGACCTAAAAAGTTAAATTCATACATTAAGTCCTATAACTTAGTGTATCCATCTAGTCCTTTTTACAGGGCTTATCCTTAGGCTATACTAGGCAGTACATTTTGAAATAGCCTTGAGCATAGGCCTATCAGCATTGGCTGATTCCATTTTTTAACGAGTTAACGTATTCATATGATACAATTTATAATTACTGGTTTGCTATTTTAGCAGGTAGCAAGTAGGCCAAGGCTGATGTGGATTGGTGATACTGATAGACCTAACTAAGGCTATAAAATGGTAGTGATGTAGCCCTTATCATAGCAGTGTATGCAATTGCAGACGTTTGGAGTGAACATTTTTAAAGCATTGTATCTTACCGATACTTCATCCTGCATACTTTGTTTAAGTACCAAAATGAATCCCATAGAACGATCCTACCAATGATATATTTTTTGGATGGGGAGGGGGGGGGGGGTTGAGGTTATATTGAATATCTTTCCAAACAATTCATTTGAAAGTTTTTTACGTTTAAAATTCTTAGAAAATTGACCTTTGACCTATTCATTTTTCTAAAAATAACTGGAAGTTAGATCAGCCCAGCAGCCTTACAAATCTTCAGAAGAAGCTAAAAAAAAAAGAAAAAATACAAAGATACCTTGAAAAGCATTGGTCTATTAAGTGTGGCGGAAATTATGACTGAAATTTCCCCAACATTCTTGAAATATTTGTCAAAATCCAGCAAATTAGCGGCAGAAGTACTAAGTATATACATACTAATCAGACACAGACTACACTCTCCTAAAAAAACAAACAAAAAACAACTCATATCTCTGCCATTTTTCAACCAATTTCACCACAATTGGTGACAACCCAATTCCTTGACTTTTAATCAATTGCTAATAGACAGAAGAGATGCCATTTTGGGACCTAATTTGCATATTTGCATACAGAATGAGCTCAAATTGAATAAAAGTCATGTGACATGAAATCCTCAACTTCTCACTTGTCCATTGATATATAGGTTCTTTTACAAAATATTCTAAATTATTCTAATATTCTAAATTACATTAAAAGAGACACCTCCCCCAAGACTACATTATTATCTCATGAGATCACAAGGAGTTACAAATTCTGAATGTTTACCACTTTGAAATTCGAAGCAAGCCAGATATATGTAAATGTGAGTGCCACCATGCCTATCTGTACTTTAGGGCTAACTTTAACTTAAGCTGTATGCAGTTGGAACACTAGATATCTCGTTTTTTCTTTGATTGCTTAAATAATTCGTTTAGCTTGTATAACACCACTGTCTGTGAATATCGAGGAAACTTATGTACATATAATATATTCATCAATAACCATAATGTAAAAACAGGGTGATGCTTTATTTTAAACTTGTCTTTTCAGATGGGAAAAACAAGGCTGCAATCCATTTGTTACCACATTTGTTTCCTGAGAGAAGCATAGGTGCAAACTATCTGTAAAGGAATCATGCGCAGCTTTCGTAGACTTCCATTGTGTAAGTGTGCATGTCCTTGTGCCCGCCACATTTGTAATTATGTCAGTTTGTGTTTGGAATACAAAGCACAAATTTGATGCAGATGTTTTATCTTAATAAATGAAGAATATTTATCAACTACTCAATTCCTGGTAGAGTGAAAATTTCTCAGACGCACTGATATTTAAGTTGAATGTTTTTAATCCTCAGGAAAAATTATATGGTTGAAGAATATTGTTTTCCATCCCTCCATGATTGGGCTTTCTTGGTTGTCGTTTTTGCCAAAGACTCAGAGAATCTATGTAAGTTGAATGTCCTGTGCGTGAGATGTCTGCTTGTATATGCATGATATCTCAAGCATCCTAAATTAATTTGAGTTGATACATGGCAGCATGGTGTTCCCTGTTGTTTTCAGTGAAGATATCTTGTATAGGAATTAGTGGGGGGGGGGGGGGGCAGGGGGCTTAATGTGAAAAACTTAAAAAGGCAATTTCCAAGTAGCTATACATGACATTTGCTTAATATTTGGTGTGGAGCGTTGATCCATCATCACTATGTTTTCGCTGCCATTTTGGGCTTGCTAATTAAATATTGATGATTGGCGGGGAGTATTGAGTATCAGCATTTTTTTGAAATTAGCATGAAATCACAAAATCTATTTATGTTTGAGTTGATAGAAGGCATAATTATAACCATTAAGACCAACGGATGGTCCCTGTTGTTTTTGGTGCAGATATCATGCATAGTAATCAGTGGAAAGGGCTTAATGTACCACAGGTCATTTTTCATATTATGAAAGCCATTAAAATAAAACAGCTTGAGTGTATCTCTGTTGAAGGTCCTTGCTTGATAATTAAATTTTCTTACCACTTGAATCACTAAAAGTTAAATATTTTCGGATTCAGATGTCACGTTTGTGTGAGTGATACATGTCAATAAATGCCTATTTATGATGGGAATGTATTTATCCTTTTTTTTTGTTACTCAGGAAAGCACTAACTTGCAGTTCTATTTGAAAAATATTTCAAAAAGCCTCAGCATATGTGTTACTTCTTAGAGAAAGTAAAATACATCCTCGGCAGTTATTTGTGATCATCGAGAGATATGCCCTACCCCAGAGAACATCTATGTAGGCCATTGATGTGTGCTTTAAATCATTATTGTGTTTAATCTGGAATACCAAAAGGCATATCTTGGGAATTTTTCCAAAAAGTTGTTTATAAGTTGCCTGGACTGGCAGTGTGAAGTGCAACCAGATTCGAGATTTTCGTTCTTACCGTGCCAACAACGAAGACAAGGTAACTGCAGTGTAGCAGTCGTCATAGTCAGCATTCCACATGTTTTCACATCTCAAAGTTCACTTTGATGTGTGTCTTCCAGTTTCTGTTAAAAAGATTATATCCTTTTATTTCGCCACTACTTGTTTTGATCCGTTTGCATGCTAATTCAAATTAAATTAATCATGAACAAATCACTGTGTATCTAAAGTTGTTGCTTGTTGAAAGTTGACTTCAGGTAGAGTTGTTTCTTTGACATTACATTTTCAGACCCGTCAAATCGAATGACTTGAGGGATTGTTGTTATTGTAAGAGTGTTTAGATTCGTTGTGCTAATACTCAGAAGTACAATCATCAATCCAATCAATGTGAGGATTGTGTGTTTAACATTGTGAATGTAAAATTTATTACATAAACATTAACATAGAATTGATATACTGTCATAGCATTCAGTGTCCCAAAAATGCTAATGGTCCGTTTAATGCAAATAGGTTTCATGTCACAAAGTTCACTATTGTTCCATTTTCTTTCAAGAAGATTATATCGGTTCATTTCATTCTTCATTCTTTATTTGGTACTGGTTGATTGTTGACTCTTAATTGAAATTAAACGATTATCTGCAGCATATTATGAAAATACTGCTTATGTATGGGTGATTAGAGAAAAGTTTTAACTTTGTCATTGTCCTCATGGCCGACAGTTGATTATGATTTAATTTTGGCTTTTAAATGATATTTACTATAAACGTTGAAGAGGTGGGGTATTGATGTGAAAAGTGAAAGCAAAATAATTTCAGTGTTAACTGGCTACCACCAAATATTCAAGATCCTTCCTCTTACTTGAGGATGTATAAGTATTGATCCATTGTGCTTAATTGTATCACATCATAATCCTGTCAAAGAGCTGATAGTAAGTTGAACTTGCTAGAACAGTACTACAATGCTCAATTATATACCTGCAAGTTTAAGTTGCAAAGCTCACATGACATAGAAGGTTATGTTTATTGGAATCTTCATGGGTTGATGTTTTGTAATTGAACCTAAAGTAACTATGAACAGATCATTTTCTGTATCTATGCAAGACGTTTTAGCTGCAAGTAGAGTTGTATCTTTGTCAAATTTTACAATCAGACAGTTGATTATGTTAATTTTGGTGACCTTTCAAATATCTATCTACATGTCGAGGTAGTTGGTTGAAAATTCCTATGTCGACCAAATGCTTTTTGTGCATGCATCTCAGAAACTAAGAAAATAAATCATTTAAATTTTCGTAAGCACGCACCTTTAAGAGATAGTACCTCTTGTTCATTTTTTTGTTATTAACTTTTGTTTATGTTTCTGTTATTTTACTTTTTTATTATAGATAATTTGGAGTTACATTGCTGAAAGGTTTCAACCGTTTGAAAGTATGCTATCAATGTCGTTACGACCGCCATGTATCTGATGCAAACTGTCATCCATTACTGGATACAAATGTTAAAATATCGTTGCCATAGTTCACTATTAATGCATCATTGTAGATGTACGGAATACCCTCATAAGTGTTGAAATAAAAGGTTGAATTCATCAAATGTTCTGAATTATTTGTGTTGTCATTCTATTTTGCTGTCTCTTAAATGTGCCTTTCTGTTGTGATCGACTTAATAAAAATGTGTACCAAGGTGCTTTTAATAATTAACCTAAAACATATGTAAAACGCTTACTGAACGGGTGCTATGTAGAAATGGCTGGCAATATTTTACATAATAATTTTGTAGTTGCGTTACATGCTGATCATGTAAAAAAAAAGCAGTTATGTAAAATTTACTTAAATGTTTTAGTGTTCTTATTTGACATGAAAATCAAGTAAAATTTTACTTAACATGTGTAAACAATTTTCAAAGTGTGCAGGTGGACTGAAAAGCAGTCATGAACTCAATAAATATGTGATACGGATTAATCATATTCCTGTATACTTTGAGAGGTAACTTGGATTAACAGTGATACAGTGGTATTCAGTGACCAAACAACTAAACTATAGAAAGTTGTTTCTGGATAATATTAAAAAGGTCCAAGTCTTACAGATAACTGCTAAAGTTGTTTGCGAATTGCTTACTTTACGGCAAAGACAACTCTTTCAACACATTTGTAGACTTAGGATCTACTATTGTTTGTGTGTATGTATTCTAGATCCTCCTGCAAGCAGGAACTCGCGAAGAAGCTTCATTGGCTTATCAAAACCGAAAGCTGATCGAGGTCAGACTCTTAGATTCATATTTAACGTCCATGATTATGAATTGTCAATTTTCAACAACTCTGTAACTGGACGATATACATTAATCTTGGAGTGACTCGAACTGGCGACCTTATCATTGGAAGGCACAGGCGTTAACCACTGAGCTCCTATACACTTTTTTATAATATTTGCAAAATGATTTGCTCTGTTCTTGCCATATGCTTCCTTTCTGGACACTACATCAAAGCACTCTCTGAACAGGCAACTATATATATGGATGGCGAATGGTCTGTTTCGCATTTTCTGCCAATCAAACGGTGGAAGGTCTCTGAACTTATATGCTGTCGGGCCTACATGCAGAGACAGCTTCTTCACATAATGCAAAGTATCGAGAAAGCCATAAAACAGGGATGGAAAATACACAGAGTTAGCTGACTACAAATCTGGACAATAGAAGGCTATGCAAGACTGGACTTTCTTTGGGGAGGTTGATGGGTATGCTACATGTGTGCTAAATGTTAACAACCGTTGCCTCCCATAAATGTAGGTAGTGTAATAATGCGTGGACATGATATAAATATGTTTATGATGACGATAGGGATAAAGTGATGCATCATTTACAAATATTTTCATATTCACGAGAAAATGCTGAAAGTTACCGCATATTGTTTGTTGCGGCATTAACATTGCCCATATGTGTATGTATCTCTTGATACAAATATTTATTATGTTGCTTAATATGTAAATCGCTGCTGATAATAGTGAACATCTACTCACTCTTCTTGATAGGGCGTATCATACAGTTACAAGTACGTGTTTATGACTAGATACTGTAGCAGGTTTCACAAATATCCACATTTTCTCGCAGTATACTTAATCGCAACACGGCCCTGGCTGAAAGTGAACATGATATCTATCATATAAATGTGTGGGTCTGAAATTTTCGCTCAATATACTTAATCTCAACAAGGTTCTGGCTTAAAGTGAACATGATATTCATCATAGAATATGTGTGGGTCTGGAGAAGACATACTTCTTTTTATACGTTGCATTTGATGTGCAATGAATTCGTTTTCATCTTACACTGTTCATTTCCTCATATAACATTAACATCGAGTAAATGTGAAGTACTTAGTACAAGTCCAACTACAGTAGCTAGATTAATTTTCATATATAATCCTCTTCGCACCTGTCCCTCCCGACTTATCCAGGTAGTACTAAAGTACTCCTCGAGACCAATGTTTAGAGCCGAATCACACTCACTGAAGGCTCGCTCCATATACAAATCACTTGGTGTACTCTATAGTAATAGTGAAAGAACTTGCGTTAGTTAAAATGAGACAATTAGCATGAACTGTGCCTTAACGCTGATTAACTGCTGTCTACTTTGAATAGCACTCCGTACAGGATTGCTAAATAAAAATGGTGCCATTAGCAGTTGTTATCTCCATAGTTCCGTAGCATCTCAAACTAATTTTCCTATTTCACTGTCATTCTGTAGTGCTGAAAGAAAGCTAGTAACCACCTTCATGTTCATGGTTTGCATACTTGAATAAAACAGCCAGTTTAGTTTAAATTAAAATGTTTTGAACAATGCAAACCTCACTAATAAGTTGAACACCGAGATTTTTATTTTGCAAGACTAGGTGTACCGTGTAGGACTAACATTTTGGGAGTCTGGATTCCATGTTTGTCAGAGAGCTAAAAGAATACGTTTGCAATAAACGTTTGAAATTAATATATGCTTTTGTAGGTTTCTTTTCTTAATTTTAATACATTTGTGAATTATCACCCGATACACACAGAAAACACAGTAACTACTATAAATCTAAAATTTTGTACCACAGTAAAAACTGGATCGTGCTATAATCGGTAGCACGTACAATTAGGATGACAGTAGGAGCTGAGGATATGTGTAATCCCAACAAATCCAGTTTATTTGTGGATTACAAATATCCTCAGTTATTGCTGAAATCCTAATATAGCACATGCTACCGGTGTATCATATATTAATCAGCACGATCCAATTTTTATTGTGGTACAAAGCTTTAAATTTCACAAAGTTACTGTAATCTCTGTGTCAATCGGTTGGAATTATATAATTTGATTGCTTGTGATTTCGGCATTGGTGCCTCACAGTAATATTTTTTGTTACAATTTATTTATAAGTGGTTATATGCATTTCAATAATTCTTTGTCTAATTCTTTGGTTTGAAGGCTTACAAGTTCTGCTGGTGATTGAAAAGGAAATATGTTGTTTTTGCTAACTTGAACGACTGTGATGATAAGAACTAACCTTAAGATAGCACTGCTTCAATAATACATAAGTTAATTCAATAAATTTGATAAAATATAATGTAATTCAAGTGGCACGTATGTCACTGCTCTTCGTATCTTGCTCACTTTGTAAAGATTCAGTCTTTGGCTGTCACAATACCAGTATCAATGGTAGATATGCGGCCTAACTATGCAAAACAGCACATACCAAAACCATCCTGCCTTGTTAGGACTCTAACAAGGCTGAATTGGGATAGTTGTGGGAAAGGAGAATCGACGTGGTGTGGGTTGAAATAACAAACAAACAAATATCAGCTGAACTACGAACAAATGCGAGTGATGTATTGAAGTGTGAATTCTTCATTCTGTTACTGTTAGCTGGCAGGATTCAAGCTGATAACTAGAAGGAAAGACATAAACTAAAGTAAATCCCTAGCTCAGCTGTCTGAATGCTAACTTCTTTAATTGATATTCTTTTTACTTCCTTCACATTCTAGGGGATTGTGCCAGCATCCGTGAACGTACTGCATTACATGCAAAGCTTCTGAACAGTAGCACGTACAATCTTTATGTGAGACCTGTAGAAAATTCATCTCTACCGGTTTCTGTTCAGTTCCGTTTCGCACCGGTGATACATTATTTGGTAAATAAATTTGAAGTACATTCTTTCCTTTGTTCTCAACTTAAATGTTTCTCGTTTGTTCTTTTAATTGTTATATATGAAATGTTTTCATCAATAAAAAGGAAGACAAATCGTTTTCAAATATTGGTGTAAATGAAACGGGAATCATCAACATTTTTGTGAGAAGATTTTTGGAGATAATTCATTGCAACACTCCTATAACTGGTTGTCGGTTTGGACACCTCGTTAGATCTCAATGAAATTTTTAAGTGGTCCATGCATGTGATTTCGGATATGCAACTCTCGTCTGAAAGCGGTATTGATTTCTCAAAATAAAATATTACCATTTGCCCGACAACTGAATAGACAAGTAAGTATTTTCATTCGAGTTTGGTAGGGTTATCTTGTCAAAGCTTAGTCCTTATAAGTTTGGTCAAGACTTTATGTTCCGGTTTTCTCTATATGAACTAGGGACTTCCTTTTTGGAGATGGAGGCAATGGTTTTCTAGTGTGGCAGGCAGAACCTACTTCCTAGATGAACTATTTTTTTCGACAACTTTGTGGGCTGTATGATATAGGCCCCCCAATACCGTCTCCACGTGGCCATAAGACGCTGTATGAAGCATGGTACAATAAAGTAAACAAGTCATAATGTATTTGGTGATGCTGATGCAGCACTAACTTGTGTCAAATATGCATTAATTTGTTTCTTCCAGGTTCAAGGTAGTCAGGAATTGCAGTTAAGAGGCAGGATGGCTTTGGTATGCAATATATTTCTTCAGTTTTTCGAGTTGTGTATGTACCGTTATAATTAAACCCTTGGCTGTAAACTGCAATTTGTACACTTTGAATCTTTTATTGCTACCTTGAGGAATGATAAAAAATAGTATTAAGCTAGCAAGAAAACTAAAACAAGAAATAAACACTGTATACAACCTCAGGGTGATAGTTGGAGTACGAAGGAAAATTCCTATTCGACCCATATAGGGCTGGGATTCATCAGGGAGAATGATCGATATTAACATAATGGTTTCTCACGTTTTTTCTCTCTTTTTGAGGGCTAAACTTTCTTGAAGAGAAACACACAGGAGGAATGGCAGAAAATTGGGAGAGAATGGGCAAGGACGGAGTGGCATGGGTTGGTGGGATGGTTTATCAGATAATGAGTGATTGGGAGACAATATGAGGAAATAGGAAGAAAAGGATACCCGCGATGACAGGGTGTTTCTAATAATGCATTAACACATATTTTGTTTTTTGAAGTCCTTAATACTCGACCACAGTGATTCTACTGCAGGTGTGTGAATGCGTACAAACTGGCTTTGTATAACTATCAATAAGCGCGTATTACCCAAGTGTTATGATTGAACAGAGTGTACCCCTGGTGCTTTCGAATCTGACAATACAATATTAACACTTTTTGTTGGCAATCCAAGCCGTAAATAAGAAATGAAGTCCTGAATCTACCTTATATCTCGCCAAACAAACATTTCAGCCTTATGGGACTAAGATATTATATGTTTTTTCCCTCAGATTTGGGATGACCATCGCCTTGCGTGGAATCCTGATGATTATGGAGGTCTTCGTAATTTAGATCTACCAATAAATAAAATTTGGCAACCGGAACTGATCTTGTATGAAAGGTATCTTAGAAAAAACTTCAGAAATAAATCGTTTAGAGTTGTTTCGCTAATCCAATCCATTATGTTAAAGAAGAGACTTATCAAAACAAAGCGCACCACTAGCTGACTAGGGAAGCACACATCTCAATTCCTGATCACTCGTGCAACATGTGGACTGTCCTGGTATTTTCAGTTTTATCCATCCGTTAGCGGGGGGGGGGGGGGGGGAGGGAGGTAAATTCTGATACTGCGCCTTTAGCCTATGGTTTACTTCAGAATTTTTGTTAAGACTTCCACCTCCTTGTGGTGAAACTAGATCTGTATGTTTCAATAAATAATATTCAATACTATTCCAAACTGTCCAGTCACGTTTTCATAAAGGTTTTTGAGAAACTAGTAAGTGTCCTTAAAGTGAATCTTAAAGAGAGTTTACACTGGCTTGCCTGGGTACAATTCTTATACAATGATTTCTCAATCCCATTCAAAGCGCTGCGCGATGCTACAAAAGTGATGCTTAAGAAGGCAAAATGAAACGTTTGCAAGAGAAGTCGGTACGGAATGATATTTAATGGGTAATAAGCATAGGCGTAGGGAAAAATATAACCAAAATTATTCGCTCGCTCCGCAACATCTTAATATAGGCCTACATATTTTTTATAGGCATGCATCGGTTATAACTTCGCATGCCAATTACATACAATCATTTGCCGTGTTATTACCCTTCCATATTGGTTATAATATTTGGGGAAGTCGTTTTATATTTAGTAATGGAATAAGTAATGGCGAATTTGTCGGTGAAGCTTATAACTTTACTTTAATTATCAAGGAGGTTTTTCTTTAAACTATTGATTTCCTTTAGCTACATCATAGTTTTTATATTTCTTTCAGACGTGCCCGAAAAATTCTCAGCATATTGCCCGAATTTTCACAAACATATTTGGTTGGGGGGGGGGGGGATGCAGACCCTCGCCCTCTACGCATATGGAATATGTGACCTGTTTTTCCATGGCTTACTTTCCCGAAATGTTTAATGGGTAATATATTTTGTTTCATATTAGGGTTCCCACTGACACTGAACTCAATATCCAAAAAGAGACCGAGGTTGCGAAAGTTCTTTCTAACGGAACAGTTTACTGGTATACCATGGCATCAACGAGATCATTCTGCTTCATGGATATTAGGAAGTTTCCATTCGATGTGCAGAACTGTGACATAACGTTCACAACTTGGGTGCACCAGAAAAACGAGGTAATGGTTACGTTGTAGCAAATACATCCAAAAAATGTAAGTGTATAATACAGGACTACTCGATTAAAGGAA
Organism: Apostichopus japonicus; assembly: GCF_037975245.1. Lineage (NCBI taxonomy): Eukaryota > Metazoa > Echinodermata > Holothuroidea > Aspidochirotida > Stichopodidae > Apostichopus > Apostichopus japonicus. Next base: position 8,703,815 of record NC_092573.1, read on the forward strand.
TAATTTGAAAACCTAAACAATGTACTTATTTTGTTTCCATGGCCATAAAAAGTGCACAATCTTGCTTTACATATTTTATGCTAATGTTCTCCATGCCATGACGTATATTATTTAATTGCTGAGATGGTATATTGTAGTCGGTTGGTTATTGTCATAACAACGGTTTCCATGGTTGTAGTTAATTTTCCTGAGTAGCGATTTGGGAGCTCACCCATGGTAGGGTGCCCGGAAGACCACATCCGGGACACGGGTGTTAAGAAGCTGGCCGTGTATGTGTTTGTCTGTTACATCAACAATTTTTTGTCAAAACTTTTCCCAAGCGGGCTATGCCGAATTTCTTCACACCTAGGTAGGAAGGTGCCCTACGACGGGAAATTCTATTTTGCAGACCCTCGCAACGAAAGGTCAAATATCAGAAGTTCCAGGTGAAAAGTAAATTTCTGCTATACCTTCAAGGGTAAACATTGAATTGATTAAATGGGTGTAAAGGGAATGTCAAATACTATCAACATATGTGGTTACCATTGAAACTGAGTTCAAAGGTCACGGGTTTAAAGGTCAATTGTATATTTGAGGGCGAATATGTATTAAGAACTCCTATTGAACGGCTGGGGATATTTTCTTCAATCTTGGTATGGAGGTGCCCCGTGATAGCACCTGTGTTTCGCAGACACTAAGAACAAAAGGTCAAAGGTCATATCATGCTAAACGCGACTTTTGGCTAAAACGGGAAAGGGGGAGCGTTGGATTGCACTTCACAGGTACGATGGACGTGTCAAGTGTTACAAAAATATGCCATTATCAATGGTTACTGAGAACAAAGGTTTACGACGAATGTCGTAGGTCAAATTTGGCAAAAAAGTGACCTCCAGTTAGGAATTAAATTGACTTCCAAACTTCACATGTGTAATAAGTATGTCAAGTACTATCAACATGTCGTTACCATGGTAAACGAGGTCAAGGGTCAACGGTAGGAGGTCACGGGTCAAATCAGTCTAAAGGCTCCTTTATTGGTATAACTCCAAAAGAAAGCATTAAATTGACCCGCAATCTTTACAGGTAAAATATGTATGTCAAGTACTGATCAAAATATGTGGTTGCTATCGTAACAAACGTCAGCAGTTAGAGTTCAAAAAGGGATTTATTTTGCTATAACTCTAAGGGGAAGCATTGCAATGACATCCAACGTTCACAACAATATTGAATAAGTATGGCAAGTAGCCTACTATCATACTAGGTGGTTACCATGGTAACTGAAGTGAAACTTAGAAGTCGAGAATGAATAGACAAGGCCCAAGCAAGTTTTTGAGTGTATAACCAAAGATATTGTACTACTGGAATGTGCTAGATTGCTGACTTTTATACTTCTTAACACCAAAAGATGAAGTCAGTGAATGTGTGCAGCTGCCTCGCTTGTTTTCCACAAGATTTATAACAGAGCGTTCTTATACACTCAACGGGCGAATTATGGGGTGTGTTCGCGTGTGTTTTCCTTTTAATTTTGCTTTCCTTCAGAATTAAAGGTGACTTTCTGCTATGAATGCAAGGACAAATGTCGATTAGCCTTACAACCTTCACAAAATTAAGTATTGTCAAAATATAAACTTTCAATCATGGCAAATAAGGTCAAAAGTCATGGTGCTTTGCTCAATAGGAGTTCACGATTTTTTTTTTATGCAGACCATAAGCAGTAATACATTAAATGGATTTGCGATAAGATTTGCGATAAGATTTTCTACTCCGTGGATGGCCCTCAAGTTTTGTTGTAATCTGATTTTTTCTCTCGTACACTGTTAAAAAAAATTCTGTTAAAATACAGAATTTCTCTGGCAGCAGAGTTTCCAGGAAATGTCTGTTATTTCCAACTGCAGATAATCTATGTAAAATAAACAGTCTAAAACTGTTATTAATACAGTTTATTTCTTTCATTATAACAGTTTTTGTCCGTAAATTTACTGTACGACGACCGTTATTTTACACCATATTCTATGTAAAATAAACAGTCTGAAACTGTTATTTAGACAGTTTTTCCCCCCAATTATAACAGTTTCTGTCCGTAAAATTACTGTACGTCAACCGTTATTTTACACCATATTCTATGTAAAATAAACAGTCTGAAACTGTTATTTACACAGTTTTTCCCCCAATTATAACAGTTTCTGTCCGTAAAATCACTGTACGTCAACCGTTATTTTACACCATATTCTATGTAAAATAAACAGTCTAAAACTGTTATTATACAGTTTTTATTTTGCATTATAAAAGTCTTTGTCCGTAAAATTACTGTACGACGACCGTAATTTACACTGAATTCTATGTTAAATACACAGTATGAGAGCGTAATTCATACAGTTTTTCTTTGCATTATAAAAGTTTTCATCCGTAAATTACTATATGATGGCCGTTATTTTACACTACATTCTATGTAAAATAGACAGTCTGAAATGCTTATTTACACAGTTTTTCTTGAAATACAGTATGTCTTTTTCTCTGTAAAATAACTGTATTGTGACTTTTAATTTACTGTTTCTTTTAGGTAAAGTCTAGTCTTTAATGTTATCTATAGTTTTTTTCCTTGCAATAAATAGGTCTTTGTCTGTAAAATTGGCTTTCAGATGGAATTACTATTATCAGTGAGATTATAAAATAAAAAAACAACTTATTGTTCTCTGAAACTTTTATTTACAACGTTAAAACTTGTTGAAACATATTTTTGAACGTCAAAACCTTAAAAGTAATATATAAGACTGAACATCATAAGGCAATCGCTTATTGATGGCTGGGTATTTGCTGGGTGCCCCAGCCTTTCTTTTGGAAAAGGTTTTGTTATACAGACGATACTTTCATTGTTTGGAAATATACTGATAAGTCTGTATGTGGCCATATTTGTCTCTTCGGCCACTTCAGGAAATCCTGGATCAGCCACTGAAAGTTTTCACAATTGACTGATCATAAAACGCTAAGCTTTGACACCTGCTAGTTCCTTGCCCTTTCATTGCTCTACAACAAAGTTCACTCAAGGTCACTGTATTATGTAACCACAGCAACTTAGGTGTCTTCACTATTCTTCACTTAACTTTATTACAACTATGTTCATTTCATGTATTTTTAAATGTTCTAGCAGTATTAAATATATCGCTCATATACCATATTCACTTTAATGGGCATATCAATGTTCACAGAAAATTGATACCTGTAACTGTGGTAACTCCTCTATTGCTGATAAGGATTGTATACTTTTTCTAATTTTCGTGACCTTCTTTAGCCCTTAAAGTTCAAAGTGGAAGTTAAAGACAAGGATATGTTACAATAGGTAAGAATAAAGATTAACTAATCTGTTAACCAAAGATATTGTAAATCATCTGATCAAAAGATATATAAACAATGATTTGACCTTTGTACCCGTAAATGATTAAAAAAAGTTGTCCTTATATTCCTGTGCTTCTGCTTGAGTGGAAGGAGCAGTTTTATGAAAAGATTTCATGTTAAAATTTAGCATAGAGATTTTATATTTTGACAACAAAATATAATTTAGATATCAAGCTTATAGCATTAACAAAATGAACAGAATGACTTGACATCTGAAACTATTATGAATTCAAAACTTTTCTAACATTTGTGAACCTGCTTGGAAGAGTTTCAGAGTTTATGGAGTTATTGGAAAGGTGTCATAATAGCACCAAATAATAGTCTTTAAAAAGTTTGTCAACAAGTAAAACCTTGTAAATATCCACCAACAAAGTAAAACACAATAGTTTGAACTCTGTATAAATGTTTAACTGTTCATTTGTAAATGAGACTTCTCTGTAGCTGGAGAGTCTATGGTTCCAGTTAAGGAGGCTCAAGAGGCTCGCTAACATTTTCTCAACTAGGAACACCTTAAATCAACTAAGTGACCTAGATTTATAATTCAACGTTACCAAATTGTCAGACTAATGTGACGAATCATGGGAAGTGCCTGAAAAGCATTTAGACTGTCCAATCTGACTCAAATTCCTTCAGGTTTCCAACCAAAGCCAAAATTTTTGGGTTGACAGGATAGCTCTTCTTGGATTTGGGGGTCTTTCTTCCCTTTTCTGGATTCAATCCAACAAAGCAGCTGCAAAGAGGAGCAAAAATTAGAACTGTGAAATCATAAAGTTCAAATAAGTTAGCAATTATTAAACCATTTAACAATTAATTTCCTTTGGTCTCAAATTTACACTACAGTATGACATACATGATAGTAAGATATGGTCAAAATATGATGTGACACAACTCAGTTTCCAATTGTATGTGTGCTCACTGGTGTTGATAGAAGCAATTGAGCTGGATACCTGTCTTAATTTACAAGCCTTTGGAATTCAACAGTTTTCTAGGAAATCATGATCTGAAAAGAAGAGCTAATTTGTGAATCCTCTTTTAATTTCAATTTTGTTCAGTTTAAGCTGATACCCTATAGTTGTAACAAATTGTGAAGGTGTTCTCAGTAATTAACCAAACTCATACATTCCCACCCTTCTCCAAAATAATAAAACATGCCATTCAACTATTTACACTAACTTTCCATTGGTGAAAATTATGTAAAGGTCATCAATGTTTACAAAAGGTTACCAAAGCTGCTGTTATTCTTGGACCACAACAAATAGTACAAAATAAGTAAATCAGCTGTAACTGAGAACAGAGTATGGTTTATTTCAATGATCTGCCCAGGAGTTGAGTTAACTGCAATTTGTTGATTTTTTTCTATATTGGTACCTTTATGATCGGCTGATCTTTTGAAGGTGGCTAATAATATGCATACACTCTTACATTCCATGTCAAGGGAATGTCCACACAAAATAACAATGGTTAACTATTACTAGGGTACTTTCAGCCTACTCACCGCTGGATAAACTCCATTAAAGTTGCACCTTCAGATGGATACTCAATGTTTAAGATGAAAAACATTGCAAACAGCATGATCATTGCACTTTCAAAAGTTTGAATGTGGTCATTAACAATAACCATATCTACTGCCAACATAAACTTTCTTCCAGTGTACATGTTTGGACCTGCAAAAAATAAATATCAATTAGAACTATTAAGAGAATGTTCATTTAAAGTTAATGCCACTGCTATGACTACCACTACTTTACAGTTGCAGCGTGAATATACTCCAACTCGCGTGCACTAATGGGTCATTATTTTTTATTCAATATTATTTTTACCGGTATTCAAGGTTTGTTTCGGATGTATTTCGATATATTCGTTGATGGCAGATTTCAATATTGTCGGTGTGGATATGAAAGAAAAAACGGTTTATCTGATATATCGATTTACTGAGGCACCCTAGATCAGCAACACAAAAATGACATTGAAAATGTTGCAATGGTCAACCAAAATGTTTTTACCACATATGAAGTCAAAAATGGGCTATAGTTCTTGAGTTTCATGTTACATGCTGAGCATCAAATGCACACATGCATGCTGAATTGATGCTGTAACAGAGTTTTCCCAGTTAAATCTCAGATTGACCCATGACTTTGTCTTCCACAGGTGACAGTGCACTATGAGGTGTCATTGACACACTTGCCAACATATAACTTCCTAGGTTTCTCTAATCAAAGATTCTCAAATTTTGACCACTGTTGATTCAAGTGACCACACCTACATACCACATGAGATCTGTCCAAGATTCCCTTCTTGAGATATCATGTTTACAAAGTATTCACAGTTTCACCTCTGTTGACCCCAAATGATCTTTGACCTTTGCCAAAAACAATAGGCTTCTTGTACTCTATCGGGTACACCCACATGCCAACTATGAAATCTATCTAAGCTTCCTTTCATGAGAAATTGTGTTTACAAGGTAGGCATCAGTAAAATACATACACATGCACAAATACTCACCATCACAAATTTCAAAGGTTACAACTATCATCCAAACCAAAAAGGGGAAAAAGAGCAGTGTATATGTACTGGAGGAAATGCATATTAGAGCAAAATCCTCCAAATGCTTCTCACCTTGAATAATGATGCATGGGGATGTTGACTTCAGATCCTTAGTAATATTCTACACAGTACTGGTTTCCTGTACATAATGTAAATGTAGGAACATTAAAATTGTTTGGAATACTTATCTTATTATGTGGGACAAAACATTCAAGATGCCATCTGGGAAAACAGAAGTATCTTCCAAAGCATAACATAAAATAAATGAAACTGAGGGACAATATGCATCCCTGAAATCAAAATGATGACAATGGGGAAGATCTTAATCAACTGATGGCATATGATGTACTGAACTTTGGACTTCAGAGTCCCAATACACAACAATTACAACTGACCTACAAACAGTGAACATCGCAGAGGAAAATCGTTATAAAGTCAATCAACTTGACTAATACATCTACATAACTGTAAGTGTAAGAACAACAAACCAGAGAAAAACACAGACAAATAGTGCTATCCTGAGACTGTTCACAAGCTTAATGATTTATAAAGGTAGCTTCTTCTTACCTTTGCAAGGTAGAAAAGATCATCCCATTTATCTCCAAGGTGATTGCAGAGGAGGAGAATAAGTCCTGGAACATCAGGGGAATGATCACCACTTTCCTTCTTAGCACTCTCCCATATGGCAAGCCGTTTTAACATTTACCTCTCTATTCTACTTAAGTAGAATTAATTCCACTTAAGTAGAATACAATTAAGCTTAAGTGAAATGAATTGCACTTAAGTAGAATTGCATTTTACTTAAGCTTAATTGTATTCCACTTAAGTGGAATTCATATTAGCTTAAGTTCAAACGGTCTTTGTCTACATCGTATTTTACTTAAGTAAAATACAATTCTACTTAAGTAAAATACAATTCTGCTTAAGTAAAATTCAATTCTACTTAAGTAAAATGCAATTCTGCTTAAGTAAAATTCAATTCTACTTAAGTAAAATGCTATTCTACTTAAGCAAAATGGCTTTTCAATTTCACTTAAGCTAAATGGCTTTTTACTTAAGTGAAATAGAATTACGCTTAAGTGAAATGTGATTGGTCAATCTATTTCACTTAAGTAAAATGCAATTTAGCTTAAGTAAAATGTGATTGGTCAATCAGTATATGCTACTCATTGCGTCACTGTACTTGCCGCGAGGTCCGACTCTGTATACTATTTTAGGTACCTCACCACGTGTTCATCCGCTCAATAGGTTTACCCAGGGAGTTGTTATAACAACTCCCTGGTTTACCATTGTCAGAAAAGAGGTAAAAGTACCTAACGTAAAGCTTCCTTAAGCATGTTATCATTTACTGTCATCGTTTTTTCTGCCTTGATATGAAAGAGCATAATTTTAAGTACAGATGGTGTGAAAATAGGGAGGATCGAAGGTGATATAAACCCTTTAAAAAATCTTTGGTTAAATATTGATATTACTCCGAACGAGCAAATGGAAGGGTTCAGTGTGATAAACTTGCTCCTCTTCTAGCTCATAATCTAAACGGTCATGATATGGAAGTGTGCAAGTGCCATGGTAGGCCACTAGAACACAGCTATCATGTGGTGGGTAGGATATACCAGATGAAAACTTCTATCTATGCTTTGGCAGGTCTTGAAAGTGATGAGTTTAGTGTGTAAGTCAATGGAACAATTAATTGTGATGCGAGACCTTTAGAGTTACGTTCAAGACGTACTAGTTACGTAACCATTTGCGGCCATTCCCCCATTATGTGATACTTATCCAGCTTTCGTTGTGTATATACGAACATAACACCATACTTAGCAAATGAAGCAAAGCTTTGTTTATCACTGAGTCTGAACGTTAGACATTTGGTAAATGCAGCCAGCCAATAAATCGTTGCAAACTGTTGCTGATGCAGTTGGAAAAGCACTTTTGAGGGCAAGGGAACGACTACAACAAGACATACCACCAATCAGTGGTACTAGTAGTAGAAGTATCACAAGGCATGGTACCATGCATGTAAACATTGCCCCCAGACCAACCACTTCTCCGCACGAGGTAAATGTTATAACGGCTTGCCATATCCTTCAATTCCACTTAAGCTAAATTGTATTTTACTTAAGTAGAATTGAATTTTACTTAAGTAAAATGCAATTGTATTCTACTTAAGTAAAATACAATTCTACTTAAGTAGAATACAATTTAGCTTAAGTTAAATTCAATTTCACTTAAGCTTAATTGTATTCTACTTAAGTAAAATACAATTTTACTTAAGTAAAATGCATTTAGCTTAAGTGAAAAAGAATGACAATTTTACTTAAGCTAAATTGTATTCTACTTAAGTCGAATTGTATTTTACTTAAGTAGAATACAATTAAGCTTAAGTGAAATTGAATTTAACTTAAGCTTAAAAGAAAGCGGTAATTTTACTTAAGTAGAATACAATTAAACTTAAGTAAAATGCAATTCTACTTAAGTGCAATTCATTTTACTTAAGCTTAATTGTATTCTACTTAAGTGCAATTAAGCTTAATTGTATTCTACTTAAGTGGAATTAATTCTACTTAAGTAGAATAGAGAGGTAAATGTTAAAACGGCTTGCCATACTCCCATCAGCTATTATATTTTGCACCTCCTTCTTCTTCTTTGCTGACACTTGCAGAAACTTCTGAATTCAACTGATTTCAGTTTGATGCCCACTAAGTCTTCAAAATGTCCCATCATCCCAACCTCCTCAAACAAGAAAGGATATTCATCAAGGAGAGCACATACAGGAACTTGCTGACTGTTTATCTTGGCACGGATGGTTGGAAATACATTTTTCATGAGGAAAACAAGCTCATTGTCATCCCATATGTTAAGTTCATGCATCACCTTTAAGTCATCTGTCTTTTTTCTCTGCGTGTCTCGATCCTCCCCTTTAGGTAGGTCCTCTGGTTGCCAGTTTTTGCAGCCATATGAGGTGCTGAGTTTACGCTCTTTGTTAGTGCTTCATTCTGTTCACCCTCTACAAACAGAGGGTAACCAACATTTAGGTGAAATTTGCCTCTATTGAGATTGCTCATACGGTTTTCCAACTGTGTAAGAAGGGATGCATATCCACTACCAACAACAAGTCCTTCAATGTCATCTTTAAAGGGTTCTGGAAACTCACGAACGATCTTCTGTGCAATAATAGAAAGGTGCTTTCGTCCTGGACTTGACTCAACTTTCATTATATATGTCATTGCATAATATTCTGATCATTTCACGCCGTTCTTTGGGAGTGGGTCTCTGTTTCTTCTGGAGTGATTTTGTGAGGCTTTTAGGCATTTTATCCCAATCAACTTTAAATGACTCTGCCCAATCTGCAATTACCGCTGCTGGACTTGATCCTGCTGAACTGGGCACCCAGCTGCATCCTGGTGAACTGGCCACAGAGTCGGGTTCAGATGATTGTGAAGATTCTGATCCAAGCAACTTTTCTTTAAGAATGAAAATATGTCACATCAATGAAAGTAGATGATATGAAATGAATAAACAACCTTGATAAATTATTTCCTGATAACAGACATATATTGCATTAAGGTACTAGTTTTTTGGACACTCACAGAACATCAGCATTTACACAATAAACAGGGGCAGCACTCAAGCTCTCAATCTATCGAATCAAGCATATCTTCAATTGGCAACAGGGGCATTCTCTGACACGTCTGTTTCGGTTAAGCCGCTGCTTGTTTGTTGATGTAGGCAATGGCTTTGTACACATGTACACACCGTACCGTATGCCATATGGACCTTGTGCATAAGCATCGGACAAGGCGTGCTTCATAGTTTGTTAAGTTGTCGAGGTGTATTCTTATACTGTATGGAAAGCAAGCCATTGCCAGTTCTCTCCATCTTTCAATCAGTATAGCCAAAGTGTGAAATTATTGGGGCAATTTTTGTTGATTATTGGTATACAAGTGTTTTTGGGGCAAAGTAACACTCATACATATCAAATTGTTGCGTCAATGGCATTATTTGGTCACTGCAGACATTTTCGTAGTGCCCGCTTATTTGGACCCCAAAGTGGGGGCCAAGTATGATCCCAGAGTAGAGGTACTGTACCCCATACTAACCCATAGTGGTTGTTTTTCAAGGTGACCTTTAGCCTTGTCATACTCTCATATGAACTTCAACATACTCTACAAACAACATAGAACGTACGTTCTATGTTTAATTTGAATTGAAAAGAAGGGTTTCCTCTTTTCTTGTTGATAAATATTTTAGTTTGGGTATGTGGTGTATCATTTCATTAGTTTGACCTAGTGTTTTCTATTTGCTCACTACTTGAAAACTGCTTTAAAAAAAATTCAAATCTAATGTATAATACTAATAATTAACCCAGAAAATTTTCTTTAGAGAATTACAAAAATGCTAATGATGTACTATGAGACCAGTTTCCTTATTCAATTTGTGGTACCAGCAACTGTCTTAGACAATAAGAGAAACTTCTGTGTATCACATGTACTTACTATTTAGAAATTTTTCCATCTCCTCTTGTAACTTACTTCTTAACCTCCCCTTTCACCTCTCCATTCCTCAAAAAAACCACCTAAGCGGTTACCTGATAAATTTACAAATGCAGGTTTATTGTTTGCATCGCATCCTTGAAATTTAAACTGTACCAACATTATATTCAAATCTGCATATGTGAACCAATGTTTTTGTTTAATCCAGTATTGAATAAACATGGCTACATCGTAATCAACAACTCCTTCAAACAAGTCATGTCCCAGGCATGGTGGCAAACCAGGTGCACACACATGAAAATACCTCAAAGAATTAAAACATGAATTAAATTTAATTCCTTGATGATGATTTTCTTCATGATCTTCAAGGTGTGCAATGCAAGAATCATACTCCTCCTTGGTTCTAGGCTTCCCAACAGCATATGGTGCATTACATTTGAAGTCATGTGAAGTTATTAAACAGTAGCGGCACATGTTAGTTCCTGAAAAACTCTCAATGAAACCCTCAATACAATGGGAACCTAAATTATCCCCTAATATACAAGACAGCGCACCTTTCCAGACCACCCCGTCACTTGTTTCTATTCCAACTTCCTCTAATGTTTTCAAATCATTTATCACTCTCTCAAAAACCTTCTGCTGCCCAAAGACCTTAAAATCAACTTCTTTACAAAAAACACAAGCTGCATTGCATCAACAACAGATCTGTACTCAGGTTGGGTGTTTCCAAGTGTAAAGTACATTGCTAGTATTTTGTGTTTTATTCTTGCCGACCCAAGTGGGTTTACAATTTCAAATGAGTCTTCATAGAGAATGATGGACAAGGATCTTTCACAACTTTGAAACAAACTATTTTTTTTTAAAAACTGTACCATCCACTATGTCAGTAAGAACAGATGAGTCTTCACTGTGATGCCTACTTTGACATTGTCCCAACACAAAATCATCCGAAAGGAGCAATTGAATGCTCTCCTTGATTGGAATGTAATGATAGTAATGCATTTTTTGTGCTGAATCTCTCCCTAGTGATATTGCAATTGCAACAAACTTGAATGCTGATTTATAGTAAATTACTCTTTTCTACAGTGCTGCGTTCTGAGTTTTCCTTTACAACTACTGTATCAATAGCAATCCATGCATCTATCTCATTCATATAATCGGCTACACATTTGATACGTTCTTCTGCTAAACCCTCATCTCTCAATTTTTGACATAAACTGTGAATAGTTTGAAGCTCCTCAACAATCATTTGAATTGTTTGTGATGGAACAAGTTGTTTTGCCTGAAGTTTCAGAAGAAACAAGGCAAAATTTTGTTGGAATTGAAGCCTAGACTGACCTGTTTCTTGCACCCTACCTTGGCAATTGTTACTGTTTTCGAAATCACAGCTTATGTCATTTTCAATGACAAATCTATCAGTCTCTGTAGACACATCAAAGCAGTTAGTGTCTAGAGGTATATCTTGATCCAAAGAGCAATGATCACGAGTAGAAAGTTTGTATTTATCCAAAATGTTTACAGCTCCCCAGTTTCTGTGACAACGTGACAAATGTGCTGTAAATGAACTGGTTTTTGAAAAATCTCTTTTGCACTTCTTATATGGTCAAGATACAACTTGTTCTTTTCTTATATGTGCTTTTAAGTGTGCCAAATATGAGGACAGATCTGTGAGTTCTTTTTGACAGATTTCATACATACAAATCAATGACAGGTTAACTGACTGAAGTTTTGCTGCAACTGCTGTTTGCTTTTGAAGATGGCGGTGATACCTAGTCACATGAATCTTCATTGCAGCAAAAGTTGATAGGGTATAGCCACAATTAACAAAACAACATGGAAATCTCACTCGAGGTATATTCCTATGGGAACTCACATGATCAACATAGCCACGGATAGTAGCTGTTAGTGTATTGCATATTTTACAGGTGTACATTTCTGCCCTGCTTCACTATTGATTGGAGCTTATCAAAACTGATAATTTGAAAGAGACATGAATTATGCCTTTTCAAATTCAGCCATGTTCTAAAAGTCTAATTAACCTTGGCTAATCTAAAGACTGCATATTACATGCCACATGAGAGCCAATATCATCCATGTATGTAGGCTACCAGCACCAATTAACTTACAAGTTACAATGTACCCACCCTTAAATCATATTAACCTAAACAACATGAAGCAAGGCTAAGCTTCACACGCACATATCAAAATGCACGGTAGGGTGACGATAGGTAGTCTAATACAGCGCCAGTGTTACTATAGTGATAGTCTAACTCTTAATTATCGTTCGTCTGGTCTACGTTATAGGCAAACTAACGGTAGTACTAGGCTAGGCCCTACGGTAAGAACTAAAATATAAACTAACCTTTTGTTATGACAGGCTTTCAAAGTTGTTTTGTTGATTATAATAATGCAAATGTGGCATATGGTTAAAATAAATTTACCACTCACGTCTGACGAAGTACTCAATGAAGTCCTGTTCTGGTGTGGAAATGTGCGTAGCCTACTGGACAGCAACGGCAGTTGTTTTCCTCTCGTGTCGACGTACTTTGAAGCGCTGTAGTATTGTATTGTGCAATCTATACACTTCATACGTACGTTAATGCGAGATGCGATCAATCATAATGTACAGAACAGCACAGCATGTACTGGACGTTCTGACATCGCGCGCCAACTTGGGTCATGTGACTGCATGCTGGACTGTAGCCAAGTTTTCCGGGAAAGCCAACGGCAGCCGCCCAGAATGTATCAAAAGAATTCCCGCCTGTGCGCGAGACGTCATAGCTGTTACAGACACGTTGACGCCAATAATCGAGCTAGACCGGCTGGGTCGAATGGGAGGAGGGGTTGAAGGGGGGGGGGGCGGTTCAGATGAATGAAATGACATTTGCTGTACTAGACATATTGAACAACATTTTGATACGTTCGGTGACCCATTTAGCTATAAATAGCTGCATGTGTGTGACCCAGTGATCGTACATTGAGCACACGGAATTGTCATCGGTTCATGTTTTACTGACAATACAAGTTAACATAAAACAACAATAAATTAGACTACATCTTGAAGGCTGGGCATTGTATTCTTGGCAGCTCACAGCAGTAATTGTTTTGATAGGATTTCGGAAGTTGTATACTCCTTAAACAAACGGTAAACCAATTGGAACAGTACCATCTATTGTAAAATTATGTTTTCATTAGTTAACACGTTAGGCATTTACAAATAATTCGTTTCTAAAACTCTAAATGGTTAGATTTCACATATTTGACCTACAGACCCTTCAAAGTTACCTTTCACATTGGTTTCGTTCGCTGGACAATTAAGGGTCATTGATGAGCCTCACGGGGGTGGGGGTTGTTGCTCAAATGTAACACTAAGGCAGAAAACGACTGTAGGGACAAAGTTAACTGGTAATTGTGGGTTGGATCATGGAGCTATCGGTAATAGCTTCATGGTTGGATTTCATTCTTTTCTTTGCCAAACGGTAATGTTACTGCACAATGGATTTTGTTGTAGCCTATACCATTGTATATTGGTAACGTGTTCCACCTTCAAGTATATTTTCGTATAACACTCTTCAAATTCCAATTTACATGCATTAGATTGCAAAAAAAAAAAAAAACTAATTCTGTAAAGTACATGACACATATAACGTCTGTAAAAATCACATAAGTTTACATGTAAATATAAAAAACTGACATATTCTGGAAAATTTTACAGAATTATCCTGTAAATTTTCATTGGAGGAAAAAATACTACAATTTTTTGTAAACCACTTGCTGTAACATAAAACGTCTGTAAAAATCACAGATTTTACATGTAAATATTAAAAACTGACATATTCTGGAAAATTTTACAGGATTTTCCTGTAAATTTTCTTTGGAGGGAAAAATACTACAATTTTGTGTAAACCACTTGCTGTACAGAAAACGTCTGTTAAAATAACAGACGTTTACATGTAAATATAGAAAACCGGCTTTTTCTGTAAAAATCGACAGGAATTAACTGTAAATTTACAGAAATTTTTAACAGTGTACCCTATGTAGCTCTTCCTTAAAGTACTAGTATGTTGTTTATTTATGTATAGTAGATGTAGCTTATTGTTTTTTCGTACATGCAAACAAAAAAGATTATATAAAAGTAATAAACTGAATATAAACAGTGTATGGTTTAAAATATAGATTACTAAGTTTATTAGTTACTTCTCGATTTAGGGTTGTGACAGAAACAAGTTCCTTAAGGGATTGAATTATCGGAACCGTTTGCAGTAACATATTTCGTCTAGTTATTCCACATCAGCATATATACATGCGACGTAAGCTTCGGTTCCTCTTTAATATTCACACAAGTTGTTGGAAGTAGGACAATGTTCTTAACTCTATTCCAAGATGGTATTGACTCTATACACAGAGGCAGTGTGTGTAATGGTTAACGTATATACTGTTCTCAGACATTGCAATACACGCTATTATCACCGGCCTGGGCGTATCAGATTTGGATAAAGGATATAGGCTATATAAATTATGTAGCCTATCATATAAAACATTGTCGACTATATTATGTGGTACTGTTTAAATTATTAATATATACCGTTTTTAATTAATGAACAATAAAGGGCGGAGAACAGTTTGGTTGGTACTATCTCATATTAATTTTCCTTGACACCCGCACCTGCCTATAAGAAAAGCAACTTATGTTCTAGATGTGTATAACAAAGTTAACGTTTTCTATTTGTTATTTCATGCTATTTCAACAGCATATTTGATGTATTTCGCGTATTTTATGTATATACCGTTATTTCACAGCTACTGCTTTACCACAACGACGATTTATTCATAAACGATACTTACAAACGAAATGAAGTAGGTCGTGTTGAATGGGATTTGACGCACTTCCATCATGACCCAAGCTACCAATGTATTTACTGCGTAGAGGATCAATCATACATAACGTATAAAGCCACACTGGAACGGTATGACTCTTGGGTCGCCCTGCTTAGTTTCGTGATCCCTTGCATAGTGGTGGAAGCCATGACTATCCTCTTGTTTTACTTTCCTGTTGGAGATGCTGAAGTTGCAACTTATGGCCTCACGTGTGTCTTGGCTTTGGTGGTTTTCTTGCCGTCGTTGTACAATCTGCTACCTGACACTGGTGTCTGTTTTGTAGGTGAGTTCAATGATAAACAGATTATTACACGAAGGTGATGTTGCTTATTGCTATACAAAGAATGTCTAATATCCAATATTGTATTCTCTATGTCGAACTGTGGTCACGTGATGAACACGCAAATTTCGAATATGGCCATACTACGAATTCAAACTCCCATTAATATCACATTTCGTGCCTGGCGCCCCCACCCCATTTAGGTTTGTATACATTTCAATTTAACTGGAATCTCTGAATGCATTTCTGTGCTTAAGTTGAAATAGCTACACGAGAAATATCTTGAAAGCACTACAGCTTCCAGGCTTGGAATAAATACCACAGAAATTTAATTTCTCCTTCTGGCATGTACTTTTGTACTTTAAAGTCGTTACTAGGGAACAAGAAATATTTCAAAGTCTATCAACTTCAGGGGGCTTTTCTCCCCTGGTCCCAGAATGGCTTTGCAATAAATCCGACACATATTGTGCTCTAAACTCGCTCGCTGTGAGTGAATAAGAAATACATGAAAATGTTTGTCAGCATTCTGGGGCTTTCCCCTGGAATCCCAATCGGGTTCTGATATGCATTCCAGAAAAATGAAAGTGTTACTGTAGTTTGTGACATGTATTTTTGTGCTCTAAAATCGATATCTAAAAATTGCTGAAGCTTCTGTAGGCCTGTAATCCCAGCCAATAACAGTGTACAATTGTAATGATAAAGCAAGTTGCCGCATTCGAAGCATTGCTCAGCCAGTCACTGCTATAGGCGATCTCGAAACTATGGTGAATGTAAGAAACTGGTAATATGACATTAAAGCTTTGTCACAATTTTGAAATTTCGTGTAAACAAAAATTCACAATTTAAAGTGTTGTCCCAATTCGTGCCCCCACACCCCCCTCCCCATACTTTGGAACTGCTGCTAGTTGTAGTTTCCATATACTAACAGAGTAAGCTCTACCTATGTGTGCAATAATCGTTGAACATCGCTCATCGTAAACAGCGCTTAGCGGTATCCTGAACACAAAGAGGGGAATTAACATAGAGTCGATCATTTGACCGGGCAGCTGGTTGCTTTGATTTTTAGACACTTTCGACAACACAAAATATCGATCTTAACAACTCCGAGATTGTTATTTTAATTTTTTGTACAATTTCACTGTTTCCGTTATATACCATTTTACATGTATAAAACATTTTTATTATTTTTAAGGAATTTATGCCGTGGTATTGATGATATTACAGTCGATCTTCACAATGGTGAAGATTATTCGCTGGCGTTGGGAAGCTGATTCAGATAGAGAAAGTAGAAGATGGACCGACGTAGAAATGAGTTCGTCAACTCAAACGGGCGCCAGCGCAACTGACACAACACCCTTAAACAACAACAATCAAGTGGTCAGATACAGAATGAATAATATTCCTTCCCTTAAGTCCTTTTATATTATTTGTATTTCCATCCTCAACGGCGTGTTTATTATCTTATTCATATTTTAGACAAATTTAAAGTTCATTGCAACAATAACGACAGCTTTGATGATCGAGCAATAGTCTAAAATTGTACCAGAATTGTGCAGATAATATGTTTTTAGAGTAAACCTGGTTTTCTTCAAATGCTCTCATAATACAAAGCAAAGAAATGTATAATTCGATAACGGTGTACATGATAACTATGTAATATCTTTCACTTTGCAATGAGGTGTTGCCGCCTCATTCTATCATCAGCCGGTTCCTACACTTCATGTATACTAGTTTCCTGTGGCATAGTTGATACTAAATACTTTAGTTTGTCTTACTTCATTATATTAACACCAGCATTAAAACTTGCTGACCTTATAAACGTTAAGCAATTTCGAATGTGCTTTTTCGTAAGGCTAAGTTAGATATCGAGAAGGTATGTGTGTGTATCTTGGAATGGGGGAGGAAGGGAAGGGCATGGATGGGCAGAAACCAGTGACCACTTTGAGGATCCTCACCAGTCGACTTTTAATTTTGAAGCTGCTACGGGAGCTCAGATATCTTAAAGTGTTTTACTATTATATCTCAAAATCGTGTTTTTATTTAATTTCCTCAGTTCTCCCAAAAGTGTGTACTTCTTAACTAAGATTTTTGATGGACAGGGATTGTCTCAAGTTCTAAAAAGACGATTGCTATTTCCAATTTACTTCTATACGACTGAGTCAAATAGAAACTACTCAGTCAAATAGAGAAAGAACAGGAAAAAACATAAAGGGCGTATCTTGGATTTGGAAAACAAAACTGATAATCTTACAGTAGAAAACGATCAACTCAGAACAACCATTACGGCTTGACAAACAGAGAACGACACTCTACGCATAAAGTAAATAAAATAGATTAATACTCCCGACGAAATTGTGTCAGAGTGTTCGGCATAACTAAGACCTTGGAAGAAAACGTCACTTACAAAATAATGACCCTGGCCAAGGAGAAACTTCAAGTAAACCTTTAGACAGAACACATCGATCGGTGTCACAGAGTCGGGGCGAAATCTGTTGGACGACCGAGGGAGTCATTAACAAGTTTAACTCTTATCAAATCAGATCACAATTCCTATACAGTCGTAGAAAATTAAACACACCGAAATAGTCATCAAGGAGGATCTAATTTATATCAATCAATCCCTGATAAATGCAGCCCAGGAGCACAAATCTACATCTATTGCCTGGACAATTGACGGGAATGTATCAGTCTCCATTAATAGGGATGGCAGCAGTGTCGTTAAACGAATAAAAAATCTATCGGACCTACAGAAATTGTTATTATCATTACCATATCGCTGACGGCAACGTTTTAACACTTTAACCTATCAATTGTTTATAAACAGCCCTCAACACAGTTGCGTAACACACTGGAATGTAGTCCTTTAATTATACTGTTATATGGAATGGTGACTCGTCGCTGGAATTGTTTCAGTTATAAACAGTACTCGAAACAGTTGCGTAACACGTACTGGAATGTAGTCCTTTTGCTATACTGTTATATGGAATCGTGACTCATCGCTTGTATTGTTTATCTCTCAGTTACTGTATGTTATGTTTGTTGTCATTTTGCAAGTGTTTTTTTGCTCTGGACTTACTGGATTTATTAGTGTCGTTACCGTTTTTATCGCCTTTGCTTTTTTTGTTGTAAGTATTTGTTCTTCTTGTTTAATGTTTGGTACTAATCACGAAGATTTTTCATTAACTGACCTTCTCAACTCAAATAACGTTGACCCTGCTTCTGATTTGCGTGCTGCAAGGGGTTTATGTAGTAAATATATAGATAATGATAAAACTGTTGACTTTTTCAATAGGTATACCAAGTGAACATTTGAACTTTCTCCATGTAAATATTAGGAGTCTAAGTAAAACTCTTTTTTCATGCAAACACAACTTTTCCATTATTGCTATTTCTGAAACATGGCTGCATGCCACTAGTCCCGTTGAGCTATTTGATATACCTGGGTATACTTTTACTCACCGGGACCGAAATTATTCAACCGGTGGAGGAGTGGCTATGTATGTTAATGAATTATTTACCTTTTCTGTTTATGATGACATCAGCAGCTCTGTAAATATTAATATTACTTGTTTTGAATACATGCTTATTAAATTACGCATCTCTAAAGCAAAATCAGTAATTGTAGGGGTTGTATATCGACCACCCAATCTTAGTATTAATCAATTCAACACTACATTTTATGATTCATTACTATCAGCTGGTGTTTGTTCAAAAACATGCTACATTTTAGGCGATTTTCATATTAAATTGCTCGAGATTGATACATACGATTATGTAGCGGATTTTATCAACATGTTATGTTCGTTTTCACTGGTACCTACCGTTGATAAACCAACTACTATCACAAACATAATCATCAGGTATTATTATCGCTGATGTCAGCGATCACTTACCTATTTGTATAGTAACGCTGGCTGGTCTCAAAGACAATGTTAAGTCTTATGACCTCTCTTTCACAATGAAGCGTAATACTTCTGATAATAATATTGACCGTCTTAAACTTCACTTGCGTCAGGTTGACTGGTCTTGTCTTTCAAATGATGATGTTGACAACGCGCTTAATTCCTTTATGAATATTTGTAAGGACATTTTTGATGAAACTTGCCCTCCTATTAAAACAAGGCTTGGTTGTGGTAAATCATATATACTCCTTGGATTACTAACAATCTTTTAAAATCTATTCATAAGAAACGTAATTTATATAGGAAGTACTTGTCTAATCCTAGTCAAAGCAATAAACTGATTTATACTACATATAACAATATTTTAGCACAATATATTACAACAGCTAAAGTATTATATTTTAACTCAAAGTTTGATCAATATAAAGGTATCATAAAAGGGACATGGAGAGTAATACACCAAGTTATGAATAAGAACTGTAAAACTAATACATCACCTGATCACCTTATAGAGAACAATGTCAAGGTAACAGACACAACTGGTATTGCTAACACATTTAACATTTTATTTGTAAACATGGGTAATAACTTAGCAACTAAGATTAATGATACAGGTATACATATTGAAATTTTTTTAAAGGGATCTTTTGAATTTTTTTCCTTCTTTTTCCTACAAGCATAGGTGAGATCATCAAAATTGTAAATCATCAGGAAAATAATAAGGCAGCCGGTTTTGATAATATTAAGGGTAGTATTATAAAAAAAAGTGTACGGACGAGGTTGGTGAACTCCTTTCCATATCTTCAACCTTTCGCTCAGTTCAGGAGTAGTACCTCAAAATTTAAAAATAGCTGAAGTCCTTCCACTAAGGTGATGTTACAGATTAGAAAAATTATAGACCTATTTCTCTTAAACCCTTTTTCCCCAAGATCCTTGAAAAATATTATATACTTAGTAATAATCAATATGGGTTTCTTTCAAATCCTGCAACATATCTGGCGGTTATTGATTTGATCGACAAAGTCGCAAGTACCTTTAACAATAAACACTTTGGGATTGGATTTTTTTGGACTTGTCTAAGGCATTTGATACCGTAAATCATGACATCCTCTTAAGAAAACTTTTTCATTTTTGTATTAGAGGGACTGCTTTAAGTTGGTTTTCTAGCTAACTGAGAAATAGAAAAACAACAGTTTTTAACTTTTAAGTCTAACTCTTTCACCATGAATTCAATAACATGTGGAGTTCCCAAAGGGTTTGTTCTTGGTTCTCTGCTTTTTCTCATTTATATTAATGATATTAAGGCAACTTCAGCAATTATTTCTTTCATATTATTTGCCGATGACACTTATATTATTTTCAGTCACAAACATTTACAACTTGGCTCAGCGATTGTCAATCAGGAACTAAAAAAAGTTTCTGTTCGGTTTCGGGCTAATATTATCGTTAAACATTGATAAAACAAACTTTATGATTTTTCGTCCTTAACAAAAAGCGGTCTGTGATATAAATATAAAGATTGATAATCAGCTGATTTGTAATGTTAGCACTACTAAATTCCTTGGTGTGATAATCGATAATCATATGAATTGGAAGCCACATATTCATAAAGTACAAACTTATGTTGCTAGAATTGTAGGTGTCATGTATAAACTTAAATCATTTATTCCAAATAATTTTCTATTCTCTATTTATAAAACATTAATAACAACATCTTCATTATTGTGCTATTTCCTGGGCAAACTCTTCTCCTTATGAATATAGTAAACTCCCTCTTTCTCCTACAAAAAAAGAGCTGTTAGAATAATTTGTAATGCATCTTATCGTGATCATACCTCCCATTTATTTAGAGAGCTTAAGTTACTGAAATGTTTTGACATTTATCATTTTCAGTTGGGTATTTTTATGTTCAAGTGGCGGGAATGCTTGCTTCCAACAAGGCCTCGATAAGCTCTGCTTTCGCCAGGTCTCCCCCACTTCACATCATTGTATATATCAATTGTTTGATTCTTATGGAATGTATTGGTATTGTATATTCAAATGTATATATGTTCACTTATGTTGTGGTGAAGTGGAAATAAAATAAATAGTTTTCAAAATAGTTTTCAATATTCTCAACTTTTGACTATTTTTAGGAAAAGGCGGCAACTACATCTAAGTGTTGACCCTTTCCTCGAAATTTCGACTTTTTATCTCAAGCTTGTGGCTTCGCATCTTAAACGTTTGGTGTTTTTCTCAAATTTTTAACTATATCCTCCTATATTATGATACCCTAATTTCGACTTATTCCTTGAAACTGGAACATTGCATCTCACACGTTCGACTATTTAATATCAACTTTTCTTGAATTTAGAACTAGGGTAGTATGAAATAAGGCTGGGAGGCTTTTAACAAGGAACCGTACGGTACTAAGTGAAGTGTTCAGTCATTCAGTGGAACTTTAACATAGCAGTTAAAATCGCGACTTCTTGTAGAAACTTTGACTATATATCAAACCATAAAAATGGAGTGTTAGCTCGGTGGTTAACGCCGGTGTCTTTCAATCATATGGTCCAGAGTTCGAGTCACTTCAAGATTAATGTATGTCGTCAAGTTACAGAGTTGTTGACAGTTGACAATTCATAACCATGGACCTTAGATATGAATCTAAGAGACTGACTTCCGTCAGCTTGCGGCTTTGATAAGCCAATGAGGCTTCTTCGCGAGTACCTGCTTACTAATCTAAAAGGATCTAAAATACATACAATACATACATACATAAAAAGAAATTTACCGTTGATTCCCTGGTATGCTCTTTTAGTAGTACAATAAATTGATCCATATATAACCATTCAATGTAAGGACTACGTAAAGGAAATAAATATATCTGCATGTGTGTTGATTAATTAATTAATTTACTTACTAATTATTTTTCTGCTGTTAATCGCTAGTATTACATTTAGTATAATTCAACGTGGAACAAACTCTAGTTGCAAATGTCAGCGATCTGAAATCAGTCAGTTCTATATCAATGGCGTTCTGTAAACTGAGCCCAGTCCGCCATTGCTCAACAGAGAATAACATCAACAGGCGTCATCATGTCTTCACTTCATTTGAAAGAAAGCCTAATTATAATACCAACTGCCGTATTGTTTAGTAAGCATTTTCGAGGACCAATCAAATCTTAACGTTTTTTCATCACAGTTGGAAAATACATACGCAATAGACAATGGCTTAAACACAACATGGAACAATCAATGAAATAAAATTGGGAGCATAAGTAATTAGTTAAAGTCCTGGATAAACGTTTCAAGGTATTCATGGAGTTGGCATTTTACACTACCTTGAGTACTCGTTTCACTCCTTAGCATCAACATATAAAAATGTTTTCTGATGACACTGGGTATTTCCACCCTCTCAGAATAAATTATTTCGTGTGGTGGACCTTATTGGGAGTGGTTATGTACATTATTCGTGTGACGGAACATGTCCACAAGGTACTGTGAAGCCAGACAATTTAAATACCATTTTAAACGTTTCTCGATTGGAGGACCTGTTCACAGTTGAAAAGTTCTTCAGATCTATATATAATCAAATGTTGCATTGAGAATAAATCTTGCTGCAGCTTTCGGTACACGACTAAGTCTCTGAGAACAATTATGGTATTAGTCATACCCCACATTGAACTACAATACTCCATAGGTCAGATATACCCATTATAATATAGAATACAAGTTTACGTCGCGGTAAGGTCAATCTACTGGAAACGAGCTTGCAAACAGAATCGACTTGTTCGTTCCAAGAAAATTCATATTTCGATTTTTACGACCAAATCTTTTCACAGCATACACTCTCAATAAAAGAATCTTCGACGGCAATAATTAATTAAATCATTTTGAATGGATTTCAGCCTTTCTCTTGAACCAATTAACATGGTTTTAGTTTTATTTCTATTTAAACCAATTCATTTCTCTTGCACCATTTGCAAACATTAGCCATATCTTCATCAAGTTTGGTATTTAAATCCTCTACAGACTATCCCTTGATATGAAATGTTGTATCATTTGCATACATGTTCGCCGAGCAAGCTTAATACTTTGACCCATGTCATATATAAGTAAAACAAAGAGCAACGGGCCCAGAATTGACCCCTGTGGCACCCCGCATGTTACTGGCAGTTAAGGGAGGGGGGGGGGGGGGGAAACCATTAACATATATTGTTGCCAGTCTATTAGATAAAATACGACTTAAACCCCTAGCCAAAATAAATAAATAATAATAAAACAAAAACGTTCTCAAGTACTTGCTATGCTTTACAGACATGTGACTCCCGAGCGCGGCGCGTGGTACTTGGTACTACTACTCTTACTTTAACAGGTTAACTTCATATTACTTTCCATTTGCAGCTTTTAAGCTACATAAAGTGAACGATAACCGACGTCACTTAACGTCGAACTTTGAAGACAACTATAGTTTCATGTGTACATTTTTATTTAATTATGAAGCAAATGTCATACTTATTTGGAATTCTTTTGCATACAGAAAGGTCACCTATACTTCATAATACTTCGTTTGCGCATATTTTGTTTCAATTAAAAAAAAATAGCAACTTGAAGTAAGATTAAGTGTAATAAGCTACTATGGAATATATTTCATTTTAAGCTTATTAAAACCCGTAATATCTACCCTGGATATATCCAAAAATTGTAATGCATGTCTGGGAGGTGTTGACATCTCCTTTTTGCCACAATCATAAATAAAGAAATGTATTTTGGCGTGATCTACAGTTGACCTTCCAGAAGAATTTCATACGTTTGATGGCGCTCTTGAAGGCAGAGTTTACATGGAATATTCCCATTTCGACTTTTGGTCGACTCGAAATTTGCTAACTAGCAATAGGCAAACAGCGTTAGCGATGTGCTTGATAAACAGTAAAAAATACCACTGCATGAACCAACTGCTCAACGTATATCATATCCCATTTAAGGAAGGAATGGTTTAATTTAAGAATTTCATCTGTTTGGAATATTCTTGCATTTTGTGTCTTAGGTTATTTGATATTGTTAAAGTCCCACTTCAAGACAGTCGGCCAGTCAGTATCGAGAAATCCCTCTATATAAAATATCTTTTTAAGTATTAAACGAGGCCATCATTTGAAGGTCGGTTTAATTACAATTAAGAGTATAAAATCAACCTACTTTAATGACATTAGTAGTGGGCATACGCACTAACGTATGAAACAGGTCTTCGTTTATGCATGTAACTTCTTCATCCTTTTCTCAGTTTGGTTAATATGAAATGAAGTGCGGCATTCGCTTATGTTATGATGTGTTTTTCGCCGATGTACCCATGACGCAAGTTTGGCCAACCTAACCCTTTGTTCGTTTGGATTTGTGTAATTCCATGGTTACGCACATTACATGTTTGATGGCTTTGGGTTCCTATTGGCATCATAATGTCATGGTTACTCACATTACATGGTTACTCTCGCTACAGTTTATATGACTGTAACATTCTTAAGATATAATCTGCATGATATCATTGGTTAATTGTAATGATAACTAGCAGGAACGAAATTCCAATTATGGGATTATCGACATCCGTGTGTTTTATGTAAGGGGAAGAATTAACACTTATTTCTTTTACTCATGCTATATCATTCACCAGGGTATTGAACAAAGCATTTTAAAACATTATTTTGAAAAAGTACTCAAAATGTTTCCAATGTTAACTTGTATTAGTGCAATATGTGTTCAATTATTCACCAAAAATATTCTTGAGATCAGGAGCATGTTTATTCACCGATTTCTGCACCGTAACTTCATTCCACTTCACCTTGGCCAAATGTTTGTGAGAAAATATGTCGCGAACTCCCCCAAAACCGTAAGGCCGATGGAACCCACATCTAGTTTTGTCTGATTGGGCAATACTGTAAAAATTAATTGCCATGTACACGAAAACCCAAACCATAATTTACTCACCAGTTTTACTCTGACAGCATGTACATATCTTTCAGAACATATTTGGTAAGCTTTTTGGCGTTTTTGATCTGTGCCGAAAAAGGCTCACCGAATTGGTGGGTCCTTGCTCCGAAGTTATAATCATTCAATATTTTTAAACCGATTAATGAACATTATGTAACAGTCTAATTGTTCGCGAGTCACAAGATGCCATAGCAGCGCATTTCTACCAAAGTTTGAGATGTCGGCAGAGCCGTTTTGGAAGGGATTTTCACAGAAAATTGCGGTAAAATGTACATAGAACATGTGACCCCTTATCCATTGACCTAAGTTACCATGGTAACCACATACTTTGATAGTACTAGACATGTCGATCATCATTGTCAAGGTCACATTTCAGTTCAAAGTTATCGCGTCAATCACTTTTCAATCCCTTTTTAGTTTGACCTTCGACCTTTCAGTTTTCGTTCTGAAAGTCAACAAAGTACAAGGCCCTGTCATAAAGCACCTTCAATTTCAACTTCAGTTTTAAGGAAATCCACATACTACTTAAGAACGAGCTAGATTCTTAATCCAGCTTCAGGCAGAGAACATATTTCATGTGGTAATGACGTTAACAAATTTCTTTGCGATGTTGTACACGCGTATCACTGCAACTATGTTTATGTCTTCAACATTATTCATAAAAATACAACCATTGATTATTCCTTGTAAAGTTATGTTTTTCATTCATCATGTATTGGCCTATTGCATTCATCTTGTGCATGCACATTGAAGGTCATGGAGACAACGGGAAAAGATGATGATTTCAATAAAATAAGCTGGACAAGTCAGTAATTCATGCAAGATTATATCAGTATTGGCCGGTTGATATTGATAAACTTCTAGGCTCATTCTGTCATTCGATGCTAAAATCCTTAAACAATTTAGATCATTAGCTTGCCTGACCAATTTACAAATAATCAAATCAAATCAAAAAATCAAAAAACGAACTTAAGAAAGTCGACAATTTCGACATGAACATGCAAGTTATCCAAATTAATATGAAAACGTTTTTGAATAATAAAAAATTCCATAGTAAGGTGAACACCGAAATTTTTTATTTCGCAATACTAGGTTTAGAAACTCACACAAATGGAAATGTTTTCACCCCTCCCTCTATATACTTTCCGATTCCTTGGTCATCATGGTGGGTACCCCTAAATCTCCCATCCAAAGATTTAATCGCTACTCTGAAGCATCATTTTAGCCATGACAACTGTTGACAACCAAGACCTCCATAATAGTCTGCAATGACAAAACTGTTGCAATATCCTCTCTACATTTAGACGCGATCAGGATACCAAACTTGAGTAAATATTCGTAGAGTAAAAAGGAACGCAAGATATTTTCCCCCAGCAAGCCAAGTCACAGAAACGAAACGGAAGCATGCATTCATATGAGCGTATATATATCTTTACTTACAGTGGCAGTGCGCCTGTGCTCGGAACAGAGGTGTTTGAGTCCTAACCAGATCATTACATTGTGTTCTTTGGGCAAGGAACTTTTATCTTCATTGCCTCTCTTCACATTCGTGTATACATGGGGACTTGCGAGGTGACTTGTAAATATATGCGTGCGCCGGTTTGTGGCTGCACCCTAAGGAAAGTCCCCCTTGGCACACGTACACGTATATGCACTGTAGTGCCTCAGGAGGGGCTTGTTTGAATTGAGCACACTTTGGTGTGTGGGTGTGACAAGTAACCAATGACCTGGGTTAAGGCATTAATCAAGACAGTTAACCTTCAACTTTACTGTCCTGTTCCCATTGGAATCTCCCATAAACATATGCAAAGTCAAAGTTCGAGTTGATTTAACCAATAAAAAGAACACACATACTTCTGTGAGAAAACAGGTATGAAGTCACAGAATAAGCATATATGATATATAAGTACAGCGTTATGTTGTTATTACCAATGGTAAGAACACAAATTAAACGGGTGAAATACTTTCAACTCACTTAGTAGAGGTTGGCGTCATTTATTCGATAAAAAATGGTTCATAGAAAGCTAGAGTAATTAACCAAAGTCGATAACTGGAACTACCACTGAATTTAGTACGCTGAAATGTGAACATTTGTGAGACAGCCATTTAGTTATAACCAAGTTTTTACTTTTATTTTGCAACAATATTTGATCACGACTCTTTCATCTTAAATAGCTCGTAGACAAACAAAATGAACTGAGAGTTCATATCAACTCATAAATTCTCGTAGACAAACAAAATGAACTGAGTTAGGGTTCATATCAACTCATAAATCGAAGTTACACTTGCTATTCAGCAATGGTATATATAAGCCGCGAAGGACAAAGTACACATAAGTTATATACCATATAGATACCATTCTAGCATATCATAATTATTGCATAGTCATGATACAACACATTCCTTGCATTGACTTCTGTAATGCCAAATTTATGCGAGTAACAACTCTAGTCTAGTAGAAACATATTCCCAACCCCCGCCCCTTTTTACGCAAATAGAACGTCTCCATATAATTGAGTTCGTTCAGTAGAATCTGTTGTGCATGTATTGTGCAATCTTTAATGCGACAAACGGTCCGAAGAGCTTTCATACTCTCCAGTTTAAGACACAAAGCATTGATACAGAAGTGTATTATAACAAAGAAACTTGAGAAGTTATTGCTTCCAGTAGAATCAATACGATGCAAGTCATTATCGTCTCAGACCAAAAAAACGTAATGTTTTTCTCCAAATGCATTCTTCTTGGAATCGCATTTATTTTACCATCTTGTTGCCTTACTGGTAAGTAGGCCTAAATGAATATCCATTTGTAATGCTAACCTGCACTAAATTGTATGGTCAACTGGTTGATTAATGTAAGAAAAGTATTATATTAGACTACATTAATTTATATGCCATATAATTTAATATTTATATACATGGTACAATTATCTTTGAAAGTGAACGTTCTGAATCCAGCTTCAGAATATATTTACTGTCAAATACTGATACGAGAATGCAGTCATGTGTTAATGATGTTAACAAATTTCTTTTCGATGTTGTACATACGTAAAATTTAAACTATGTTTATGTCTTTAACACTATTCATGGTAATTGTTACCATTGATTATTCCTTGTAAAGTTATGTTTTTCATTCATTATGTATTGGCCTATTGCATTTATATTTTGCATGCACATTGAAGGTTATGAATGAGACGGATCAAGATGACGATTTCAGTCAAATGAACTGGACAAGCCAGTTATTTATGCGACATTGTTTCAGTATTGGCTGGTTGATATTGATAAATTTCTAGGCTCTATCAGTCATACGTACGATGCTAAAACCTTAAAACAATAAAGATCATTAGCTTGAAGGTTTACATTTTCGACATGAAGATGAGAACGATACAAAATAACACGAAAACGTTTTTGAACAATAC
This sequence comes from Apostichopus japonicus, assembly GCF_037975245.1. Taxonomy (NCBI): domain Eukaryota; kingdom Metazoa; phylum Echinodermata; class Holothuroidea; order Aspidochirotida; family Stichopodidae; genus Apostichopus; species Apostichopus japonicus. The sequence goes on from NC_092573.1 coordinate 8,732,659, forward strand.
AACGGTCCACAATAGGGTGAACACCGGAATGGTTTTTTTTTGCAACTTTATGTTTACAAATTCACACAAACTGACATGTTTTTACCCATCCCCATTGTCTGGACTTTCGGATTCATTGGTCATCATATTGTGAGTACAATTTTCCCATGCAGCACCTCAATAAATGTCACAGGAATGGAGGCATACATTCAAATGAGCGTATAGAAGCTTTTATTTAATTGTAGTGCCCCTGTGCGCGGAAGAGATGTGCTTAATTGCTTTTTTCCATGGAAATCAAAGTTGATCTAATCAATAAAAAGAACACACATACTTCTGTGAGCAAACGGGCATGAAGTCACATCATAAAACTATATCAGTCGCGTATCCAGGGGCGTTGGGGGCGCGCGTCCCCGGGTAAGAAAAGAGTAGAGAAGAAAAGAGAGAAGAAAAAAGGGGGAAAAGAGGGGGGAGAGGAGGAAGGAGAGGAAGGAAGGGAAATGAAAGAGAAGAAGGAGAGAAAAGGAGAAAGGGAGGGAGTAGAAGAAAAACGCCTAGACACCGGGAAGAGAAAAAAGAAACATTCATAATTACAGCTCTGATCCCTATTATATACACAGGGTAGCCAGTGACGGATCGAGGATTTCGGAAGGGGCTTGTGCCTCAGCTTACCCCTTACACCGACAACTCCATTTTTGTCGTTTCCATTTTCCCTCTCTCTCACTAATATATATATATATATATATATATATATATATATATATATATATATATATATATATATATATATATAAATTTTGATTTTTGCAACCAAACCTCTACTCAGAGTTTCATGCTTACTAGCAATCGTCAGGAGGTGTACTAAAAAGCTATCTCTCTTTCACCTTAGTTTTGACTTTATTTTGGGGGTGTTTTGGTTGGTGTCTGCAGCTTGCGAGGATTTCTGATATTTTGTTCAAGAGATTAGGGCTAGAATGATCTATATTGCTAGTATATATATATATATATATATATATACATACTATATATAGTATATCATGACGCGCGTGTGTGTATGGAGGCCTTAAACAATTGTAAAATTCTGCTATGAAACCAACTGTGGCTGGTCTTGAACTCGACCGAGTCGTCGGGGAACATGACGCATTTCGGTATTAGCCTAGGATCTTTATGCGAACTGCATTAGACATATGTTCTTCGATGCAACACTGTCATCCAGAGAAAAATTGTTATACAACGCGAACTGAATGCTAATTGTTACCCCACTCGTAGTACCGTAACTCATACAATGAATCTAAGAATAAATTATGCATGCGAAAAACGCGCGCCCCACAACCCTACGCCCACCCCTCTAATCGCTTCCCGATGAGTTACAAAACCAGGCCCATCGTATACAAAAGTCTACTTGGATTATTTTTTCCCTGATTTTCTTCTGCAGACGCCCATGCGTTTCCCCAAACTAAATTCTAAGTCATGAGATCTAAAACTAAAAGGAGGTTTGGGAGCATCATTTGGTCTGGTAAATGTTGTTTCCGGCGATCTGGGAGGAATATTTGCCAAAAATTTCTTGTACGCTATGCGCGAACCTATGGTCGCGCTCCGCTTAGATAGTATCAGAGAACAGACACGCGTCCCAATCATTATCCAAGACTGATCTGCGCCCATGCATCAAATATGTTAACAGTGTCTGAATTTTCGAAATTTCCCTGACAAACATTCCTGACACATGGAGGTTTTTCTGTATTGGCTGTCCATAGATGAAATTTTGTGCAACATTATGGGTATGTTTTGAAGTGAATTGATTTCCCGAGAAGTGTGAATTTTCAAATTCTGAACGAATAATGGGCTTAAAACCTTGAAAAGTGGGGCTGACGGGTATCGTGGGCCACGACGTAGAATCACCTACAAAGGAATGATCCACAGGAGATGCGATAAGGTCGAACATGATGTGTGACTGGTGACAATCTGATGTGTGACTGGTGACAATCTTCAAAAAGGTTACGGATGGAGAAAAAAAAATATTGGGAAAATACTTGGTTACTCAGGCTATAGTGAACATCTAGTTGTTCATTTTTAAGCCCGAGATGTGCCATTTCCAGTGATCTGGGGGGGGGGGGGGGTGTCAAACCCAGAAATTTTCTTGTACGCTGCGCGCCAACCGATGGTGGCGCTCCGCTTAGATAGTACTGTAATTCGCGCCCCCCCCCCCTCCAAAGGTTAGAAATCCAGGATACGCCCCTGTTTATGATACATAAGTACATGACTTGGGTTAAGTTGTAAAGCAGTCTGGCGTGGAATTTGCATCAAAGAAGACTGTTAAACCTTCAACTTCAACTTTACTGTCCTGGTTCCATTGAGATCTACCACATAAATATGCAAAGTCAAACTTCGAGTTAATCTAACCATAAAAAGGACACACATGCTTCTGTGAGCAAACAGAAATGAAGTCACAAAGTAAGACTATATGATACATAAGTACAGAGTTATATTGTTATTACCATGGTAAGAACACCACTTGAGCGGGTGTAATACTTTTTTAACTTACTGGAGCATAGTTTGAGTAGTAAGAGTAGCAATGCGACATGCAGCTCGTCTCCTATATACACATGCAGAATACGTCGTAATGACATTGCAGTACATTTGACCAATGTCGTCAGTACACACGATACGTAGTATACTATTAAAGGTCATTTCGAAATATCAGGCATAGACAAATCCCTAACAACGCCAACAACATCAGCATGACTTGGGCATCAGAGGGCAGGAGAAAGAGAGGACGACCAAAAACAACATGGCGCAGGACAGAAGACAAAGAGAGTGAGAGGGCTGGTTGGCGATCCTGGAATGAGGCCAGAAACGCAGCTGCCGACCAAGGTAAATAGAGACGCTCTGTTGAGGCCTTATTTGCCTCTAGGCAAGAAGAAGACAGATGAGATGTTGAGGCATAGACAACCTCGCAATGAGCAATGAGAGTGGTCATCAATTACAGATACATTACTACCGACCTTACAAACCCCCTACACAGGACTAATGTCTCTCACGAAACCTCAGTACCTATAAAATATAGCAAAAACATGTAAACAAATCGACAACTTGAATATACAACTCGGGTATGATCTCTCGTTATGATTCTTGGAATTCAATTTCTCTTTGGGATTTAATTGGTTGGTTATATCAGGTATATGATACTTGTGCCATTGTACCAATCTACCACCGTTGTATGTATACATAACGTCGGAAGTAAAACTTGGTCTGCAAAGCCCGTTTTACGGTATACAGCATCCACCATATTGTTAGTTTAGTCTTAAAGTACAGCCCGAGCTAGGGTAAATTATTGCGGATTGATGAAAGAGGACAATTTTAGGCATCCTGGTGAAATTTGCATTCAGTTTCTGTGGTATAACACAAAACCTTCTGTGGTTCAAAACCTAAAATATCATTGGAAACAGATCTCCATAAAGGCTTTTGATACTACTTGGTATTACGTTATGATTGTTGTTGGCAGCACATATAGTGATATCTTACAGTCGATTGAAACTTGGTGTACTATTAAAAGTCATGAATCTGCGATAGTTAAAGGAATAGCGAAGGCATGGATCAAAGACAACTAATATTATTCAGTAACCTAACAAATCTGTAGTATTCGATTTTTAAGTTAACCGCTTCCCGTTCGAGTTTTGGGTTTTTTGGGGATAACACATATCCTCAGTTCTTACTGTAACCCTAATAGTACATGCTACCGATATATCAGATTTATCAGCCCGTTTCAATTTTTACTGTGGTAAAAAACTTTAAAATTTACAGTAGTTACTGTAATCTCTGTGTGAGTCGGCTGGAATTATATCATTTGATTGTTTGTGATTTCTGCATTAGTGCCTCGCAGTATTATTTTTTGTTACGATTTTTAAAATATATAAATTTTATATGGATTTCAATAATTCTTTGTCGTCTTGAATTATTGGTTTCCAGGCTTGCCAGTTCTGATGGTGATTGAAAAGGAAATATGCTGTTTTTGCTAACTTGGATGACTATGATGATAAGAACTAAACTTAAACTTAATTTATATTTAAATTTACTCGAATGTCGATGATACTGCTACTTAACTTCGTAGAAAAGCTTCTAGAAGTTTGTTACTTACAGTGTAAGGAAAGTGTGGCATTGTGTAAAGTGCAAGTGCAACCATAAAGTACTACTGGTAGTAATATGGGTTCTAGACCTAAATAATAGACGTTGTATCACAGGCTAGCCTGTGTAAGTTGTATCATCCAACTGTTACGTTAAAATCATAACACAACGCCAGTTTTACCACAAGAGTAAAATTGCAAATCTAGTATTGATTGTTTTAATGCGAACTGGCTTTAAAGGTTTTTGCACAATACCATGTAACCGATTAAAAGAATCGTCATTTGTTGCATCAAGGAATACTAGGCTGTGGAACAAGTAATAGGTAGTGGCAATAGTGTAGGCCCACATGCACTTGTAGTGTTTTAACCCAATCGTGTCCAATTTCTGTCATCTTTTGGAAAGCGTGCAAGTGAAATCCGTCTGTACTTGTGTTGGAGCAACCTGTTACCACACATCGGTTCGGCATAATTAAGAGTTACGAGGTAAATTTACGTGAAAACAAAACTCAAAACACCAAATCTATAGTACTACAGAGCACTGCGACAGTGTAATGTTGTGTGTTCTCATACGTTTATGACGTCACGCTGCATATATATACAACAATTTTTAGAAAGTTTTTAGTACCCTCGAAATTGTGATCGTTTATTTCTCGAAGATGCAAGCTTCGTTTGACACAAATTGGTTATAATTGGAAAGCTATTGCAGTCGGTTGGTTACAGCAACGGTTGCCATTGTTGTAGTTAATTTTCCTGTGTAGCGATTCTTTGGAGCTCACCCATGGTAGGTTACCCGAAAGTCCTTATCTGGAAGACGTGTAAAACTGTCCGTGTGTTTGTCTGTTACATCGACAATATTGTGTCAAAAAGTCCTCATAAGCGGTTTCTTCACACCTGGTAGGAAGGTGCCCCACGACGGGGACTTCTTTCTCGCAGACCCTAGCGACGAAAGGTCAAATATCAGAAGTTGCATTAGGTGAAAAGTGGTGAATGGCAGATTTTCAATCTCGGTATGGAGGTACCCCGTGATGGCAACTTGTGTTTCGCAGACCCAAAGGACAAAAGGTCACAGGTCAAATCATGCTCAAAGCGACTTTTTGCTAAAACGTGAAAGGGTTAGCTAGATTGCTGACTTTTATACTTCATAAACACCAACAAATGGAGCCAGTGCATGCGAGCTGCTGCACTCGCTTGTTTTCCACAACAAGATTTTTAACAGATCGTTTGTATACAACGTTTGACACCCTCACCTGTCTATAAGAAGAGAAACGTTTGTACTAGATGTGTATAACAAAGATAACGATTTCTATGTGTATTTCATGCTATATCAACAGCAACATGTATGTATTTCACGTATTTCGCATATATATATATATATATATATATATATATATATATATATATATATATATATATATATATATATATATATATATATATATATATATATACATATATATATATATTATAATACTATATAGCAGCAAACACTTTACCACAACGACGATTTATTCATAAACGACTTTTAAACAAAATGAAACAAGTGTTGGTGAATGGAATATGACGCAATTCTTTCATGACCCAAGCTACCAATGTCTTTACTGCGTAGAGGATCAATCGTACATAACGTATAAAGTAACACTGGAACGGTTTCAACCTTGGCTCGCCATGCTTAGTTTTGTGGTACCTTGCATAGTGGTGGAAGTGATGACTTTCCTTATGATTTGCCTACCTGCTGGAAATGCTGGCCTCACGTGTGTCTTGGCTTTGGTGGTTTTCTTACAGTTGTTGTACAACCTGCTACCTAGCACTGATGTCTGTAATGTAGGTGAGTTCAATGAGAAACAGATTATCACACGAAGGTGATGTTGCCTATTGCTATAAAAAGAATGAAAATACCACAGGGCCATATGTCTCATATCCAATGTTATGTTCGCCATTGCGAACTGTGGTCACGTGATTTCAATTTTATTGTTGTTTTTCGAATGTCACCGAACAGCCAGTGTCGTTCAGCTCAATGATTGATATGCCACTGGAACCGAGAGCGATATTTCTTTCTATTTGACTTTGTTTAAATATGAAAATGCAACTTTTAAATATGGCGATACTACGATTTAAAACTTTCATAAATATCACATACCGTGCTTGACAGGATCAAGACGCTTGCGCCCCAACCCCACCCAGTCAGGTTTGATATACATTCCAGTAATACTGAAATCTCTGGAATGCATTTCTGGGTTTAAGTAAAAATAGCTACAAGATAACTATTTTGAAAGCACTACAGCTTCTCGGCTTGGAATAAATACACAGATATTTATTTTTTCCTTCTGTGCTTTAAAGCCGTTACAACTGAACAACAAAACTTCAAAATCCATCAACTTCAGTGGTCTTCCCTCACCCTCCACCTCACCAGCTTTGCAATAATTTCCACACATATTGTTCGTTAAACTCACTGCGAGAGGACAAAAATACCTGAAAAACGCTTGAGCTTTCTGGTGTTTTGCCCCTAGACTCCCAATAGGGATCTGAGAGTCATTCCCAGAAAAATGAAATGTCAATCTAGTTTGTATTTTGTGCTTTAAAATAGCAATCTTAAATTCCTTCAACTTCTGTAGGCTTGTAACCCACCCCCCCCCCCCCCCATGATAGTGTAAAAGTTGTAATTATAAAGCAACTTGCGCTTTAATTAAAAAGTTTGTCCCCATACTGGTTGCGTGTCCATATATCCGCCTCCCTTTTCTTTGGAACTGCTGTTATGTAATGTTTCCAGACTAACAGATTAGGCTCTATCTTTGTGCGCAATAATCGTTGATCACCGATCATCGTAAGAAGCACCTAGCTTTATCCTGAACACAAAGAGTGTCGATTAAAGGGGAACATAGAGTCGATCATTTGACCGGGGCTGGCTGGTTTGATTTTTGACAATTTCGACAACAGAAAATACCGATCTAAATAATCCCGATATGATTATTTAAGTTTAAGTTACTGTGTCTGTAATAGACCACTGTACATGTATATATATAATATTTTTATTATTTTTAAGGAATATTTGCCTTGGTGTTGATGGGTTTGGGGTCGTTCTTGACAATAGTGAAGGTTATTTACTTGCTTGTGGAATATTTATCCAAAAAAAGAAAAGAAACTGGACCAACAATCTCCACCGAAATGGCCACCGGAGATTCTGGCCCCACGGAAAGGACAGCACTATTAAAACCTACAAAGTAAAAAACTGGTGCAGTTCTTATGTAGACTTGCTTCGTGACTGCTGTGACTTTTCTTTATCTCCCGTTCGAATGGTTTATAAACATCGTGTCTATTTGCGTGGTGTCCTTTATTTCGTAAGTATCGTTGGGTGTATTGCTCTCAACATCTGGTATTTTACAACTTAAAAAATAAGACATATCAAATATTTCATTATTACAATAATTGTCGATTTGTAAAAAGGGCGGTTCCTACAGTTCAATTTCCTGTGAGATACGTGATACTAAATACTTTATTTTGTCTTATATCATTATAATAACATCAGTCTTAAAGCTTGTTTACCTTATAATCGTTAAGCAATTTCGCATGTGCTTTTTCATAAGGCTACGTTAGATATAAAAAGGTGTGTGTGTCTTGGAATGGGGAAGCGGGGGGGGGGGGGGGGAGGGTGGATGGGGTACGGCATGCCATACGTTTCAAAAATGTCCAAAACAATATAAGCATGTCCAAAATAATATAAGCATGTCCAAAAAAATATAAGCATGTCCAAATTTATATAAACATGTCGAAACTAATATGAGTATGTCCAAAAATAATACGAGCATGTCCAAAATAATATGAGAGTGTCGAAAGACTATATGAGCATGTCCAACATATTAAAAGAATGTCGAAAAATAATACAAGAGCGACAAATGTAACTGCCTAATTCAATTATGTATTGAACATTTTGGCGATTTAAGTTACGCCATATGTTGCAAAATATCCAAAAAAATATAAGCATGTCCAAACTTATATGAGCATGTCCAAATTTATATAGACATGTCAAAACTATATGAGCATGTCCAAAATAATACGCGCATGTCCAAACACATATAAGTATGTCCAAATATAATTTGAGCACGCCCAAAATTATATGAGAGTGTCGAATAATAATATAAAAGTCTCGAGTGTAACTGCTAACTTCAACTTTGTTATGAACATTTTGGCGTTTGAAGTCACGCCAAATGTTTCAAATATCAAACTTTTATATTGGTATGTCGAAAAAAAATTAGCTTACAATACCTTCTTTGGAGGTAATTTGTATCAACTGACACAATGGTTATCATTATGACAATATATTATTGAAACATTCTTCTGTTTTTTGTGACGCAAAATAATTCAAAATATGTAAAAACAAGACCATCACCTAACATTTTTCCTTTTCACATCCCTTCGTAATGTGAGTGGTTTCGCCCTGCCTAGAGGTGCTGAGATTATTCATATATTGTTGCGAAGGCAAAGAAGTTCACGTGCGAAAGTACGTACAACATGCACAAGCGCTAACAACGTACAGTAGTTATCACACATGCGTACGTTGACAGTGAAAATGACGTACTATACTGTGTTACTTTTTTAACGGAAAATTGTGACACTTAATTACGGTTACCAGGCGAAGTCGGCCACTAGCCCAGAATTAAAAAAAATAAGCCTAGGTTAGGGGTATTCAACGTTTAATCTTCACTCTCACCTTTTAACTAAATTTCAAGATGGAAACGTGGGAAGAACTCGCCAACTACATATTATTGATTAAACCGCGTGGAATGTTGGACACAGTGGTTCTTCCTATTAAACTCACTGATAGTTACAGCACCTTGGGGCCAGGTTGATCACTCGCGCTACGAAACAACTCAACTAATATTTCCTCGAAAATAAAATCGTTCTTGATCGAAATATCATTAAAATATTAACACACACACTAATACGGTAATGGATGAACTGTATATCGTCTTAAGTTACGCTGGATATGGTGTTTTTGTTTTCAGCATACCAAAATAAAAAGTTTGATATTTGGAACATATGGCGTAAATTCAAACGCCTGACTGTTCATTACAAAGTTGAATCAAGCAGTTACGCTCGAGACTTTTGTATTATTTTTCGACACTTTTTTTTATATTTTGGACATGCTCATATAGTCTTTCGACACTCTTATATTATTTTGGACATGCTCTCATTATTTTTGGACATACTCATATTGGTTTCGATATGTTTATATAAATTTGGATATGCTTATATTTTTTTGGATATTTTGCAACAGATGGCGTGAATTCAGATGCCAAAATGTTCACTAAAAAGTTGAAGTTAGCAGTTACATTCGACATGTTCATATAATTTTTCGACACTCTCATATTATTTTGGGCATGATCATATTATTTTTGGACATACTTATATTAGTTTCGATATGTTTATATAAATTTGGACATGCTTATATTTTTTTGGACATGCTTATATTATTTTGGACATGCTTATATAGTTTTGGACATTTTTGATACATTTGGCATTCCGTAATGGGAGCAATGACCAGTTAGAGACTCCTCACCAGGCGATGTTTAATTTTGAAGCTGCTACGGTAGCTCAGATATTTTAAAGTGTTTTACTATTATATCTCAAAATTGTGTTTTTATTTAATTTCCTCAGTTCTCCCAAAAGTGTGTACTTCTTATCTAAGATTTTCGATGGACAGGGATTGTTTCAAGTTCTAAAAAGACGATTGTTATTTCCAATTTACATGTATATTCTCAACTTTTGACTATTTTTAGGAAAAGGCGGCAACTAGATCTAAGTTTTGACTCGTTCCTCGAAATTTCGAATTTTTATCTCAAGCTTGTGACTTTGCATCTTAACGCTTGGTATTTATTCTAAAATTTTGAACTATATCTTCCTATATTATGATACCGTAATTTCGACTTATTCTTGAAACTGAAACACTGAATCTCACACGTTCGACTGTTTAATATCAAATTTTCTTGAAATTTAGAACTATAGGGTAGTACTAAAGAAGGTGGGGAGGTTCTCAACAAGGAATCGTGCGGTACTAAGTGAAGTGTTTAGTCATTCAGCGAAATTTAGAGTTAGCAGTTAAAACCGCGATATTCATAGAAAGTTTGACATTATATCAAACAAAAGAACGAAATTTACCGTTGATTTTCCGATATTCCTCTTTGGTAATACAATTGATCCATTTGATATCTCATACTTGATATCTCAAAATTGTGTTTTTTTATTTCCTCAGTTCTCCCAAAAGTGCGTTCTTCTTATCTATGATTTTCGATGGACAGTGATTGTCTCAAGTTCTAAAAAGACGAGGTTGTTTCCAATTTATATATACATTCTAGAACTTTTGACTATATTCAGGAAAAGGCGCCAACTACATCTAAGTGTTGACTCGTTCCTCGAAATCATGTCTGCACTTATTTAGTGTGTACAATGTCCAGCTCCTCGTATCATCTTTTTCTTGTTCGTTTTGACTCGATTGTTCTCGCTTTTATTACTTAGGTTTGACGTTGCATATGAATACTGTACACTGTATGCTAAATCGGAATTATAAAGAATACATATACATTATCATACGTTCGCAGTTTGTGAATGAATAATAGTAACGTTCAGGTATATAAACTTGTTGTCTCCTCACTTAAATTCATGAAAAGAAACATCTTAATATATTACAGAATTACACTTTGGTATTCCCGGCAAAAAGTATGTTAATGAATGATGATATTACTTGAATCGTAGATACTTGTTTTATTTGAAACAAAGCCTAATTATGATACTAACTGTTGTATTGTTTATTAAGCTTCTTCGAGGACCAATCAAATCTTCACCTTTTGTTCATCACAAATTGGAAAATACATACGAAATAGACTATGGCATAAAACACAACATGGAACAATGAATGAAATGAAATTGAGAGCATAAGTAATTAGTTAAAGTCCTGGATAAAATGTTTCAAGGTATTCATGGAATTGACATTTTTACACTACCTTTAGTACTTGTTCCACTCCTTAGCATCAACATATGAAAATGTTTTCTGATAATACTGGGTATTTTCACCCTCTCAGAATAAATAATTTCGTGTGGTGGACCTTATCGAGGAGTGGTTATGTACACTATTTTATGTTTCGTAGTTACGAATCGTGACTGAAAAACACAGGAGACACCTTGTGCATTTTCAGGAATTGATGTTACATTGTTTCCTTGCGTTTCCGTTAGATGTGTATTTTGTTATCATAAAATAGTTACATTACTTATATACTGTGGAAAAAAGGCATAAGTACCTATCACGGAAACACTTTCCATGAAAAAGAAGAATACTAGCTTAGTGGTTAAGGAGAGTTTCAGACATATAATTTTTACTAAAATTTAATAAGTTGACCTTTCAGGTCAGGTACCATGGTAATTAAATATTGTTTTTTTTTGTAGTAGGCATACTTGAGGTACCCATTATGCAAGACTACTGAAGGTTTCCCCATGAAGATATTGCAAAACGTTTCCTTTCTCTTAATCACGGTAGCCACATACTTTGATAGTATTTGACATGTCGATTATAAGTTTCAAGGTCACATTTCAATTTAAAGTTATCGCAATCAATCACTTTTCAATTAATTTTTCCTTTGACATCTGACCATTAATGTTTAGTTCAGAAAGTCTACAGAGCACAAGACCGTATCATAAAAAACCTGTTTACTTCAGTTGGAAGAAAATACATAAACTATAGTAGGAGCTTTATTGACACAGAATTGCAGATCTTTATTGTGCAGCAATATTTGATTTCGACGACTCTTTCTTCGTTAATAGCTAGTAGACAGACATACTGAACTGAATTAAGGTTTAATAAACTCAAACATGGAAAATACACTTAGTTTTCAGCATGGGTATGTAAACCGCGAAAGACAAAGTACATAAGTTATATGCCATAGAGATATCATAATTTCTAGCATTCCATAGTTATTAAAAGGTCATGATACAACACATCTCTTTTATTGACTTCTGCAAATGCCAAATTTAAGGGAGTGACAACTCTAGTCTAGTAAAAACATGATCATAACCCCCCTCCACGCCAATGGAACTCTCCATATTAATGACATAGTATAGTATAATATGTGGTGCAGGTATTGTGTTATGTTAAAACCGTCAAACGGTCCAAAGAGCTTCATATTCCTAAGTTTAATACACAAAGCATTGATACAGTAGTGTACAATAACTTAGAATCTTGAGAAATTCTTGTCAGTAGCCGAATCGATACAATGCACCGCCTTATCGTCTCAGACCAAAAAATCGTAATGTTTTTCTTCAAATGCATTCTTCTTGGAATCGCATTTATTTCACCATTTTGTTGCCTTACTGGTAAGTATATATAAATGTCCATTATTGTAACTTATCTGCACTACATTGTAGTTTAATATAAGAAAAGTATATAGGCTACATAACTTTATATGCCATATAATTTAATATTCATATACATGGTACAAATATCTGTGAAAATTGAAAAGTCTTAATCGAGCTTCAAGCAAAGAACATCTTTACTGTCAAGTTCGATATGAGAATGCAGCCATGTGATAATGATTTGATATTGTACAAACGTATTACTGCATCTATGTTAATGTATTTAACACTATTCATTTTAATTTAGCCATTGATTATTTCTTTGTAAAATTATGTTTTTCATTCATTATGTTTGCCCAATTGCAATAATATTGAGCATGCATATTTAAGGTCAATACAACGGTAAAAGATGTTGATTTTAGTGAAATGAACTGGACAAGTCAGTACTTTATGCAATATTATATCAGTATTGGGTAAGCGAGGAATTGCCAAGGGAGGGGTGAAGTCTGTAGGCAACTAAGCGTAGCGCCACCATGAGTTGGCGGGAAGCGTACCAGAAAATTATGCAGCCCCCAACCAAAATTGTTTATGAAAATTCGGGCAATATGCTATGAGAATTTTTCGGTCACCTACTGAAAGAAAAATGCAAAGTGTTTTTCAATGGTTAAACTGATATTATTATTTTCATTATTATTGTAAGGTATGGTACCGAATGGTACCGTAATCAATACAACACGTTTCGATGACACACCCTGGTGAGGGTACCGTCACCTCTAGATAAGATTACCATTATGATCAGATTTTCGAATTTTTTTTGGTTTGTATAGAACAGTACTAAGAGCAGCATTTTCGTCCTTTTCTATGGTTTTTCTCAACCTTACTGAATCCACGATGCCATAACGACATACATAACTACCTTATCTATTCAAATCTTACTTCAAATCTTAATTAAAATGGTGGCATAAATTTACAACTTTCAACTTTGTTTTTTCTCGAAGATATTTCCCGTTGGGATCCAAATAAACCTCGCCCATAATATGAATATTTAAAAGCTACGAACGTCATTGGCCAATACGTAATATAACACCATGCTTGATTTGTGTAGATTGTTTATGGCAGTTGTACCAGGGAGCTGCTAGAGTCCAGCTCGCTGGTTGTACTTAGTAACCACCTCGACGTTTTGAACCTAATTTTTTAGCAACAGCTCATAAGTAAGCCTGCATTTCTGATTGGTTGAATTCTCACTATTGGGATGGGGGAACTTTATGCGATAAATATTAAATGTGTAATTTGTCGGACGACTCTTTTCGTATTTTCTGCAAATGTCCTCAAGTACTCGCCAATTAACGCTTTTGGCAGGGAAAAAACTTGGCTAATATCTTAGTTTACTGTTTTGTGATTGATATATGTAAAAAACTCGATGGACTTGTCAAAAAAGTGGAAAACGGCGACAAAACGCAAATGCTGCTTTAAGTCTTATGTATAGAGAAACGACAATGAAAACCAACGAAGCCTACTGCCTGTTTACAAACGATTCTGAAGTGAATACTACATAAATTAAAGCATCAAGGGAACAAACAAGAACATCAAAATATGACCCAACCCCACCCCCGCCACAAAAAGCGTATGCTATGCTTAGGGTTCCTCTAAGGAGGACTTTAAGCGAAGTCTTCATGTTGATACGTAATAGTCAATGAAAAAGCAAATAATTGAATGCTGGTAGGGTATCTGTAGATTCCAGTTTTCAAGATGTTTCAAACAAGATAATTTCTGGGATGTTCCTTGAAGGTAAGTGCTGATAAAGTGGGTTCCTCGGTATACGCCATAACGTAAATCCTTTTTTTAATAAATTGTAATAACTTGACCAAAACAAATGTATTGTGATATATATAAATATAAATATATAAAAAAATAAATATATATATATATATAAATAAATTTATATAAATATATATATATAAATATACATATATATATATATATATATATTTATATATATATATATATTACAATATTAGTTGCTATTAATGTATCATTTGTTAAGTTTGCTCTGATTTACGTTGCAATGGTAAACCCAATGAAAGTCTTTCGTTAGAAAAAAAAAGACACAATATTTGGAGAAATATATTCATATACATCCATCATAAGGTATGGATTTACCTGTTGATACTGTAAACCTTACATCGCTTTTGTTTGAATAAAAGAAAATCCAATCACTGAATAAAAGGATAATGTCGTATGTATTGTTATTTCTTCACTTAATTTATTGATATCCCATGCATCGATTCCCTTGTGTCATCACAAGGATAGAGAAAATCTCTGAATTTTTCGGGCACGTACTGAACAAAAAAATAAATGTGTTTTTCATTTGTTAAACTGATATTATTATGATCATTATTATTGTAACGACTTATCCAATAGTTCTAACCAATATGGAAGGGTAATAACCAAGGGCGGCGGAAGCACTTTTAATCTGGGGGGGCACCGACATCAAAGAATTGAATTTGCAGAAATTCGATTGGACTGATGTAGCCTTATATTTAGTACCCTTCATAACTCTTATTGTATTATCTTATTTGCGTATACACATTACTCTATCAACGCCCCCCCCCCCCCCTCTATGCATACTAGCACTGCAATATCCAATGTGCAAATTTGGAAACAAGGAACAAGTTTTCTTTTGAGACAAAATGAGGTGAAATCATGCTAGTTGCCAATGTAGGAATCTTTCGAATTAGAGTTTATTTCTTGATAATATCTTAACAATTTTTTCCATTCGAAATAGCTTTGAGTTTGACCCACAGAAATTCATTAAAAGTCAGGGGCATATCCAGGATTTGCAAAGTTGTATGCACGTACTATCTGAGCGGAGCGCCACCATCGGTTGGCGCGGAGCGTAGAAGAAATTTTTTGGTTTTACAAACCCCTCAGATGGCCGGAAACGGCCCTTCCCGAGTGTTCATTCTGGTTCCCTGGCCTCTTGCTAACTTGAGACACCTAAATTTTTATGTAGAAAAAGGGCACATTTTTAACCTGAGGAAAAGTGGGGGGGGGGGCACGTGCCCCCTGTGCCCCCCCGGTTCCGCCGCCCTTGGTAATAACACGGCAAATGATTGTATGTTATTGACACGCGATTTATAGCCTATGCATGCCTATATGATACGCACATTAACATGCATGGTGAAAGCGCGCGAACAATTTCGGTTATATTTTCGGGCACGTCGTTACAGTCCCCCCCTACCATAATCAAATTGGGTTCCTATACGCCTATGGATGAGAGTGGTATTCAACCGCAGATATATAACTTCCAATCTTCCAAAATCATGCCGGTTGAACTTTGCTCTCAGTTGCCGCCGAGTAGCATATTTCAAAGCCTAAAGTATCTTGGAAGCAGATTATCTCCATAAAGGCGTTTCATACTACCTGGTATTACGTAGCGGTTGTTGCTGGCAATTCAGAACGTTCATATAATTGGTCAACATATGTTATGATATGTTATATATAGTCGAGTGTAACGGTTCAGAACATAAAGCAATGTATGTACCTCAATGGTCAATTGCAGTTAAAAAAAATCTTAAAAGAGATTAGGAAAGACGTTGGTTGGAGTCTCCCGGTTTCGGTTTCAGTCCTACAATAGTTGGTAATGGAGCCACGTTTATAATATGAAAGGAAACACCTCAAAACACATTCATCATTCGAAAGTACAGTATATCTATTTAAAGCAAACTGCTTAAACCTCCGTAAATAAAGGTAAAGTGATTTTAAAAGGTGTCGAATCCAAAGTTTCCTAACCATGTTGTTGACAGTTTGGACAAACTATGGACCTTTAGCAGGACCCGTCATTGACTGGAATGATTATATAAGATTGTGGTTACATGCACACAGAACGCAATATGTAAAATAATGTTATGTAAATCACGGGTTGTAAAAAATACATGGCATTTTGTAAATATTACACAACATTCAGTAAAAGTATACGTATGCATACGATAGAAGATTGCCGAAAACTGTAGTAAAAGTCCACTTAGTCATTTTACATGATTACAAGTAACTTTTGCAAAAGCGTTAATCAACGAATGCAGAGTTAGATAATGCAACCTAACTAATTGTACCAGTTTGTCAAGTAAAGTAATTTATCATTACTAAATGTACTAATAATCCACGGCAATAAAAGCGCAAGCCACATTCACTTCGCGACCAGGCTCGAGCTACAATGGCATGGAAAATCACGTCAAAGGACTGAGTTGATTGACAAATTCGAAGGTAAGTTTAGTTATTCTGTAAGTGAACGTGACAATACTGAGTAATGCTTCTAAAGTCACGACTAAATTAAATAGAAGACTGTTTTTGATTCGCTTGCGTTACGTAGACCTAAAGTTAAATTTATACATTAAATTGTATAATAGGCTAGCTGCTGTTTGTCATGGTCAACTCATACTTGTCAGAGAATCACGGAAGAACGGAGGATGTATACTGTTACTTAGTGTATAAGTGTACGCCTAATCCTATAACTTAGTGTATCCATCTAGTCCTTTTTACAAAGTAGGGCTTATCCTTAGGTTATACTAGGCAATACATTTTAAAATGGCCTTGAGCATAGGCCTATCAGCATTGGCTGATATCATTTTTAACGAGTTAACGTATTCATGTGATGCAATTTATAATTACTGGTTTGCCATTTTAGCAGGTAGCAAGTAGGCGAAGGCTGATGTGGATTGGTGATACTGATAGACCTAACTAAGGCTATAGCATGGTAGTGATGTAGCCCTAATCATAGCAGTGAATGCAATTGCAGACATTTGGAGTGAACATTTCTAAAGCATTGTATCTTACCGACACTTCATCCTGCATACTTTGTTTAAGTACCAAAATGAAGCCCATAGAACGATCTTACCAATGATGTATTTTTTGGATGGGAGGGGGGGGGGGGTTGAGGTTATATTGAATATCTTTCCAAACAATTCATGAGAAAGTTTTTTTACGTTTTAAATTCTTAGAAAATTGACCTTTGACCTATTCATTTTTCTAAAAATAACTGGAAGTTAGATCAGCCCAGCAGCCTTACAAATCTTCAGAAGAAGCTAAAAAAAAAAAAAAAAAATACAAAGATACCTTGAAAAGCATTGGTCTATTAAGTGTGGCAGAAAGATGAATGAAATTTCCCCAACATTCCTGAAATATTTGTCAAAATACAGCAAATTACCGGCAGAAGTACTAAGTATATACATACTATTCAGACACAGACTTCACTCTCCTAAAAGAAAAAAAAACAACTCATATCTCTACCATTTTCCAACCAATTTCACCATAATTGGTGACAACCCAATTCCTTGACTTTTAATCAATTGCTAATAGACAGAAGAGATGTCATTTTGGGACCTAATTTGCATATTTGCACACAGAATGAGCTCAAATTGAATGAAAGTCATGTGACATGAGATCCGCAACTTCTCACTTGTCCATTGATATATAGGTTCCTGTACAAAATATTCTAAATTACATTAAAAGAGACACCTCCCACAAGACTACATTATCATCTCATGAGATTACAAGGAGTTAAAAATTATGAATGTTTACCACTTTGAAAATCGAAGCAAGCCAGATATATGTAAATGTTGGGGCCACCATGCCTATCTGTGCTTTAGGGCTAATTTAACTTAAGCTGTATGCAGTTGGCACACTAGATATCTCGTTTTTTCTTGATTGCTTAAATAATTCGTTTAGCTTGTATAACACTACTGTCTGTTAATATCAAGGAAACTTATGTACATATAATATATTCATCAATAACCATAGTGTAAAAACAGGGTGATGCTTTATTTTAAACTTGTCTTTTCAGATGGGAAAAACAAGGCTGCATCCATCTGTTACCACATTTGTTTCCTAAGAGAAGCAAAGGTGCAAACTATCTGTAAAGGAATCATGTGCAGCTTGCGTAGACTTTCATTGTGTAAGTGTGCATGTCCTTGTGCCCACCACATTTGTAATTATGTCAGTTTGTGTTTGGAATACAAAGCACAAATTTGATGCAGATATTTTATCTTAATGAATGAAGAATATTTATCAACTACTCAATTCCTGGTAGAGAGTAAATTTATCAGAGGCACTGATTTTAAAGTTGAATGTTTTTAATCCTCAGGAGAAATTATATGGTTGAAGAATATTGTTTTCCATCCCTCCATGACTCGGGCTTTCTTTGTTGTCGTTTTTGCCAAAGGCTCAGAGAATCTATGCAATGGGAATGTCCTGTGCGTGAGATGTCTGCTTGTGTACATGATATCTCAAGCATCCTAAATTAATTTGAGTTGATACATGGCAGCATGGTGTTCCCTGTTGTTTTCAGTGAAGATATCTTGTATAGGAATTAGTGGGGGGGGGGGGGGGCAGGAGGCTTAATGTGAAAGTCTTAAAAAGGCAATTTCCAAGTAGCTATACATGACATTTGCTTAATATTTGTTGGGGAGCGTTGGTCCATCATCACTATGTTTTTACTGCCATTTTGGGCTTGCTAATTAAATATTGATAATTGGCGGGGAGTATTGAGTATGAGTATTTTTCTGAAATTAGCATGAAAACACAAAATCTATTTATGTTTGAGTTGATAGAAGGCATAGTTATATCCATTAAGACAAACTGATGGTCCATGTTGTTTTTGGTGCAGATATCATGCATAGTAATCAGTGGACAGGGCTTAATGTACCACAGGTCATTTTTCATATTATGAGAGCCATTGAAAAAAAAAAAAACAGCTTGAGTGTATCTCTGTTGAAGGTCCTTGCTTGATAATTAAACTTTCTTACCACTTGAATCACTAAACGTTTATTATTTTCGGATTTAGATGTCACGTTTTTGTGAGTGATATATGCCAATAAATGCCTATTTATGATGGGAATGTATTTATACTTTTTTTTGTTAC
Source organism: Apostichopus japonicus (assembly GCF_037975245.1). NCBI lineage: Eukaryota > Metazoa > Echinodermata > Holothuroidea > Aspidochirotida > Stichopodidae > Apostichopus > Apostichopus japonicus. The sequence continues at coordinate 8,752,009 of NC_092573.1, forward strand.
TCAGGAAAGCACCAACTTGCGGTTCTATTTGAAAAATATTTCAGAAAAGCCTCAGCATATGTGTTACTTCTTAGAGAAAGCAAAATACATCCTCGGCAGTTATTTGTGATCATCGAGAGACCTGCCCTACCCCAGAGAACATTTATGTAGGCCATTGATGTGTGCTTTAAATCATTATTGTGTTTCATCTGGAATACCAAATAGGCATGTCTTGGTGCCTGGGAATTTTTCCAAAAAGTTGTTTACAAGTTGCCTGGACTGGCAGTGTGAAGTGCAACCAGATTCGAGATTTTCGTTCTTACCGTGCCAACAGCAAAGACAAGGTAACTGCATTGTAGCAGTCGTCATAGTCAGCATTCCACGTGTTTTCACATCTCAAAGTTCATATTGATGTGTATCTTCCAGTTTCTGTTAAAAAGATTACATCCTTTCATTTCACCAACACTTGTTTTGATTGGTTTGCATGCTAATTCAAATTAAACTAATATTGAACAAATTACTGTGTATATAAAGTTGTTGTTTGTTTAAAATTGACTTCAGGAAGGGATTTATCTTTGTCATTACATTTTCAGACCCGTCACATCGGATGACTCGAGGGATTGTTGTTATTGTAAGAGTGTTTAGATTCGTTGTGCTTAATACTCAGCAGTACAATCATAAATTCAATTAATATGATGATTGTGTGTTTAATATTGTGAATGTAAAATTTATTACATGAACAGTAACATGAAATATATATAATGTCATAGCATTCAGTGTCCCCAGAATACTAATGATCAGTTTAATGCAAATATGTTTCATGTCACATAGTTCACTATTGTTCCATTTTCTTTCAAGAAGATTATATCGGTTCATTTCATTTTTCATTCTTTATTTGGTCCTGGTTGATTGTTGACTCTTAATTGAAATTAAACTATTATCCGCAGCAGATTATGAAAATACTGCTTATGTATGGGTGATTAGAGGAAGTTTTAACTTTGTCATTGTCCTCATGGCCGACAGTTGATTTTGATTTAATTTTAGCCTGAAAATGATCTTTACTTTAAACGTTGCAAGAGGTGGAGTATTGATATGAAAAGTGAAAGCAAAATAATTTCCGTATTAACTGGCTAACACTAAATATTCAAGATCCTTCCTCTTACTTGAGGATGTATAAGTATTGATCCATTGTATTTAATAGTATTATATCATAATCCTGTAAAAGAGCTGATAGTACGTTTAACTTGTTGGAACAGTACTACAATGCTTAATTATATACCAGCAAGTTTAAGTTGCAAAGCTCACATGACACAGAAGATTATGTTAATTGGAATCTTCATGGGTTGATGTTTTGTAATTTAACCTAAAGTAACTATGAACAGATCATTTTCTGTATCTATGCAAGACATTTTAGTTGCAGGTAGAGTTGTATCTTTGTCAAATTTTACAATCAGACAGTTGATTATGTTAATTTTGGTGACCTTTCAAATATCTATCTACATGTCGAGGTAGTTGGTTGTCCACCAAATGCGTTTTGTGCATGCGGCTCAGAAACTAAAGAAATAAATCATTTAAATTTTCGTAAGCATGCACCTTTAAGAGATAGTACCTCTTGTTCATGTTTTTGTTATTAACTTTTGTTTATGTTAATGTTTTTTATTTTACTTTTTTGTTATAGATAAATTAGGAGTTACATTGCTGAAAGGTTTCAACCGTTTGAAAGTATGCTATCAATATCGTTAGGACCGCCTAATTGCAAACTGTCATCCATAACTGGACACAAAAGTTGAAATATCATGGCCATAGTTCACTATTCATGCATCATTGTAGATGCACGGGATACCCTCTTGAGTGTTGAAATAAAAGGTTGAATTCATCAAATATTCTGAATTATTTGTGTTGTCATTCCTGTTTGTTGTCTCTTAAATGTGCCTTTCTGTTGTGATCGACTTAATAAAAAAAGAGCACCAATCTGCTTTTAATAATTAACCTAAAACATATGTAAAACGCTTACTGAACGGGTGCTATGTAGAAATGGCTGGCAAAATTTTACATAATAATTTTGCAGTTGCGTTACATGCTGATCATGTAAAACTTTACAAAACAACAGTTAAGTAAAATTTACTTAAATGTTTTAGTTTTCTTATTTGACATGAAAATCAAGTAAAATTTTACTAAACATGTGTAAACAATTTTCAAAGTGTGTAGGTGGACTGGAAAGCAGTCATGAACTCGATAAATATATGATACGGATTAATTCATATTCCTGTATACTTTGAGAGGTAACTTGGATTAACAGTGATACAGTGGTATTCAGTGACCAAACAACTATACTATAGAAAGTTGTTTCTGGATAATATTAAAAAGTCCAAGTCTTACAGATCGCTGCTAAAGTTGTTTGCGAATTGCTTACTTTACGGCAAAGACAACTCTTTCGACACATTTGTAGACTTAGGATCTACTATTGTTTGTGTGTATATATTTTAGATCCTCCTGCAAGCAGGAACTAGCGAAGAAGCCTCATTTGCTTATCAAAACCGCAAGATGACCGAGGTCAGTCTCTTAGATTCATATTTAACGTCCATGATTATGAATTGTCAATTTTCAACAGCTCTGTAACTGGACGACATACAATTAATCTTTGAGTGACTCGAACTGGCGACCTTATCATTGAAGGCACCGGCGTTAACCACTGAGCTCCTATACACTTTTAATATTATATTTGCAAAATGATTTGCTCTGTTCTTGCCATATGCTTCCTTTCTGGACACTACATCAAAGCACTCGCTGAACCGGCAACTATATATATGGATGGCGAAAGGTCTGCTTCGCATTTTCTGCCAATCAAACGGTGGAAGGTCTCTGAACTTATATGCTGTAGGGCCTACATGCAGAGACAGGTTCTTCACATAATGCAAAGTATCGAGAAAGCCATAAAACAGGGATGGAAAATACACAGAGTTAACTGCCTACAAATCTGGAAAATAGAAGGCTATGCAAGACTGTATTTTCTTTTGGGAGGTTGATGGGTATGCTACATGTGTGCTAAATGTTAACAACCGTTGCCTCCCATAAATTTAGGTAGTGTAATAATGCGTGGACATGATATAATATGTATATGATGACGATAGGGATAAAGTGATGCATCATTTACATATATTTTCATATTCACGAGAAAATGCTGAAAGTTACTGCATATTGTTTGTTGCGGCATTAACATTGCCCGTAACTGTATGCATCTCTTGATACAAATATTAATTATGCTGCTTATATATAAATCGCTGCGGATAATAGTGAACATTTACTTCCTCTTCTTGATAAGGGGTATCATACAGTTACAAGTACGTGCTTATGACTAGATAGCAGGTCTCATAAATATCCACATTATCTCGCAGTATACTTAATCGCAACACGGCCCTGGCTAAAAGTGAACATGATATTCATCATAGAATATGTGCGGGTCTGGAGAAGACAAACTACTTTTCATACGTTGCATTTGATGTGCAATGAATTCGTTTTCATCTTACACTGTCCATTTCCTCATATATACATTACCATGGATTAAATGGGAAATACATATGATACAAGTACAGACTACAGTAGCGAGATTAATTTTCATATATAATCCTCTTCACACCTGTCCCTCCCGACTCATCCTGGTAGCACTAAAGTACTCCTCGAGACAAATGTTTAGAGCCGAATCACAGTCACTGAAGGCTCGCTCCATATACAAAGGTACTTGGTGTACTCTATTGTAATAGTGAATGAATTTGCGTTAGTTAAATTGGGACAATTAGCATAAACTGCGCCTTAACGCTGATTAACTGCTATCTACTTTGAATAGCACTCCGTACAGGTTTGCTAAATAAAAATGGTGCCATTAGCAGTTGTTATCTCCATAGTTCAATAGCATCTCAAACTAATTTGCCTACTTCACTGTCATTCTGTAGTGCTGGAAGAAAGCTTAACCACCTTCATGTTCATGGTTTGCATCCTTGAATAAAACTGCCAGTTTTGTTTTAATTAAAATGTTTTGAACAATGCAAACCTCACTAATAAGTTGGACACCGAGATTGTTATTTTGCAAGACTAGGTGTACCGTGTAGGACTATCATTTTGGGAGTCTGGATTCCTTGTTTGTCACCGAGCTAATAGAATACGTTTGCAATAAACGTTTAAAGTTAATATATGCTCTTGTACGTTTCTTTTCTTAATTTTAATACTTTTGTGAATTATCACCCGATACACACAGAGTACACATTAAATTACTATAAATCTAACATTTTGTACCACAGTAAAAACTGGATCGTGCTATAATCGGTAGCACGTGCTATTAGGATTACAGTAGGAACTGAGGATATGTGTAAACCCAACAAATCCAGTTGAATTTTTGGATTAAAAATATCCTCAGTTATTACTATGCATTCCTAATATAGCACATGCTACCGGTGTATCGGATTAATCAGCACGATCCAATTTTTATTGTGGAACAAAACTTTCAATTAACATAGTTACTGTAATCTCTATGTAAATCCGTTGGAATTATATAATTTGATTGCTTGTGATTTCGGCGTTGGTGCCTCACAGTATAATTTTTTTGTTACAGTTTATTCATAATTGATTAATTTTATATGCTTTAATAATTCTTTGTCTTCTTGAATTATTGCTTTCCAGGCTTGCCAGTTATACTGGTGCTTGATAAGGAAATATGCTGTTTTTGCTAACTTGGACGACTGTGAATGATAAGAACTAAACTTAAGATATCACTGCTTCAATAATACATAAGTTAGTTCAATAAATTTGATAAAACAGAATGGTATTCAAGTGGCATGTATGTCAATGCCCTTTGTATCTCGCTCGCTTTGTAAAGATTCAGTCGTTGGCTCTCACAATATCGGTATCAATGGTATATATGAGGCCTAACTACAAAACAGGACAGTATTAAGAACTCTAACAAAACGGAACTGGGGCGGGTGTGGGAAAAGAGAATCGACGTGGGGCGGGTTGAATTAACAAGTTAAAATATATCAGCTGAACTACGAACAAATGCGTTAGAGTGATTATTGGAGTGTGAATTCTTCATTGTGTTACTGTTAGCTGGTACCCAGCACAAAATGTACCCTAATTTTACCGCGGTACTATGGTAAATGTGTGGGAAATAGGGTAAATGTGTGGTAAAACTGTGGTAAAATCAACCGTGGTACATTTACCGCAGTTTTACCATGGTATTACCGCGGTAAAAGAAGAGTAAACGTGTGGTACATTTACTACGGTAAATTTACCGCAGTTTTACCATGGTGTTATTCCGCGGTAAAAGTAGGGTAAAAGTGTGGTACATTTACTACGGTAAATTTACCGTAGTTTTACCATGACATTACTGGAGTAAAAGTAGGATAAATTTATATGGTACATATACTACATAGGTGAAATTCCTACAATTGTGCCATGATTAACCACAGTAAAAATAGGGTAAAACTATACGGTGGGTGCAATTATACTATGGTAAATTTACCATAATTGTACCATGATTTTACCACAGTAGAACATATATGGGTCACACTGTGAAACATGATGGTACATTAACAGCAATTTTTTCATGATTTTGTCCCATATTTTTGCAATATTGATATCAAAAACCTTTTGCCAGCTTATGGTCTACTCATATCTTAATGTTGGCAATATAAATTACCTGTGGATATGAGTTGAATAAAGAAGAGAGACAAACTGCTATTATTATATGTTATAGTATGCATCTCTTTTCCTAAAAAATATCAAGCAGTGGATAGATACACAGAGAATTCCTTCATTGAATCCCTGATATATTCGAGAGGAGAAAACAATTAATTCTTTTTGCATCATGAGGGACAACCTAAAAGCCTTTAAAATGAAAAAAAAAAGAACTATATAAAATAGCACACATAAGGCATAGCTTTTGTGCCTCAACACTGTAGCACACGAAAATTGACCAATCAGTGTCCTCAGATTTGGGTATTCTCTGTCAGGTCCATTAAATGACATGACCAATCTATGTATCTGGGTGACCAACTACTTGTAAAGTTTATCTCAGTCATCAAAGTAGGCTTCTTCATTTAAACCAAGTCTTTGAGGACAATAGGAGATCAAAAGTCCAATCTGGACTACCAATTAAGTCAAAAGAAGAGATTCAGGAATCATACCAGCTAGGGTAATTGAAATTCAACAAAGCTTTGTGGACTTACAGGCATACAACCATTACAATAAGGGTAAAGCTGCATAATCATAGTCCCTTAACTATGGTTAGTATTCCCAATTATAATTTTATTAGTAATCACAGGGACAATGGACGTGGTGGAGGCGTCGGTTTTTACATCCGGGATGAAAGTCAATACTCAATCAGGGATGATTTAACACAAATTTCGTTCCACTTTGAATCTTTGTTTATTGAAATTAAAAGTAACAACAAGAACATCATTATTGGTGTTGTGTATCGTCCTCCAAGCACATCTGTAGCCTCCTTTACTGACGATTTATCAATTTTGTTAAATGATATTAATTCTGTCAGAAAGACATGTTATTTGTTGGGTGACTTTAATGTTGACCTCTTGCAATATGGTGTCAATCATCAGGTGACACATTTTCTTGATCAAATATATTCCTTCTCGTTTTTACCTCATATCTTGAAACCTACAAGAATAACAGACCATACCACCACGCTCATTGATCATATATTTAGCAATGACTTGAGCCTTAAGTCTTCTAGTGGTATTATTGTTTCTGACATAAGTGACCATTTTCCGGTATATTCCATTTTTCATACTCATTGTAGCCCAATCTCAGATCAGGCCTTGAACGATGATAGATATTATTTCAGAAGAGATACCTCTTTAAATGCTATGAATGACTTTGACATGAAACTTGAAATGGTAAACTGGGATTTCTTTTATAATTTTACTGATGCTAATACTGCTTATAATAAGTTTATTGATGTAATTTCCTCTTTATATAACAGTACTTGTAAGCTAAAGCGAATTAGAGTTAAAGCTAGACATAGACCTTCCCCGTGGATAACAAAAAGCATTATAAATTCTATCAACACAAAGAAAAAACTCTATAAAGCATACATTTGTAAGCCCACCCAGGTAAAAAAAAACTAGGTATACTATTTACAGAAACAAACTCACTAGTGTTATTAGGGCTGCTAAAAAGTCTTATTTTGCTGAAGTATTTGAAAAAAATAAACACAATTTGAATAAAACTTGGCAAATAATAAATAACATAATTGGTTCAAATAGAAAAAAAAAAGGAATTTAAGTTTTAATCATAAGAACAAAATTATTACTGATCATAGGGAAATTGCTAATGCTTTCAATGATTATTTTATTACAATTGGTCCAAACCTAGCAAAGAAAATACCCTATTGCTCTTCTAAATTCGATGACTATCTTCCTCAAAATACTAACTTATATTCCTTATTTCTCTCACCAACAAATCCTTCTGAAATAATTAGCATTATAAAAAAATTACCAAAGAACTCTGCTCCTGGAATTGATGGTATCCCAACTAAAATTATCCAGAATAATAGTTACAAGATTGCTGCCCCTCTTACACATATTATTAATTTATCACTTTCTTCTGGTATTGTTCCTGACCAAACCAAACTTGCAAGAGTGACTCCTATTTTCAAATCAGATGATCCATCAGCTTTAAACAATTACCGTCCCATTTCAGTTCTGTCATCCGTATCTAAAATTTTTGAAAGGATTATTTACAATAGAACTATTAATTTTCTCAATAAGCATAATATAATTAGCGATCGTCAGTTCGGATTTCGTCAAAAGTATTCAACATATATGGCAGCGTTAGATATCTCCAATTTTATTTCAAAAGGGTTTGATAACAATGAATATACCCTAGGCATTTTCTTACATTTATCCAAAGCATTTTTGATACTGTCGATCATAACATACTCTTAAGTAAGCTTTTTCACTATGGTATACGAGGTGTTGCCCATGATTTGTTTCTTGATTATTTATCCAACCGTAAACAACTTGTTATTTTTAATGATTGCTCATCTTTACTTAGAGATATTTCTTGTGGTGTGCCCCAGGGCTCTATACTTGGACCCTTGTTCTTTATTTTATATATAAACGATCTTCCATTATGTTCTAAGAAATTATCTTTTTCTCTCTTTGCCGATGACACCAGTATTCTATACAAGACAAGTAAACCACATTCCTCTATCTCCCTAATCAATCATTAACTCACGTACGTTTCTGACTGGTTTAAATCAAACAAATTGTCCCTTAATGTTAAAAAGACAAACTTCACGTTATTTTATCAACTTCACAACAAGTTTAAAAATCTTAAAATATGCATTGATGACACCTTTCTTGCACAGACTCATTCTGTCAAATTCCTTGGACTTAATCTTGACCCTCAACTTAACTGGAAACTTCATATTAATTCATTATCCAACGAAACGGCAAAAATTATAGGAGTCCTTTATAAAATAAGTCATTTTGTACAAACGAATGTTCTCATTACGCGTTACCATTCTCTTATCTACTCGCACCTATCTTACTGTAATATTGTATGGGGTAATACTCATCCCACTTACCTTAATCGCTTGTTTATTCTTCAGAAAAAAGCTATTCGTATAATCACACTGTCAGACTATAGAGCTCACACTTCGCACCTCTTTAAAGAATTAAAAATTCTCACCTTGTCTGACATTCATAGATTTCAACTAGGTATTTTCATGTATAAAGTTAACAATAACCTTCTGCCCTCCCTGCTATGCAGACACTTTAGCTTAAACTCAGACATACATGACCATTTTACAAGACACTCGAGTAATTTACATTGTATAGTATCCGCTCTAACATTCAAAAAAAATCTTTCAGTTTCTCAGGTACCCAGTTATGGAATTATCTTGATAACGCGGTTAAAAATGTCCCATCACTTGCAATCTTTTCTAAAAATCTGAAGAATTTACTATTATACAAATACTGAAAAGTTTAAGTTGGCTAAGGTAATACATATTTTTTTTGTTTTTTCCATTTCCCTTTTTTCTTTTTTGTCATTACATATATATGATAATTCTTTCAATTGTGTATTGTTATCTTATGTAATGTAAGTACAGTTACATGGTTTATTTGTGTGTGCAACTTTTGTTTTATTGCATGCATTGTTCATTTTTTTTCTTTTCTTATTGTCTTTGTACGGGGGGTCTGCCTCGTAAGAGCCTCGGCTTTCTCAGACCTCCTCCACTTGCCAAATGCATTTTCTTCTATTATTGTGTTATATATTTTGAATGTGGAAACAAATAAATGAAATGAAATGAAAGGCATATAGCCAAATTATGATACAGTACACTGATGGGTGAAAATCAAAGAATTTATGGTGTACATGCTGATTGAAATTAGGACAAAATCATGCTCAATGTGAGGTAAAACTGTCCTACAATTAGTGTAAAATCATTGTAAACTAAGGTAAAACTAAGTTAAACAAAGGAAAAAGCGTGGTAAATATACGGTAAAGATGGGGTAAAAGAACGGTAAAACTGTGGTAAATTTAGGGTAAAAGCGAGGTAAAACCATGGTAAATTTGTGATAATTTACTGCGGTAAACCAAAACGCCACGGTAATGGAGAACAGATTTACCGTTACCCCGGTTTTACCGTGGTAAAAGTGTGGTATGTTACCGCGGTAAATTTGAGGTAAATTTTTTCCTGGGTAGGATTCAAGCTGATAACTGGAAGGAAAGACATAAACTAAAGTAAATCCCTAGCTCACCTGTCTGAGTGCTAACTTCTTTATTTGATATTTTATTTACTTCCTTCACATTCTAGGGGATTGTGCCAACATGAACGCCCGTACTGCGTTGTATAGAAAGCTTCTGGACAGTAGCACGTACAATCATTATGCGAGACCTGTAGAAAATTCATCTCTACCGGTTTATGTTCAGTTCCGTTTCGCACCGGTGATACATTATTTGGTAAATAAATTTGAAGTACATTCTTTCCTTTGTTCTTAACTTAAAAGTTTCTGGTTGGTTCTTTTCATTGTTATATATATGAATGTTTTCATCATTAAGCGGAAGACAAATAGTTTTAAAATATTGGTAAAAGGCATGCGAATCACCAACATTTTTGTGAGAAGATTTTTGGAGGTAATTCATTGCAACTCTCCTAACTGGTTGTCGGTTTGTACACCTCGTTAGATCTCAATGCAACTTTTAAGTGGCCCATGCATGTGTTTTCGGACATGCAAGTCCCGTCTGAGAGCTGTATTGATTTCTCACAGTTAAATATTACTGTAATATTTGTAGCCAAGAAAATATTTGTATTCGAGTTTGGTAGGTTATCTTGGCAAGGCTTAGTCCAAATAAATTTGGTCAAGAGTTTATGTTCCGTTTTTTTTTCTATATAAACTAGGGATTTCCTTTTTTCGAGGGGGAGGCAATGCTTTTCTAGGGTGGCAGGTTGAACCTACTTCCTAGATGAAATCATTTTTTCGACAACTTTGTGGGCTGTATGATATATGAATAAGTTAGAGCTTAGGCCCCAATACTCTCTCCACGTGGCCATAAGTCGCTGTATGAAGCATGGTATATAGTAAACCAGTCATATTGTATTTGGTGATGCTGATGCATCACTAACGTGTTTTAAATATGCATTAATTTGTGTCTTCCAGGTTCAAGATAATCAGGAATTGCAGTTAAGAGGCAGGATGGCTTTGGTATGCAATATATTTCTTCAGTTTTTCGAGTTGTTTTTGTATCGTAATAATTAAACTCTTGATTGTAAAATGCAATTGCACAGTTTGAATCTTTTGTTGCTACATTGAGAATCATACAAAATAGTATTAAGCTAGCAAGAAAACTAAAACAAGAAAAACACACTTTTTACAACCCCATAGTGATAGTTGGAGTAACAAGGAACATTCCTATTCAACCCTTATAGGAGTGGGAGTCTTGAAGGAGAATGGCCGATATTAACATAATGGTTTCTCACGTCCCCCCCCCCCTTTTTGAGGGCTAAACTCTTTTGAAGAGAAACACACAGGAGGAATGGCAGAGTAGTGGGCGAGGATAGGCAAGGATGGGCAAGGACGGAGTGGCCTGGGTCGGTGGGATGCTTTATCAGATAATGATTGATTGGGAGACAATAAGAGGAAATAGGAGGGAAAGGATACCCGAGATGGTAGGCTGTTTCTAATAATGCACTAACACAGATATTGTTTTTTGAAGTCCTTAAAACTCGACCACAGTGATTCTACTGGTGTGTGAATGCGTATAAAACTAGACTTTTATTACTGTCAATGAGTGCCTGTTACCCAAGTGTTATGATTGAACAGAGTGCCACCCTTAGCTTTTGTATCTGACAATACAATATCACCACTTTTATTTACATCTATCTATTTATTTATTTATTAATTTATTATTTACTTATATATATTGATATATATTGATACATCCCTGTATACATACATATATATATATATATATATATATATATATAGAGAGAGAGAGAGAGAGAGAGAGGTGGAGAGAGAGAGGTGGAGAGAGAGGTGGAGAGAGGTGGAGAGTTGGTAAATTTGGCGTCTATCTTGGCGCAGAGTGCTCTATGTCCAGTGGACAGAGCGGAATATATGACGATCGCTAAACGCGTGAAACTCCGAGTTACAACTAATAGTGTTCCACTAGTCTCAACTTGTATCAACATAAATATATATACATCCCTATATATTGATATAAATATATACATCCCTATATACATACATACATACATATATATATATATATATATATATATATATAAATACATGTACTGGTTTAGCTTACATTGTACATTTTTAATTTTTTACTAGTGAAACATATTACGTACCTGGTAAAAGTTATTAGTTTGTTTCAAAGAGATTTTAAAAGGGACCAATTGAGAGCCGTAAGTAATGTTTCTCGCACGCGTAACTGATGCATTAATAGTCTGTATTATTTTGACATAGACTAGGCCCAATTTATGTTGAATATATTGTTAGGAATGTCGGGATTTTAGATGAAAATAGTGCTGGGCGGGATTCACGATTTTTAAGACAGTGCTGGGCGGTAATTTTTAGTGCTGGGCGGGGTCGGCCAGTGCCGCCCAGCGCCGCCCAGCGTGGGCACATCACTATATATATATATATATATATATATATATAGATATATATATATATATATATATATATATATATATCTATATATATATATCCTTTGTTTTTATCTGGGTGTTGAATCGAATCACTTAGTACCTTTAATATCGGCAAACAAACATTTCAGCCTTAGCAATTATGTGTTTTCCCCTCAGATTTGGAATGACTATCGCCTTGCGTGGAATCCTGATGATTACGGAGGTCATCGTAGCTTAGATCTACCAGTAAATAAAATATGGCAACCGGAACTGATCTTGTATGAAAGGTACCCAAGAAAAAAACTCTACAAAAAAATCATTTAATTATGTGAATGAAGAGACTTATCCAAACATAGCGCACCACTAGCCGACTAGGGTAGCACACAGCTGATCATTCGTGTATCATGTGGACTCCCCGCATATTTACAGTTTTATCCATCCGTTAACGGGGAAGGGGGGGGGGGGAGGAACGATGTAAATTCTGATACTGCGCCTTTAGCCTATGGTTTACTTCAGAATTTTTGTTAAGACTTCCACCTCATTGTGGTGAAACTAGATCTGTTTTTTTAATATATAATAGTCAATACTATTCCAAACTGTCCAGTCACGTTTTCATAGGTTTTTTGAGAAACTATTATAAGTGTCCTTAAAGTGCAGTCTTGAAGAGATTTAATACTGGCCTGCCTGGGTACATTAATTCTTATACAATGATTTTCTCATCCCTTTATGGGCGCGATGCTCCAAAAGTGATGCTTTCAAAGGCAAAATGGAATGTTTGCCAAGTTCTGTACGGAATGATATTCTATGGCTAATATGCATAGGCGTAGGAGCCCAATTTGATTTGGAAGGGGGGGGGGGGTGGCGGCAGTAACGACTTGCCTGAAAAATATAACCAACATTTTTCAAGCGCTCCGCGCGTCTTCAACATCTTAATGTACATATCAATATAGCCATCCATCGGTTATTACATCGCATGCCAATTAAATACAATCATTTGCCGTGTTATTACCCTTCCATATTGGTTATCATTTTTTGGGAAGTCGTTTTACATTTAGTAATGGCATTAGTAATTGTGAATTAGTCGGGGAAACTTAAAACTTTATTTCCAATACCAAGGAGGTTTTTTTTAATTTCCTTTAGCTCTGGGGTGGGCAACCTACGGCCCACGAGCCACGTGCGGCCGGCCAGTGATTTTTTGGCGGCCCGTGAGATGTCTCAAGAAAAAGAATAAAAAAGTATTTATTTTACATCATCACAAAAAAACAAGCTAGCTGCTTAGAATTTATTGGTACTAATGATGCTGTAAGGTAGGCCTATTATGCCTATAAATTATCAACAGTACTGTATTGACATAGTGCCTTTGTGAATACAGATTAAGTACACAAACCTATTGCTTGAAAGTCCTCGGAATCAAAGGTTTGAAATCAACAGCAGTCAAATCCTTATATCTGGCCTATTCACTCAAAAAAATTGCCCACCCATGATTAAAGTTTAGCTACATCATTGCAGTCGACATTTCTTTCAGTAGATGCCCGAAAAATTCTCAGCACATTGCCCGAATTTTCACAAAAATATTTGGTTGGGGGGGGGGGGGCTGCAGCCCCCGCCTCCTACGCCTATGGAATATGTGACCTGTTTTTCCATGGTTTAGTTCAAGTCTCGAATGTTAAATTGGTAATATATTTTGTTGCATACTAGGATTCCCACTGACACTGACCGCATTATCCAAAAAGAGACCGAAGTTGCGAAAGTTCTTTCAGACGGAACAGTTTACTGGTATACCATGGCATCAACTAGATCATTCTGCTTCATTGATATAAGGAAGTTTCCATTCGATAAGCAGAACTGTGACGTAACGTTCACAACTTGGATGCACCAGAAAAGAGAGGTAATGGTTACGTTGTAGCAAAATACATTAAAAAATGTTTAAGTGAATAATACAAGACTACTTGATTAAAGGAATAATTTGGAAACCTTACCACCGTACTTATTTTGTTTCCACGGACATAAAAAGTGCACAATCTTGCTTAACATATTTATGCTAATGTACTCCATGCCATGACGTATTATTATCTCATTGCGGAGATGGTCTATTGTAGTCAGTTTGTTATTGCCATAGCAGCGGTTGCCATGGTTGTAGTTAATTTTCCTGAGTAGCGATTTGGGAGCTCACCCATTGTAGGGTGCCCAGAAGTCCATATCTGGGAGACAGGTAAGAAGCTTTCCGTGTATGTGTATGTCTGTGTCAAAAACTCCTCCTAAGCGGGCTATGTCGACTCTTTTCACACCTGGTGGGAATGTGGCCCGACGAAGGGAACTTCCATCCCGCAGATCCTCGCAACGAAAGGCCAAATATCAGAAGTTGCATTAGGTGAAAAGTAAATTTCTGCTATACCTCCAAGGGAAAACATTGAATTGATGATATGGGTATAATGGGAATGTCACATACTATCAGCATATGTGGTTACCATTGAAACTGAGTTCAAAGGTCACGGGTTTGAAAGTCAAATGTATATTTGAGTGTAAATATGTATTAAGAACTCCTAGTAAACGGCTGGGGACATTTTCTTCAATATTGGAATGGAGGTGCCCCGTGATAGCAACCTGCAGTGTTTTTCAGACATTTAGAACAAAAGGTCACAGGTCTTATCACGCTAAACGCAACTTTTTGCTAAAACGCGAAATGGGGAGCGTTATGGCGGGCCATCATTCTCAAATCGTGGGAGATCGACTTATACCAATTTGGATCGATGATATAAAAAATAAATCGATGATATATAGGCTATATATATATATATATATATATATATATATATATATATATATATATATATATATATATATATATATATACCAGATTCGGTAGAAGTCAATTTCTGTCGATTTAAATTGACATATCATCGATTTATTGATATGTCGATTTAAATCGGTAAATGTCAATTTGAGTCCACGGAAATTTACTTCTACCGATTTAATTTGACATATCATCGATTTAAACTGGTAGATGTCGATTTAAATTGACATATCATCGATTTATTTTTTATATCATCGATTTAAATTGGTATATGTCGATTTAAATTGGTATATGTCGATTTAAATCGGTATATGTCAATTTAAACTGGTAAAAGTCGAATTAAATTGGTATATGTCGATTTAAATTGATATATACTGATTTAATTCGATATGTCGTCGATTTAAACTAGTAGATGTCGATTTAAATTGACATATACCGATTTATTTTACTTATCATCGATTTAAATTGGTATATGTCGATTTAAATCGATGATATGTCGAATTAAACTGGTATGTGTCGATTTAAATCGGTAGAAGTCAATTTAGGCTGCTGGAAACTAGTATAAGTCGAAGGAAATTGGTATATGTCGATTTAAATCGGTATAAGTCGATCTCCCACGAATTGAGACTGATGGCCGGCAAAAAGTGGACTTTTGCTACCACTCCAGTTAGGTATTGAATTGACTTCCAAACTTCAGATGTGTAATAAGTATGTCAAGTTCTATCCAAATGTAGTTACCATGGTAAACGCGGTCAAAGGTCAACGATAAGAGGTCACGGGTCAAAAAAGTCAAAAGGCTACGTTTTTGGTGCAACTCCAAAATATGTGGTTCATATCGTAACAAACGTCAGCAGTCAGAGTTCAAAAAGGGATTTTGTTCGTTGCTATAACTCTAAGGTGAAGCATTAAAATGACATCCAACGTTCACAAAATATTCAATAAGTATTTCAAGTACTATCATGCTACGTGGTTACCATGCTAACTGAAGTAAAACTTAGAAGTCGAGAATTAATAAACAAGGCGATAGCAAGTTTTTGAATATATAATCAAAGAAATTGTACTGCTGTGATATTCTAGATTGCTGACTTTTATACTTTTTAAACACCGAAAGATGAAGTCAGTGAATGCGCGCAGCTGCCTCGCTTGTTTTCCACAACAATATTTTTAACAGAGCGTTCGCATACACTTAATGATGATACGAATTATGGGGTGTGCTCGCGTGTGTATTCCTTTAAGAATTTTCTTTCAGAATTACAGTTGAATTTTTGCTATGATTTCAAGGACAAATGTTGAATAGCCTTACAACCTTCACAAATTAAGTATTGTCAAAATATAAGATTTCAATCATGGAAAATAAGGTCAAAAGTCATGGTGCTTTGCTCAATGCGGAGTTCATGAAATAAAAAAAAAACTATGCAGACGATTAGCAGTTATCCATTAAACTGATTTTGCGATAAGATTTGCTACTCCGCGGATGGCCTTCAAGTTTTGTTTGTAATCTTAATTTTTTCTCGTACCCTATGTAGCACTTCCTTAAAGTACTAAATATATTGTTTGCTTGTGTGTAGTAGATGTAGCTTATTGGCTGTTTTCCTTCATGCATGGTGTACGACAAGACATTTGGCAATAGTCAATTTAAAAAAAAAAAGATTATATAAAAGTTATACTGAATGTAAAAAGCGTATGGTATAAAATGTAGATAACTAAGTTGATTAATTACTTCTCGATTTATGGTTGCGACAGAAGAAAAGTTCCTTAAGGGATTGAATTATTGGGACCGTTTTCCAGTAACATAATTCGTCTGGTTATTCCACATTAGCATACATATATGCGACATAAGCTTTGGTTCCTCTTAAATATTCACAAAAGTTGTTAAGAAGTAGTACAATTTTCTAAACTCTTATTCCAAGATGGTAATGTTTCTTTACACAGAGGCAGTTTGTGTGTAATGGTTTACGTACACTGTTCTCAGACATTGCAATAAACTCTATCATCACAGGCCTGGGCTTATCAGATTTGGATATAAGATATAGACCATAATAACTTTGTATCATTCGGCCATTGTCAAATACATCATGTGGTACTGTTTAAATTATTAATACATACCGTTTTTAATTAATGTACAATAAAGGGCGGAGAACAGTTTGGTTTGGCACTATCTGAGTTTAATTTCCGTGACAACCGCACCTGCCTATAAGAAGTGAAACGTATGTTCTAGATGTGTATAACAAAGATAACGTTTTCTATTTGTTATTTCATGCTATTTTAACAGAAAATTTGATGTATTTCACGTATTTCATGAATATACTGTTAATTCACAGCAACAACTTTACCACAACGACGATTTATTCATAAACGACACTTACAAACAAAATGAAGCAAGTATTGGTGAATGGCATATGACGCACTTCCATCATGACCCAAGCTACCGATGTCTTTACTGCGTAGAGTACCAATCATACATAACGTACAAAGTCACACTGGAACGGTATCAACCTTGGCTCGCCATGCTTAGTTTTGTGTTACCTTGCATAGTGGTGGAGTTAATTACTTTACTTTTGTTTTGTTTTCCTCTTGGAAATGCTGATGTTGCAACTTTTGGCCTCACGTGTGTGTTGGCTTTGGTGGTTTTCTTACCGATGTTGTACAATCTGCTACCTGACACTGGTGTCTGTTTTGTAGGTGAGTTCAATGGTAAACAGATTATCACACGAAGGTGGTGTTGCTTATTGCTATAGAAAGAATGACAATACCACAGGGCCATGTCCAATATTGTGTTCTCTTTCTCGAACTGTGTCCACGTGATGTCAATTTTTAGTGTTGTTTTTCGAATGTCACCGAACAGTCAGTGTCGCTCAGTTCAATGATTGATATGCCACTGGACTCGAAAGCGATTTTCTTTCTGTTTGACTTGTTTAAATATGAAAACGCAAGTTTTGAATACGGCCATACTACGATTTAAAACTTCCATTAATATCACATATCGTGCCTGACTCCCCCCCCCCCCACCCCATGCAGGTTTGATATACATTCCAATTTAACTGGAACCTCTGGAATGCATTTCTGTGCTTAAGTTGAAATAGCTACAAGATAACTATCTTGAAAGCACTACAGCTTCCCGGCTTGGAATAAATACCAAAGAATTTTAATTTATCTTTCTGGCATGCTCTTTTTTGCTTTAAAGTCGTTACTAGTTAACAAGAAATATTTTAAAGCCTATCATCTTCAGGGGGCTTTACACCAGGGCTTTGCAATTAATTCCACACATATTGTGTTTAAACTCGCTGCGAGTGAATAAGAAATACATGGAAACCTTTGAGCTTTCTGGGGCTTCGCCCCTGGAATCTCAATAGGGATCTGAGGTGCATTCCAGAAAAATCAAGTGTAAATGTAGTTTGTGACATGTAATTTTGTGCTCTAACATCGCTATCTAAAAATTGCTGCAGTTTCTGTTGGCCTGCAATCCCAGCCATTAACAGTGTACATTTGTAATTACGAAGCAAGTTGCCGCTTCCGAAACATTGTTCAGCTAGTCACTGCTACTCGGTCTCGAAACTATTTGTAAGAAACTGGTTATATGACATTAAAGCTTTGTCACAATTTTGAATTTCGTGTATTAAATATTCATAATTTAAAGAGTTGTCCCAATACGTGCCACCACATCCCCCTCCCCTTACTTTGGAACTGCTGCTAGTTGTAGTTTCCATATACTAACAGAGTAAGCTCTACCTATTTGTGTGCAATAATCGTTGATCATCCCTCATCGTAAACAGCGCTTAGCGGTATCCTGGACACAAAGAGGGGAACATAGAGTCGATCATTTTACCGGGGAGCTGGTTGGTTTGATTTTAAACAATTTCGAGAACACAAGATTTCGATCTAAACAACCCAAAATTTTTATTTCAATGTTTTTGTACAATTCCACTGTTTCTTTTTTTCTCCAGGAATTTTTGTCGTGATATTGATGATTTTCCAGGCGATCTTAACAATAGTGACGATTATTTACTGGCGTTCAAAAAAAATTTCAGGTAAAGATTGTAGATCAGGAATCTGCATTGCATTAGAATGCAGACATAAAGGAAGCAATGAAGGTCTTACTCAGCAAACAGGTCAGGAACCGAGTTCGTCTGAAGCAGTTAAGGAGGGTGAAACGGAGGCGAGAGCTGTTTCACATCCAGAAAGTCCAAAACCTAGTACCATTAAAGTTCCTAGTGAAGAAGGAAATGGTGGAGGCGGAACAGACACAGGCTGCAAACAATGTGTCAAATGCAATGAGGATTTTCCTTGGAAACCTTCTTTTACTCTATGTTTAAAAATAATTTATATCGTTGTGATTGCCATCTTCAACATCGCGTTTTTTTTGCTTATCAAGATATAGGGGGAGGGAGCGCGGAATCGAAGCGAATGGGCTCGTCTGCAGTCAGACACTACGCAAGCAAAGAGGACCAGGATATGTCTTTGAGTTTTCTTGTCTATTCAACTCGGACTGCTGCATTCGAACCAACGAATAACGTAAACAAAAATAAAACAGCCTCTGAAAGTGATAGGAGGAAACAACATTATACAAAATGGAAAAAAAAGGAATTATAACAGTGCTCCTGCAACAGTAGACTAAATCACTCATACTGCAATATGCACACATTGGAACAATCATTCTTTCAAATACCATGGTTACCACGAAAACATTCCCAACAAAAGAATTCATGTGAAATAATAAAATCAAGATAAACCGCACCTCTACAGTTTAGTAGCAAATGAAAGAGAAAATACAATCTCTCAACACTTTCAGTTAGTTACCGTTTAAGTAATAACATTAGTATACATCACCGCTATAACTCACCAAACCTATTACGAAACAATTTACATGAGCTTTTTACCATCTTACTTCCAGACTCTGCATATAGATACCTATGTCAACAAAAATGATGAACCTTATACAATGTATACATGTAAAAAATAATTTGGAATGCGCACTGCAAACCCAAAATATTTGCTCGGCTAAATTGTCACTTATCATGTTTGGTAAATGAACAGTGCAGAACAGTATAAATGATCTTAGTGCTACCTTTACAACATATAACATGAGATGATTGAAAAAAGAACAATTAAACCAGGGGCGGCGATTTGTTTCAAATATTGGGGTGGGGGGGGGACGCGGGGACATTTGCTTGGTTGCAGGCGCGTAGCAACTACATTCCCAAAATTGTTCGCGCGCTTCGTGATCTTTTGTATATATACCAAATTTCATTACGGATGCGGTCGGTCTCATGGCGCAGATTATTTTGTATCATGGTGGGGACTCGTATCTGTTTTCTGATACTAACCAAGCGGAGTGCGATCATAGGTTCGCGCGTAGCGTACAAGATTTTTTTTGGGCAAATATACCTACCAGATTGACGGAAATTATTATTTATTATTATTATTTAGGAGACTTCCTTTCCCTTTTTACACAATTGGCGATAAAACAAATAAATGAATTAAATTATAGAAAATTTCTATTGCGCCTTATCCAATCAGAAATTGCTCTTAGGCGCTTTACAGTAAAATACATACAAACATGATAAACAAATATATGAATAGATAAAGTAAGGTAAAAATGGTTAGAAAATTTGTTATATACAATCTGACAATAAACTGTATAAGAAAAAAAAGAAAAAAAAAAAGAAAATGGGAAATCGAAAATTATACAAACATATTCTTAAAATTTAAAATATATAAATGTGAAAAATATTAAATCTTAAAAGCGCTATAAACGCAAAATGGAAAATGCGTTGTAATAATGTGACAATATATAGTATAGAAAGCACAGTAAATGGAATGCAGATCTAAATAGAAATGTTTTGACTAGTTTTTTAAATTCATTTATATTTTTGGCTCACTAAGCTTCCTCCGATAAACTGTTCCATAATGTCGCATATGAGTAATCGAAACACCTGTTTCCGTATGTAGAAGTTTTAATGACAGGTTGGTAAGTAGGGACTTGGATTCTGAGCGAAGAGATCGAGTAGGCTTGTATTTATGTATTAATTCAGAGAGGTAGATAGGGGCTAAACGATTAAGTGACTTATATGTATATAACAGAATCTTATAATTGACCCTGCAATGAATCGGCAACCAATGTAAGTCACGTTATACAGGTGTAATATGCTCATGTCTACGAGTGGGACTTACAAGCCGTGCAGCGCGATTCTGAACTCGCTGAAGGCGATCGGTCAGCTTGTGAGGCAGGCCATTGCAGTAATCCAGTTTTGATGTCACAAGGGCATGGATTAAAGTCTTACACGCATCATCTGAGATATACCTTCTAATTTTGCCAATAATTCGGATCTGCCAGTAACAGGACTTACAGATAGAGTCAACTTGATCACCAATGGTAAGATTGTGATCAAGATATACACCTAAATTCTTTACTTTAGGAACTGAACATATGGTGTGAGGTCGCATTGTCAATTGACAAACAAGTCTTGATTAGCATTACCCCTAACATTTTTGTGAAAATACAATGAACTCGGTTTTGTCCTGATTAAGTTTCAAACAATTAACCCGCATCCACCTGACTATGTCTGAAAGACATGCTTGGAGTTTTAAAGATACATCATTCCAGGACTCAAGGGCACCAGAATTCAAGTACAATTGCGAATCATCAGCATAACAATGATGGTTCATGTTATGGCGCTGAATTATTTCTCCAACTGGACGGGTAAACATACAATATATCAAAGGACCAAGTACAGATCCCTGTGGCACCCAAAACTTAGCTGTTTCTCATCAAATATAACATTATCAATTTGTAAACATTGCATTCTGTCCTTAAATTAGGACTTAAACCATTTTAATGAGTTTGACGCAATACCAAAATTATGTTGGAGGCGATTAAATAAGATCGAAGGCTGCCGATAGGTCAAACATGACCATCATTGTTTGGGACCTCTTATCAAGCGCTGCAGCAATATCGTTATGTACTCTTAGTAAAGCTGAATCAGTTGAATGGTACTGGCGATATGTGACTTTGAAGGCGTACTGCAACAACTTTTTTTTCTAAAAGTTTGGATATAAAAGTTAAATTTGATACAGGTCGGTAGTTTTTAAACACTTCTTTATTCATTCCAGGCTTTTTGCAGTGGTTTAACAATAGAACGCTTAAAACAAGACGGCACCTTTGATCCAATGAGTGATTGGTTTATGATGGCGTTTATAATTGGCAGGAAACTTGAGGATGGATCAGTGTGTTAGGGGTTAGGTTTGATAGTAAACGTTCGGGAATTGTTAACGTTACGGGATTCGAACCGAGTATTAAGGAAAGTTGAAGTAGTGGTTTTATTGATTACATATGTGATTACATATGTGGTTACATTGATAAAGTGGTTACATCGATTAAATATAGTACTCCAATAATACCGTTGACGGGTTTTATATATATATATTTTACTTTTTCAATTTAATAAGGAAACGTTCGGGAATTGTTAGTCAGTAGGATGGATCAGTGTTTTAGGGGTTAGGTTTGATAGGTTTTTATGAAGACCGATTCCTCTGTGTTTGTAAAATAATATAGCTTCCATTGTATGCGTAAACGCCTAAAGTAGTGTTGCCCAACTGCCATTTCGACCAACCTTACCATTTCGCCCAACCTTGTTGGTCATTTCGCCCAACCGCGCATTGCCTAAGGCAGTGTAATCCTCCCATTATACCTGAAATAACTGCTGAGACTCCGATCGACATCGAACAGACATCACTTTATTTACCTACCAATAATATAACCGAAATTGAATCATATTGAACTAGTGAAATAGAAAAAGTGATATTATTCTGACTGACTATGAGTTAAAAAATGGTTGGTTCAAATGACCAACACGGTTGGGCGAAATGACCATGCTGGTTGGGCGAAATGACCATGCTAGTTGGGCGAAATGGCAGTTAGGCGAAATGGTTGTTGGGCGAAGTGACCAGAAAGCAATAATACTACATTTGCTCTGTAAAATGGTGATAACTTTTCTTAAAATCTCTTGGTGTTGAGCTAAAACACTTGCAACCTCTGACAGCTGACATTGAGGAGCAGCTTGGCTTGGGAAGAAAGTAGCACCCAACCAAAATAATCCTCTCTGGGCGTATGACTTACATACTTAAAACCCAACTTACTTAACAAGTTCATAGTATAAACCCTTATTTAAAGTATGCGCAGTTATAGCAGATAAGGAAAGAGCGTTTAAGGTTTACTTATACAACAATTAAGGAAAGAAAGAACAAACTTTGGCCTAGTTTTATGTGACGAACTAGTAACAGTGGGAAAAGGCAGTATGGGGACAAATAATTACAAAGCCTTGGGCCTCATTATGCACAACCTCATGAATATGAATAACTTCCACCAGGACGCAGCCAGAAACAATGAATAAAGATGAGGAACTCAAACTTCAGTACACTACAATCATAAGCTAAACAAATTTAAAAGTTCATTGCAACGATAACGACAGCTTTGATGATCGAGCAATAGTCTAATATTGTACCAGAATTGTGCACATAATATGCTTTTAGACTAGACGTGGTTTTCTTCAAATGCTATCATAAAACACAGCAAAGAAATGTATTTTTCGATAACGGTATACATGATAACTATGTGATAACTTTCACTTTGCAATGAGGTGTTGCCGCCTCATTCTATCATGGGCCGGTTGCTACACTTCATGTATAATAGCTTCCTGTGGCATAGTTGATACTAAATACTTAACTTTGTCCTACTTTATTATAATAACATCAGCATTAAAAAATGTTTACATTGTTAACGTTAAGCAATTTTGAATGTGCTTTTTCGCAAGGTTAACTTATATATCAAAAAGGTGTGTTTGTATCTTGGAATGGGGAAGGAGGGGGAGGGCAGGGATGGGCAGAAACCAGTGACCACTTTGAGGATCCTCACCAGGCGACTTTTAATTTTGAAGCTGCTACGGGAGCTCAGATATCTTAAAGTGTTTTACTATTATATCTCAAAATTGTGTTTTTATTTAATTTCCCCAGTTCTCCCAAAGGTGTGTACTTCTTATCTAAGATTTTTGATGGACAGGGATTGTTTCAAGTTCTAAAAAGACGATTGTTATTTCCAATTTACTTCTATACGACTTAGTCAAATAGAAACTACTCAGTCAAATAGAGAAAGAACTGGAAAAAATAGAGGGCGTATCTTTGATTTGGAAAACAAAACTGATAATCTTAAGGTAGAGAACGATCAACTCAGAAAAACCATCACGGCTTGACAAACAGAGAACGACACTCTACGCATAAAGTAAATGAAATAGATTAATACTCCCGACGAAATTGTGTCAGAGTGTTCGGCATAACTGAGACGTTGGAAGAAAACGTCACTTACAAAATTATGACCCTGGCCAAGGAGAAACTTCAAGTAAACCTTCAAACAGAACACATCGATCGGTGTCACAGAGTCGGGGCGAAATCTGTTGGACGACCGAGGGGGTCACTATCAAGGGTAACTCTTATCAAATCAGATCATAATTCCTATACAGTCGTAAAAATTAAAACACCGGAATAGTCATCAAGGATGATCTAATTTATATCAATCAATCCCTGATAAATGCAGCCCAGGAGCACAAATCTACATCTAGTGCCTGGACAATTGAGGGGAATGTATCAGTCTCCATTAATAGGTGGCAGAAGTGTCGTTAAACGAATAAAAAATCTATCGGACCTACAGAAATTGTAATTATCATTACCATATCGTTGATGGCAGCGTTTTACCACTTTAACCTATCAATTGTTCATTAACAGCCCTCAACACAGTTGCGTAACACACTGGAATGTAGTCCTTTGATTATACCTTTTTATGGAAAGGTGACTCGTCGCTGGAATTGTTTCAGTTATAAACGGTACTCGAAACGGTTGCGTAACACGTACTGGAATGTAATCCTTTTGTTATACTGTTATATGGAATCGTGACTCATCGCTTGTATTGTTTATCTCTCAGTTACTGTATGTTTGTAGTCATTTTGCATAGTGTTTTTTTTTGCTCTGGACTTACTGGATTTATTAGTGTCGTTACCGTTTTTATTCCCTTTGCTTTTTTTGTTGTAAGTATTTGTTCTTCTTGTTTAATGTTTGGTACTAATCACACATATATTTCATTAACTGACCTTCTCAACTCAAATAACGTTGACCCTGCTTCTGATTTGGGTGCTGCAAGGGGTTTATCTAGTAAATATATAGATAATGATAAAATTGCTGACTATTTTTCAGTAGGTAAACCAAGTGAACATTTGAACTTTCTCCATGTAAATATTAGGAGTCAAAGTAAAAATTATGAAGTTTTGTTCCAACTTCTTTTTTCATGCAAACACAACTTTTCCATTATTGCTATTTCTGAAACATGGCTGCATGCCACTAGTCCCGTTGAGCTATTTGATATACCTGGGTATACTTTTATTCACCGGGACCGAAATTATTCAACCGGTGGAGGAGTGGCTATGTATGTCAATGAATTATTTACCTTTTCTGTTTATGATGACATCAGCAGCTCTGTAAATGACAATTTTAATATTACTTGTTTTGAATACATGTTTATTAAATTACGCATCTCTAAAACAAAGTCAGTAAATGTAGTGGTTGTATATCGACCACCTAATTTTAGTATTAAACTTGTCTTAAACTTGCTAACACATTTTACACTTTAGTTGTCAACATGGGTAATAACTTAGCAACTAAGATTAATGATACAGGTATACATATTGAATTTTTTTTAAAGGGATCTTTTGAATTTTTTTCCTTCTTTTTCCTACAAGCATAGCTGAGATCATCAAAATTGTAAATCATCAGGAAAATAATAAGGCAGCCGGTTTTGATAATATTAAGGTAGTAGTATTATAAAAAAAGTGTACGGACGAGGTTGGTGAACTCCTTTCCATATCTTCAACCTTTCGCTCAGTTCAGGAGTAGTACCTCAAAATTTAAAAATAGCTGAAGTCCTTCCACTAAGGTGATGTTACAGATTAGAAAAATTATAGACCTATTTCTCTTAAACCCTTTCTTTCCAAGATCCTTAAAAAGATAGTTTTTAATCGAGTTTATTCTTATCTTCCCAAATATAATATACTTAGTAATAATCAATATGGGTTTCTTCCAAATCATGCAACATATCTGGCGGTTATTGATTTGATCGACAAAGTCGCAAATACCTTTAACAATAAACACTTTGGGATTGGATTTATTTTTGGACATGTCAAAGGCATTTGATACCGTAAATCATGACATCCTCTTAAGAAAACTTTTTCATCTTGGTATTAGAGGGACTGCTTTAAGTTGGTTTTCTAGCTAACTGAGAAATAGAAAAACAACAGTTTGTAACTTTTAGTCTAACTCTTCTACCATGAATTCAATTACATGTGGAGTTCCCCAAGGGTCTGTTCTTGGTCCTCTACTTTTTCTCATCTATATTAATGATATTCAGGCAACTTCAACAATTCTTTCTTTCATATTATTTGCCGATGACACATATTTTTTTCAATCACAAACATTTACAACTTGGCTCAGCGATTGTCAATCAGGAACTAAAAAACTTTCTGTTTGGTATCTTTAAACATTGATAAAACAAACTTTATGATTTTTCGTCCTTACCAAAAAGCGGTCTGTGATATAAATATAAAGATTGATAATCAGCAGATTTGTAATGTTAGCACTACTAAATTCCTTGGTGTAATAATTGATAATCATATGAATTGGACGCCACATATTCATAAAGTACAAACTTATGTTGCTAGAATTGTAAGTATCATGTATAAAATTAAATCATTTATGTATAAAATTAAATCATTTATTCCAAATAATATTCTATTCTCTATTTATGAAACCTTAATAACTCCTCATCTTCATTATTGTGCTATTTCCTGGGCAAACTCTTCTCCCAATATAGTAAATTCCCTTTTTCTCCTACAAAAAAAGGAGCTGTTAGAATAATTTGTAATGCATCTTATCGTGATCATACCTCCCATTTATTTAGAGAGCTTAAGTTACTGAAATTTTTTGACATTTATCATTTTCAGTTGGGTATTTTTATGTTCAAGTGGAATGCTTGCTTCCAACAAAGCCTCGATAAGCTCTGCTTCTGCCAGGTCTCCCCCACATTACATCATTGTATATATCAATTGTTTGATTCCTTTGGAATGTATTGGTATTGTATATTCAAATGTTATATGTTCACTTTGTTTATGTTGTGGTGAAGTGGAAATAAAATAAATAGTTTTCAAAATAGTTTTCAATATTCTCAACTTTTGACTATTTTTAGGAAAAGGCGGCAACTACATGTAAGTGTTGACTCTTTCCTCGAAATTTCGACTTTTTATCTCAAGCTTGTGGCTTCGCATCTTAAACGTTTGGTGTTTTTCTCAAATTTTTAACTATATCCTCCTATATTATGATACCCTAATTTCGACTTATTCCTTGAAACTGGAACATTGAATCTTACACGTTCGACTATTTAATATCAACTTTTCTTGAATTTAGAACTAGAGTAGTATTAAATAAGGCTGGGAGGCTTTTAACAAGGAACTGTACGGTACTAAGTGAAGTGTTCAGTCATTCAGTGGAACTTTAACATAGCAGTTAAAATCGCGACTTCTTGTAGAAACTTTGACTATATATCAAACCATAAAAATGGAGTGTTAGCTCGGTGGTTAACGCCGGTGTCTTTCAATCATATGGTCCCGAGTTCGAGTCACTTCAAGATTAATGTATGTCGTTTAGTTACAGAGTTGTTGACAATTGACAATTGACAATTGACAATGACAATTGACAATGACAAGGCGGAGTGTATAGCCTAGTGGTTAACGCCGGCGTCTCCCAGTCATGAGATCCCCGGTTCGATTCCCCGCCGACAGCAATGTGTGTCGTCTGGCAAGGGTGTTGTTCAATAACAACTTCCTGACATGGACGTTAAATGGATGTGTGCCGAGAGATTGGCTTCGGTCAGCTTGCGAGTCTACAAGCCTCCATGGCTTCTTTCGCGAGTTCCTGCTTGCGGGAAGATCACATATACATACATACATACATACAATTCATAACCATGGACCTTAAATATGAATCTAAGAGACTGACTTCCGTCAGCTTGCGGCTTTGATAAGCCAATGAGGCTTCTTCGCGAGTACCTGCTTACTAATCTAAAATGATCTAAAATACATACAATACATACATAAAAAGAAATTTACCGTTGATTCCCTGGTATTCTCTTTTAGAAGTACAATAAATTGATCCATATGTAACCAATCAATGTAAGGACTACGTAAAGGAAATAAATATATCTGCATGTGTGTTGATTAATTAATTTACTTACTAATTATTTTTATGCTGTTTTCTGCTGTTAATCGCTAGTATTGTTACAGTTAGTGTGATTCAACGTGGAAGAAACTCTAGTTGCAAATGTCAGAGATCTGAAATTAGTCAGTTCTATATAAATGGCGTTCTGTACACTGAGCCCAGTCCGTCATTGCTCAACAGAGAATAACATCAACAGGCGTCATCATGTCTTCACTTCATTTGAAACAAAGCCTAATTATAACACCAACTGCCGTATTGTTTATTAAGCATTTTCGAGGACCTATCAAATATTCACGTTTTTACATCACAGCTGGAAAATACATACGAAAGAGACAATGGCTTAAAACACAACATGGAACAATCAATGAAATAAAATTGAGAGCATCAGTAATTAGTTAAAGTCCTGGATAAAACGTTTCAAGGTATTCATGGAGTTGGCATTTTTACACTACCTTGAGTACTCGTTTCACTCCTTAGCATCAACATATAAAAATGTTTTCTGATGACACTGGGTATTTCCACCCTCTCAGAATAAATTATTTCGTGTGGTGGACCTTATCGGAAGTGGTTATGCACATTATTCGTGTGACGGAACATGTCCACAAGGTATTGTGAAGCCAGATCATTTAAATACCATTTTAAACGTTTCTCGAGTGGAGGACCTGTTCACAGTTGAAAAGTTCTTTAGATCTATATATAATCAAATGTTGCATTGAGAATAAATCTTGCTGCGGCTTTCGGTAGACGACTAAGTCTCTGAGAACAATTACGGTATTAGTCATACCCCATATTGAACTACAATACTCCATAGGTCAGATATACCCATTATAATATAGAATACAAGTTTACGTCGCAGTAAGGTCAATCTACTGGAAACGAGCTTGCAAACAGAATCGACTTGTTCATTCCAAGAAAATTCATATTTCGATTTGTACGACCAAATCTTTTCACAGCGTACACTCTCAATAAAAGAATCTTTGACGGCAATAATTAATGAAATCATTTTGAATGGATTTCAGCCTTTGTCTTGAACCAATTAACATGGTTTTAGTTTTATTTCTATTTATTTTCTATTTAAAACGTTAAGTGCGCCCTCGTGGCTGCATATCGCTAGCAATTTCAGTGTTTCATACCTTTCGTTTTTCCACACTTTTGGACTTTCACTCCGTTTCGGACTATTAACATCTTATTGTAAGTACTGTTCGTGTACTTTTTGAGAGCCGTCAGTCATTTTAGGTTGGTAGATTTGTTTTAATTCGATTTCATCGTGTTATCATTTTTATTGGACATAGTTAACGGAGCCTATCACTTAGCCCATACTGTGCATTCTCATACAGCCTACATGCATGCCTTTAACACACGTTGTTTAGTGCACTGCGCATGTGCTGTGTTCATGATACTTGTCATGATGGCAAGGCTGACTTACACCAGAGACGTGCTATTGAATCTAAGGAATAGCTCGGCTAATCCGATTGATCGACGCCATTCACACCAACCGATTGGGACCGCCTGAAAGAATTAAACATTGCTCGGAAGACAAAGAGGGGATGTCGTGGTGGTCTGCAAGGCAGAAAATCCCCTATTCATACAGTTTTATCTCAAAGGGACCCAATGCGGAGACATTCTGTTCGTGGTGTGTCTTTTTATAATCTTACTTCTCTTCGGATTTTACTATCTCCAACGCTACGCGATGTAAACAAAACTGGCCCAAAGGCGTCGCTTGCCACACGGAACGCCGGTTCGATGAAGTCCAAGATATCCTCCATCACTGATCTCATTATTGAGGAAAAGTTTGATATTCTCACGATAACGGAATCCTGGCTGAACGGTGATCAACGGGATGATCGTACCATAGCGGACTTACAAAACGCCTTGCCTCATTTTAATATCCAACATCGTCCTCGTCAGCACAGGAAAGGTGGTGGTGTGTGTCTTTTATCTCATAAAAGATTCAAAGTCAATGCTAACACAATTGATAACTACTGCTCATTCGAATACATGGACAGCAATTTCACCAGCCGGACATCTGCAGTGAGAATTCTCACTATTTACCGCCCGCCACCATCTCGAAAGAACAAGCTGACATGTAAATTATTCTTCGAGGAATTTTCATCTCTACTTGAGACCCTCGCGACACACCCCGGCTATATCGTCATAACTGGTGACTTTAAATTCCATGTGGATGATCCCTTAAACCAGGATGCTGCCTTCTTCTTGGAGTTGCTTGATTCAGCTGGATTCCAACAACACGTTGATGAACCGAACGGTACTCACCGTCACGTTCATACGCTGGACCTCATCATCTCACGGAAAACAACACCACTTGTCTCCCAGGTCTCTGTTCTCACTGGAATGCCCTCTGATCACTCTCCAGTCAAATGCGTTCTTAATATCACTCGACCGTCTGCTGTTAAGGTCGAGACGGACTCACGTAATTTGAAAGCAATTGATATTTCTGAGTTCAAGAGGGACATTGCTGATCTGCCTCTTTCATCCGGGCCAATTTCTGATCTTGCGGAACGTTACGATACCGGTCTTCGTCACCTTCTGGATGAACATGCCCCTCTGAAGCACCGCACAATAACCCTCCGTCCGCACGCACCGTGGTATAGCGATGAGCTACAACAGGCTAAACAGCAAATAAGGAGGCTGGAAAGAAGAATGATGAAATCTGGCTCAATGATCGACAGACAGTTGTACTTCGAGAAATGTGAGCTTTATCGTAATTTGCTCGACGGAGCCAAACAAAATTATCATCGGGATCAAATCGAAAATTGCAGTGACCGGCAATTATTTCAGCTTATTGATCGCATGTGCAAACCATCTAGCTCTCATACCTTACCTGATCATGTCTCGGACGCATCACTTGCTGAGGAATTTGCTGCGTTCTTTAATGACAAAGTCCGCAATCTCCGTGACAAACTTGACAACCTTACGCCACCGGATATTTCTGTGAATGTGTCTGCTCATTGTGAAAGCACGTTTACTTCATTTGATCATGTGGACGATGAGAGAGTTCGGAAGCTCATAATGAAATCGCCTTCTTCGTCCTGTTCTCTGGACCCAATTCCTATGGACGTTCTAAAGTCATGTTTGGATCTTCTGCTTCCACACATTACGAGCATCGTCAATTACTCACTTTCAACTGGAGTTATTCCGGAATCTTTGAAATCTGCTCAAGTTGTTCCCATTCTGAGGAAGACAAACTTGAATAAAAACAACCAACAGAATTACCGTCCGATTTCGAACCTGAAGTTCATCTTTAAGACTATAGAGCGAGCAGCCGCTGCCCAAATCAATGATTACCTCCAACGGGAGGGTTTGCATGCTCCGAAACAATCCGCGTACCGTAAGCACCACAGCACTGAGACAGCTATGCTTCGTATACAGAACGATCTCTTGGAAGCTGTCGATCATTGTCAAGAAGCTGTGCTGGTTTTATTGGATTTCTCTGCGGCCTTCGATACAATCGATCACGACATCATACTTGAACGTCTTCAGAACTGCTACGGTATTCTTGCCACAGCTCGGAAGTGGTTCGAATCCTATTTGAGGGGCCGCAGTTTTTCTGTAAATATAAGAGGAGCACGCTCGATCCCGCGTAACCTCAATGACGGCGTGCCACAAGGCTCCGTACTGGGACCATCCATTTTCGCCATGTATGTTGCTCCACTTGGGGACATCGTCTCCGCTCATGGTATAGATTATATGTCCTACGCCGACGATACCCAACTGTATCTTACCTTAAGTCCTGGTAACCGTGAAATTTCGATATCTCGTCTGGAGTCCTGCATACGTGACATTAAGTCCTGGAGCATACAGAACAAATTAATGTTCAATGACTCTAAAACAGAGGTCCTGCATATCTCTTCGAAATTCCTGAAGTGCCCAACATCACCTAAAATTGCAGTTGATGATTCATTCGTTGACACTGTATTGAAAGCTAAGAGCCTCGGACTCATCGTTGATTGTAACCTCAACATGAAACATCATGTAAAGAACACCGCCTCCGCAGCTTCATTCGCATTATACAAGATCGGACAACTCGCTAAATACCTTGACCACAAATCTACCGAACGACTCGTCCATGCATTCATTACGTCCCGCTTGGACTACTGCAACAGCCTCCTGTACGGCATTCCATCCACTGAACTTTCCAAACTTCAGCTCATTCAGAACTCGGCCGCCCGTCTTGTCACACGTTCCAAGAAACACGACCATATTACTCCAATCCTCTGTGATCTGCACTGGCTGCCCCTCCATCTTCGCATTCGTTACAAAGTTGCCCTTCTTGCCTTCAAAGCTATTCACGGTATGGCCCCTAGTTATCTGACGGACCTCGTCGCTTCCTACTCACCACAACGTCGTCTCCGCTCGTCGTCCGAAACCCTCCTTTGTCGTCCTCGCAGGTGCAACACTAGATTCTACGGAGACAGATGTTTCAGCGCTGCAGCTCCCGAAGTCTGGAACAATTTGCCTTGGGACCTTCATGAAGCACCTCATCTTAACCGTTTTAAGAAAGATTTGAAAACTTACCTTTTTAGCTGTTTTTAACTGTCACAGTATTTCCTTCTTTTTATATGGTTACTAGTTTGCTTTTTAGCCTGATTTATTTTTGTAGGTTACTATAGTCTTATCCTCTTAGCTGTTTTTCTGTATATTGTATTTCGTATCTTTTTGAGTTTGCATCTTTTGGTTTCTAGCCTGGTTTATCTGTTTTTGACTTTCTTTTCACTGTACAGCGCTTCGAGATTTTTGGGAGGCGCTTTATAAGTAGTATTTATTATTATTATTATTATTATTTAAAACCAATTTATTTTTCTTGCACCATTTGCAAACATTAGCCATATCTTCATCAAGTTTGGTATTTAAATCATTTACAGACTTTCCCTTCATATGAAATGTTGTATCATTTGCATACATGTTCGCCTAGCAAGCTTAATACTTTGACCCATGTCATATATAAGTAAAACAAAGAGCAACGGACCCAGAATTGACCCCTGTGGCACCCCACATGTTACTGGCAGTTAAGGGAGGGGGACAAACCATTAACATATATTGTTGCCAGTCTATTAGATAAAATGCGACTTAAACCCCCTTGCCAAAATAAATAAATAATAATAAAACAAAAACGTTCTCAAGTACTTGCTATGCTTTACAGACGTGTGACTCCCGAGCGCGGCGTGTGGTACTTGGTACTACTACTCTTACTTTAACAGGTTAACTTCATATTACTTTCTATTTGCAGCTTTTAAGCTACATAAAGTGAACGATAACCGACGTCACTTAACGTCGAACTTTGAAGACAACTATAGTTTCATTTGTACATTTTTATTTAATTATGAAGCAAATGTCATACTTATTTGGAATTCTTTTGCATACAGAAAGGTCACCTATACTTCATAATACTTCGTTTGCGCATATTTTGTTTCATTTAAAAAAAATAGCTTCTTGAAGTTAGATTAAGTTTAATAAGCTACTATGGAATATATTTCATTTTAAGCTTATTAAAACCAATAATATCTACCCTGGATATATCCCAAAATTGTAATGCATGCCTGGGAGGTGTTGACATCTCCTTTTTGCCACAATCATACGTTTGGTGGCGCTCATGAAGGCAGAGTTTGCATGGAATATTCCCATTTTGACTTTTGGTCGACTCGAAATTGGCTAATTAGCAATATGCAAATAGCGTTAGCGATGTGCTTGATAAACAGTAAAAAATACCACTGCATGAACCAACTGCTCAACGTATATCATATCCCATTTAAGGAAGGAATGGTTTAATTTAAGAATTTCATCTGTTTGGAATATTCTTGCATTTTGTGTCTTAGGTTATTTGATATTGTTAAAGTCCCACTTCAAGACAGTCGGCCAGTCAGTATCGAGAAATCCCTTTATATAAAATATCTTTTTAAGTATTAAACGAGGCCATCATTTGAAGGTCGGTTTAATTACAATTTAAGAGTATAAAATCAACCTACTTTAATGACATTAGTAGTGGGCATACGCACTAACGTATGAAACAGGTCTTCGTTTATGCATGTAACTTCTTCATACTTTTCTCAGTTTGGTTAATATGAAATGAAGTGCGGCATTCGCTTATGTTATGATGTGTTTTTCGCCGATGTACCCATGACGCAAGTTTGGCCAACCTCACCCTTTGTTCGTTTGGATTTGTGTAATTCCATGGTTACGCACATTACATGTTTGATGGCTTTGGGTTCCTATTGGCATCATAATGTCATGGTTACTCACATTACATGGTTACTCTCGCTACAGTTTATATGACTGTAACATTCTTAAGATATAATCTGCATGATATCATTGTTTCATTGTTATATTAACTAACAGGAACGAAATTCCAATTATGGGAATATTAACATCCTTGTGTTTTATGTAAGGGGAAGAAATACTCATTATTTCTTTTACTCATGCTACATCCCTCACCAGGGTATTGAACAAAGCATTTTAAAACATTGTTTCAAATAGTTCTCAAAATGTTTCCAATGTTAACTTGCATTAGTGCAATATATGTTCAATTAATCCACAAAAATATTATTGAGATCAAGAGCAGTTTATTCACCGATCTCTGCACCGTAACTTTATTCCACTTCATCTTGGCCAAATGTTTGTGAGAAAATGTGTCGCGAACTCCTTCAAAACCGTAAGGCAGATGGATCCCACATCTAGTGGTGTCTGCTTGGGCAATACAGTAAACATATATGTTGTTGCCGTGTACACGAAAACCCAAACCATAATTTACTCACCAGTTTTACACTGACAGCATGTACATATCTTTCAGAACATATTTGGTAAGCTTTTTGGCGTTTTTGATCTGTGCCGAAAAAGGCTCACCGAATTGGTGTGTTCTTTGCTCCGAAGTTATAATCATTCGATATTTTAAACCGATTAATGAACATTATGTAAATTTACTACTGTAGCAGCACATACTTAATAATCAGCCAATTATCAGGAACGTGGACATATCTCTCTGAACATCATGCATCAAAATGTGAGCAGCCTAGCTTTGGTGTTCAATGGGGACAAGTAGCAGGTGAAAGTCAACAGGGTGGTCAGTCTCTTTTATGTACACTAAGTGAATGTAGGATTTCGTGCCTCTGTACCTGTTTATTTCATATACAAGAATTATGAATATATCGCATATCAAATGCAATATTAATTATTGTATTACTTCTGTGAAAACAAGGCATACGTCCCTATCACGGAACACTTTCCATCTAAATCTGAAGAAATTTAGTTGAGTAGTTACGGAGAATTTCACACATATTAGTGCTAAAATTAAACAGTTGACTTTCAGGTCAGGTATACCGTGGTAACCACATATGTATTTATAGTACACATAATGACGTACTCATTATGCAAGACTATTGAAGGTTTCCCATGAAGATATAGCAAATTGTCACTTTCACTTAATTTGACTTTGACCCCTGACCTTTCAGCTTTCAGTCTAACTGTTCGCGAGTCACAAGATTCCATAGCAGCGCATTTCTACCAAAGTTTGAGAATGTCAGCAGAGCCGTTTTGGAAGGATTTCACAGAAAATTGCGGTAAAATGTACATATAACATTTGACCTCTTATCCATTGACCTCAGTTACCATGGTAACCACGTACTTTGATAGTACTTGACATGTCGATCATCATTGTCAAGGTCACATTTTAGTTCAAAGTTATCGCATCAATCACTTTTTAGTTTGACCTCTCAGTTTTCGTTCTGAAAGTCAACAAAGCACAAGGCCCTGGCATAAAGCACCTTAAATTTCAACTTCAGTTTTGAGGAAATCCACATACAAAGGAGCTAGATTGACGCAAAGGTCTATAGTTTAGAAATTCTTAATCCAGCTTCAGGCAGAGAACATATTTCATGTGGTAATGACGTTAACAAATTTCTTTTCGATGTTGTACACGCGTATCACTGCAACTATGTTTATGTCTTCAACATT
This sequence comes from Apostichopus japonicus, assembly GCF_037975245.1. Classification (NCBI taxonomy): domain Eukaryota; kingdom Metazoa; phylum Echinodermata; class Holothuroidea; order Aspidochirotida; family Stichopodidae; genus Apostichopus; species Apostichopus japonicus. The sequence goes on from NC_092573.1 coordinate 8,788,203, forward strand.
ATTCATAAAAATACAACCATTGATTATTCCTTGTAAGGTTATGTCTTTCATTCATCATGTACTGGCCTATTGCATTTAGAAACTCACACCAATGGAAATGTTTTCACCCCTCCCCAACATACTTTCCGATTCCTTGGTCATCATATGGTGGGTACCCTTAAATCTCCAATCCAATTTTAATCGCAACTCTGAAGCATCATTTTTAAGACAACTGTTGCCAACTAAGACCTCCATAATAGTCTGCAATGAGAAAACGGTTGCAATATCCTTTATACATTAGGCGCGATCAGGATACCAAACGTGAGTCAATATTCGTAGAGTAAAAAGGAACGCAAGATAATTTTCCTAAGCAAGCCAAGTCACAGAAACGAAACGGAAGCATGCATTCATATGAGCGTATATATATCTTTAATTAGAGTGGCAGTGCTCCTGTGCTCGGAACAGCGGTGTTTGAGCCCTAAACATATCATTACAATGTGTTCATTGGGCAAGGAACTTTTATCTTCATTGCCTCTCTTCACATACGTGTATATACATGGGGACTTGCGAGTTAACTTGTAAATATAGCTGGGTGCGTCGTTTCGTGGCTGCACCCGGGAAGTCCCCCAGGGGACACGTGTATGTGCCCCAGGAAGGGCTTGTTTGAATTGAGCACACTTTGGTGTTTTCGTGTGACAAGTAACCAATGACCTAGGTTAAGTTGAATAGTCGTGCACGCGGCCTTGGCAACAATCAAGATTGTTAACCTTCAACTTCAACTTTACTGTCCTGTTTCCATTGGAATCTACCATGTAAATATGCTAAGTCAAAGTTCGAGTTGATTTAAAGGTTTGGTTCAGTTGTCATACATGTTTATGTTATTTGAAAGAGGACAATAAAAGAAACACAATGGTGAAAAAATGTTCAAATATCTTCTTCGGTTAAAGAGATATTCAAGCGTAAAGTTTTATCAGATTGTGTAGAAACTGCTAAAATCTGACTAGCTGTGATGTCACATCCTCACATTCCTGAAAAGTCTTTGTTCTTTTCTCTAAATATTTTGTGAGATTTTATGACTTTCAACCAAAAGATATGTCAGGAGATCTCATATTTGTCAAAGGAAGTATTTGAGATTAAACATCTGAAGAATTTTTGACTATATTATTTTCAAATGTGTTAAAAAATGTAAATAATTTTTAAAGAAATATATTCACAAATGTTAAGGAAGTGAGGATGTGACGTCACACCCTCACAGTAAGTCTTTCTACACCAGTCGGTTTCAAAGAAATTTTGATATCTTCACAGTGTCATATCTCCTTAACAGAGCATGCTATCATGGTAGTTTCTTCACTGTTCTTGCTGTCTTTTAGTGCTCTTTCATACAAAATAGACATGTCAAACACCTGAACCAATCCTTTAACCATAAAAAGAACATACATCTTTCTGTGAGATCACAGCGTTATGCTGTTGGTAAGAACACAACTTAAAAACGGGGTAGGGGTTGGCGTTATTTATCGATAAAAAATGGTTCATAGAAAGCTAGAGTAATTAACCAAAGTCGATAACTGAAACTACCACTGCTTTTAGTACGCTGAAATGTGAACATTTGTAAGACAGCCATTTAGTCATAACCAAGTTTTCCTTTTATTTTGCAACAATATTTGATCACGACTCTTTCATCGTAAATAGCTCGTAGACAAACAAAATGAACTGAGAGTTCATATCAACTCATAAATTCTCGTAGACAAACAACATGAACTGAGTTAGGGTTCATATCAACTCATAAATCGGAATTTCACTTGCTTTTCAGCATGGGTATATAAGCCGCGAAGGACAAAGTACACATAAGTTATATACCACATATATACCATTCTAGCATGTCATAACTATTGCATAGTCGTGATACAACACTTTTATTGCCTTGACTACTGTAAATGCCAAATTTATTTGAGTAACAACTCTAGTCTATAGTGGAAACATAATCCTAACCCCCGCCGCCTCTTTACGCAAATAGAACGTCTCCATATAATTGAGTTCGTTTAGTAGAATCTGTGGTCCTTCTATTGTGCAATCAACGGTCCAAAGAGCTTCCATATTCCTCAGTTTAATACACAAAGCATTGATACAGAAGTGTATTATGACAAAGAAACTTGAGAAGTTATTGCTTCCAGTAGAATCAATACGATGCAAGTCACTATCGTCTCAGACCCAAAAAACGTAATGTTTTTCTCCAAATGCATTCTTCTTGGAATCGCATTTATTTTACCATCTTGTTGCCTTACTGGTAAGTAGGCCTATATGAATATCCATTTATAATACTAACCTGCACTAAATTGTATGGTCAACTGGTTGATTAATATAAGAAAGTATTATTATAGACTACATTAATTTAGATGCCATATAATTTAATATTCATATACATGGTACAATTATCTTTGAAAGTGTACGTTCTGAATCCAGCTTCAGAATATATTTACTGTCAAATACTGATAGGAGAATGCAGTCATGTGTTTATGATGTTAACAAATTTCTTTTCGATGTTGTACACACGTATAACTGCAACTATGTTTATGTCTTTAACACGATTCATGATAATTTTTATCATTGATTATTCCTTGTAAAGTTATGTTTTTCATTCATTATGTATTGGCCTATTGCATTTATCTTTTGCATGCATATTGAAGCTTATGAATGAGACGGATCAAGATGACGATTTCAGTCAAATGAACTGGACAAGCCAGTTATTTATGCGACATTGTTTCAGTATTGGTTGGTTGATATTGATAAATTTCTAGGCTCTATCAGTCACACGTACGATGCTAAAACCTTAAAACAATAAAGATCTTTAGCTTGAATGTCTACATTTTCGACATGAAGATGAGAACGATACAAAATAACATGAAAACGTTTTTGAACAATACAACGGTCCACAATAGGGTGAACACCGGAATTTTTTTTTTTTTTGCAACTTTATGTTTACAAATTCACACAAACTGACATGTTTTTACCCATCCCCATTGTCTGGACTTTCGGATTCATTTGTCATCATATTGTGAGTACAATTGTCCCCTGCAGCACCTCAATAAATGTCACAGAAATGGAGGCATACATTCAAATGAGCGTATAGAAGCTTTTATTTAATTGGCAGTGCCCCTGTGCGCGGAAGAGATGTGCTTAATTGTCTTGTTTCCATGGAAATCAAAGTTGATCTAACCAATAAAAAGAACACACATACTTCTGTGAGCAAACGGGCATGAAGTCACGTCATAAAACTATATCAGTCGCGTATCCAGGGGTGTTGGGGGCCCGCGTCCCCGGGTAAGAATAGAGTAGAGAAGAAAAGAGAGAAGAAAAAAGGGGAAAAGAGGGGGGGGGGGGAGGAGGAAGGAGAGGAAGGAAGGGAAAGAAAAAGAAGGAGAGAAAAGGAGAAAGGAGGGAGTAGAAGAAATACGCCTAGACACCGGGAAGAGAAAGAGGAACATTCATAATTACAGCTCTGATCCCTATTATATACACAGGGTAGCCAGTGACGGATCGAGGATTTCGGAAGGGGCGTGTGCCTCAGCTTACCCCTTACACCGACAACTCCATTTTCCCTCTCTCCCACTAATATATATATATAAATATATATATATATATATATATATATATATATATATATATATATATATATATATATATATATATATATATATATATATATTGCAACCAAACCTCTACTCAGAGTTTCATGCTTATTAGCAATCGTCAGGAGGTGTACTAAAAGCTATCCCTCTTTCATCTTAGTTTTGACTTTATTTTGGGGGTGTTTTGGTTGGTGTCTGCAGCTTGCGAGGATTTCTGATATTTTGTTCAAGAGATTAGGGCTAGAATGATCTATTATTGCTAGTATATATATATATATATATATATATATATATATATATACTCTATATTTATATAAAGTGCACATTAGGTGCCCATTGCATATTAAAAAATGCTACCATAGAGGGACAGTAACGTTAGGGGAACATATTCGTGTTCCCCTAATGTTTAAGGGTATGTTCATTCTGTTATGAGGGCTTCGGTGTACAGGTTATTAGTACCCATTGATCGTGGATGCTGCCCTCTACACCCCTTTATTTTGATTGGACGATTATACATCTGAATGGATATTTATAGCTTGGCAATTTTTGTAGTAGTATATGTGACCTGTGCAAAATTTAGCTATTAGGGACCCATCAAGATATATCTCGTTTATTTTATCGTCCTATCGGTATATGTTTTACTATCGATGCTCTTTTAATGCTGGTAAAACTGACCAATGGAACTGTGACCTTGAAAGTCACAATTTCGATCCCTATCCCTTTCGGTGATACATATACTGATATCCATGTTCATATTGACGCATTTTCATTTGGTATACACACCTTGTGACGTCATCACCGCGCAATGTCGCTAAGTGTAATGTAGAGCTCATATGGACGTATGTACAGTGTGGTAAACGTGTTGTCCGTATGGCCGCAAGTGTTCACACTGTATGCAAGCAAGAACCGCGGTAAACTTAACTTATGTTCGCGAATCGGCGCGGTATCCATGTTGCACTATCAAAATGAGAGCCGTCGAGATTGACTTTGGAAGCCTAGGTAATACCGTAATACTTTCTTGCAATTGCTAGATATTAATTCCTTTACCAAATGCTCTATTGACTAGCCTAGGATTAGTAATAGTATAAAGTAGGCCTCAGTTCCCTGTGCAGCTGGCTGATTACCAATCACAATTTGTGCAAATTATAGCTCAGCTCTCACTTGTCTCACTCAGTGTAAGCCTAACATTAACAAGATCTAGCCTAAGTTACAGGAATGTTAGTTTTGCCCTAGATAGGCTAAACTTCATTTTAATTACATGACCTTTGTCCCAAAAACTCTACAAAAACATAAATAGTGATGAATGATGCTTACATAGCACCGTTTTTTGATACAAATGATACAGTAAATATGGCCTAGGCCTAAGTTAAGCCTTAGCCAACAGTAGCCTATTGCTGAAGACAGGCAAGGCTGGACAATGCTTAGCCTACATTAGTAAAATGCCTTATTGTCTAGAGCTATTGTGATTTTTTTGCCCACAATTAACTTAAAATACAAAGCCAATTTTCAATTCTGCCCAAAAATTTAATTTATAACAGCTAGCCTTAACCAGGGTAGGAATTAATATTTGGCTTTGGGGGATATAGAAAAGTTGAAACGCCCCCATAATGTATTTAGGAGGGTTTTTTTAAGGTTTAGGGGGGCTCTTTTCCAAAGTTCAATATATGCTGTTTACGGAAATGGTTGTAAGCATTCAACAGGATAAAGCCAGCACAATTGCCCTATTACTAGTGTTGCAATTTACTGTATAGCAAGTTCATTAAAAGTTTGATAGCAAAAATTTGCGAGCATTTAGCAAATAATGTCAATCCACCGAATATATGACGAAAACCAATATCCCATCAACTGAAATAGAAAATACAGGTTTACTTCCGCTGGTGACTTTTCCTAAGGCATGTATGTTTTTGTGTGTGGATAAAATCACATACCTTCCAAACAACTGCCAATTTCCAGCAAATTTAAAGTTGTAAACAAAGCTATGCAGTTTTTGTTTTGTTTTTGCAAACTGATGGTTAGGCTACATTTCCCATTGACTTAGTGTGGCTGTTAGGCTAATATTTGGTTAAAGATTGCAAGTTTTAATGAATATTTTTAATTTTGATTTTCAACACAACTTGAGCGAGTAAACAGATGGATAGGTAAGATTACCATGTTGACCTACTTCACCTGTGAAGTTAGGCTATCATGTGGTCTGAGATTTGTGGGGATTTTAGGTTATTGGCACTGAAATTGCTTAGTGGAGGCCGTAACCGCAGTAACTATGCGGAGATTGTGCGTGACCCTCCGGCACTGCTTCAAATTTTATGCGGGATTGTGAGAACTGTTTGCGCGATTCGCGATGCTACTGCAATGCCTAGCTAAAACAAAAGCATGTCACAATTAATTTTACACAGACACCTGATATAACGAGGGCGATTTTCATAAGGGCGAATCGCCCTTCGCCCTGCTTATTTCCGACCCTGGCCTTGACATTCCACTTCCATGCTGTGCACGTAGAGGTGGGCAAATGTACGCACAAAGTTAGGAGGGGCACCGCACATTATTAGAATAATCCAGTAGCATAGTGGGCTTGTTATTGAGGGTTTTAAGGATTAGATCAATGATCCTAATGAAAGATAATCCACAACAACCATCTGCAAGCATTTTTCATGTTAGACCAAATAGTATTTCATCCAAATATATTGTTCACTGCATACATAATGTGTAGAATTGGGAGAACTTTGACCTCAAGATGTCTCTTTTCCATCACAAAATTGCCCATGTGCTAGGCCTATACAGATATTCATGATTGACAAATTTGGCATCAGTTTGTCCAGTTTTAAATTGCATTTTTTTCTTTTAATAGATTATACAAACAGTCAAGGCTTATTCATCTTTCATTGTAAATCAAACAAATTCTTTTTAATGGTATGTACCTGTAAAGGTTCAAGGTTAAGGAGTACATATTTCTGCTTTCTTTAACAGGGTTAGCTAAGCTGGCCTACTGTTCCTGGGGTGGTACTCTGATAAATATGGAGGCACCTCAATCAAGGTTCCAAGTCAATGATGGGCCTAAGCCTGTTACTATAAACCAAGGATAGTTAGGACACAAGTGCTTATTAACATGCGGGAGGGGTACGGTTGACCAAAAATTAGGAGTCAGAGCTGTTTCACTGATGAGGTGTTTGTGGTGCAATTTCAGCAACATTTTGCTTATTTGACCTGTGGCCTCCTGACCTTTGACCCTTTAGCTAACTTATGACAACATAAAAGTTTTCTGTCTTATGTAGGCTACTTCACATATATGCTATATTGTGAAGTCAAAATTGACCCCCACACATACACAGACATTAAACATTTTTTTATTCCCCCACCCCAGTTGGTACTTGCTAGCCAATGGCATAAGGTTATCATAAGGTACCCCATTAAGTGCGCACTAGCCCACCAGCTTACAGTTCTATACCACAAGGGATGGAAATTAGGCTACTTCTCTGTTTACAGACCATTGGTTTGTTCAAAAATAATGAGATAATGAAGTTACAACACAAAAAGTGACAAATATTTTAGCTCCTTGTGAGAGTTTGGTATTAAGGTGGTGATAACTTTATTAAACAGATCATGGAACATACTTCTTTCTAAAATTTTACAGGGCAGGTTGCGAATGAAGACCGAGAAGAGGCAATGGGTAAGATAACAAATTATACTTGTAAGAGAAAGGAAACCATTTCATTGTGTTTTGGATAAAAGCTTTGTCAATTGACAGATGGAAACAAAAGGACCCAGTAATGGCGCAATTGAAAAACTTCATGTAAGAAATTTTAGAGGCTCAGCCGTAAGTGTTTGTTTTGTGGATATACTATTTGGTGTCCTTAATAGCTAGGTATGTAAGGAAGTGCAATCACACAACTTTTCATGTGGATTTTGCGATTATTCCTCCATGTTTTCCTCTGGGCACATGCATGCAATGGTAGACAACCTTCACTGAAACGTATTCCTCATGGAAAACAACCCCAGCCAAGTTGTAACCACCTAAAATATTATAAGTGTTTGGATGCACCATTGACCACCATAGAGTGGAGGACTGGTAGTCCTGGCGGAGGGGTGAGGGGTGATAGTTCGAATATCCTATCTAAGCCTTAGTTTCTTTGTATACTTCAAATTTCATAGAAGTTTCACCCAGCCAGTCAGTACTATATGGTGACTCATGTATTAATGTTTTTAGTTAATTTCTTGCTGTGTCCAGCAGAACAGGAGGCTGATGTTCAACAGAGAAAAAAAAGAGCAAGAGGAGAATCCCCATCCATGACCAACAAGTCACCTGTATGTAAGTATGACAGTTTATTATACTGGATATGTAGGGGCACCAAGAATTATGGGAAGAGGGATAAATGGCAAGAATGATGTCGAAAAATATAAAATGTTATTGGATTAATCTTCAGCAAATTGAGAATAAAGTGAGACTTAAATGAGGGAAGTCAATCAGCTCCTTTACATTTTGCAGGCTAGATCATTGCCTAATAAATAAAGTGATGTTATTGAAGTTTGTTATCAAGTCAGTTTAAACATAACATAACTGATTTTGTCGGAAAAAAATAGATATTAGAGGGACAGAGAAAAAAGTTATTAATCTTAACTGAGACAATTACCTGCACTGACCTATAATATACTGAAGTAGAACATGGTAGAACTAGATGTATTAATGTAATAACTGGTAAGGCTTGTATTCCTCTAGCTATGCTGTAGATTTTGAACGCTACATAAGTAATGTTCCATGTGAGAAACAGTTATCAGCTTGACATTGTATTAAAACTTTTGTATTTTGTATCTGCTTTAGCTGTTCATTACTCTCAAGACTCAAACATCTGCATTGTATCCTTTATGAAATACATTTCCTACCTCGAAACAAAGAACTACAGAACTGTAGTAAACTTACCAGACCCTATAATAAAATACCTATGCTACATCATTGACCTACTCGATATCAAAAGAGGTATTAGTTAACAGTAACAACTGGCTGTTTGACTTTTGTCATGCAGTCTTAACAAAACTATAAATCAGCAATCAAATTGAAGAATATAGAGTGTAACTTAATAACTAATAAATATACCCCAAATATTTATTTCTTGTACAGAAGGACTCTCATATGCATGTGGCATACAAGTCAGAACTATGTTTTCCCTAATTCCAGTTCCTTTTCTTCTCAGGCAAATGTAATTGCATTCCAAATGAATTATACTGGCTGTCTTAATCTCCCTGACACATGCAATGGTTAACAACCTTTACACAGTAACAGAAGGAAGATAACCCTGCAGACTTTGTGACCCCATAATGCTTGTGTTTTGTAAATTTGGTTGGATGGATCATTCAATTGATATGAATTATCATTATGAGAGCAATTGGGCAACTAAATTTAATAAGCTACAGTAATGTACTGTAATTTTACATGTAATTGCTAGTTGAGTCAAGGGATGGATATAATTTGGTGCCATCAGTTCTAGTTATTTCCTGGTGTCTGTTATCATTTGGTTGAATATGATAAAGTAGTTGCATGTTTTAGGAGAGATGAAAAATCTGTGACATTTGCTTCAAGATGACTATGCAGCTACTGGAATTATCAATTAGTCTTGAAGCATAGAAATTTTAAAGGCATTGAACACTCGCCCCAAACCGCGTGCGGCCATCTGAAAAAGTTAACTTTCTGTTGCTTGTAAGTGACCTTTTGTTCGTGTGACTACAAAATGCAGACAGTACAGTAATGGAATGCGATCCCTTGTTATCTTTAGCTGGACCTGAGATGTCCATCGCTGTATTGGTTTTTACACTGTGCTGTGGGTATTGACCGCAGCATGAACTGACTGTACACTAGTGTCTAAATACCGATGGTAGCAAGCTGTGTGTGTGTATTTTCTGGGATCGATGGTGATGTCTAACACTTCTGTTACACCTCATTCGAAACTAGGTCAGATTACCGGCATTAGACTTTCTTTTTGAGCGAGTCTTGACACCCTTAAACTAACAACATGCTGTCATTATCTTATTTGTATTGATTTGTGTATCCTCATCAAACTCAATTGTTTTAACGGTCTTCATTTAATTTCTTGCTGTGTCCAGCAGTGCGGAGGGCTGATTTACAACAGAGAAGAAAAAGAGCAAGAGGAGAATCCCGATCCATGACCAACAAGTCACCTGTATGTAAGTATGACAGTGTGCTAAGATCTTTATGACGGAATGTCAAAAAGTGTGTTTACAAAATGTTACAAATTCTTTAAGAGTAACACGTTTATGAAAATAAAGGGACTAGGATAATGGGAGGCTCAATTTGTCACACTTTCACTAGGGAGAGGTTTTTGTTTGCATCATGTTAACATGATTGCCTTGTAACTATCAAATTTGATTCAAGTTTTTTCATCGGCTGTTATGTCGTATTCTTCACTGAGCATGTCAATTTGGCCTGCATTCAGGCAAAAGGAATATACCAATCACTGCAGTATTGGAATGGTGAAAAAAATGCTGATCAAATAAGAATTAATATTTACTTTCTTCACAATACAACTTGATCGCCCTTGTGCGTGGGATCAGATCCTCCTTGCATACTCACAAGGATCGGCAGGAAGCAGCTAGGGTAAACTGATTTCAGTAGACAGGACACACTTGGTTATATATGCTCCATTAGTTTACTTTTGGGCAAGAATTAATCAGTTGCAGTTAAAGGTGGCAATTGCTCTTATTGTGCTATGGAAATCTGTTTAAAACAATAATATTGTTTATGCTTTAGTTTTTTAGTTTTTATTTTGGGTAAATGCAATAATCAAATCATGTGGAAATCTGGCAAATGAGTCAAAGCAAGGAAGGACAGCTATTTTGAAAGAAACACCATTAGATGAGCTCCTTTGGCATGCAAACAGCTGGAGTTTATTTGAAAAAAAAGTAAAATCAAGAAAAGTGTACAATTCTTTGTGGGAATCAACTCAACCAAGGAAATGTTTGCAGAAGTGCTCCCATAATAAAGAAGATGTTTTTATGCTTTGTCTACACAGACTTTAGGCCTTGCTTGTATAAATATTACTTGAGCATCATGATGCACCTTAGTAAGAAAGCAGACTAAATTTAGTTGGCTCTTTTTTCTGGATTTGAAATGACAGAGTAAAGTTTTATTTAAGGACTGGAGACACTCTTCCAGTACCTTGTTTTTAGCAATTCGTATGTGATGAAAGGAAGGTTGTTATTACTGGTGCACCTTTATATAATGAAGAAAAGGTTTAATCCTATTAACAAGTTATACAACTTCACATACCCTGACCAGAATAAGGTACATGTGGAGGATTCCCAAGTTTCCCAATTGCCTCTACAGCTAGCTGCTGCAGCAATCATTTCCAACACCAGACAAATTGGGTATTAGATGTTTATTGTACACATATGTTCAGACATTATGACTGCAATAGTTTCAAATCTGCTGAATATTAATGAGCATTCGCAAGACAACACTTCCTCTGGTTGCTTTACCTAGTGTTGTATGTCAGGCGTCAGGTACCTTCCATGGTGTATAACTGTATCATCAAACATGATTTCATATATAGTTCTTTCTAATTTTTGAAGTCATGTTCAAGCTCAATTAACATGGATTTCACTTTTTATTTTCCTCATTTGTTTCAGGTAGGAAATACATTAAATGGAGTGAAAGTGCTTCAAAGTGTGTGGTGGAAAATTTTGAATGTTACACCAAAGGACTTGCAGAAAAGAAGCTCCCAAGTAAGTATGCATGCCTAAGTTAAGGCCTGATTAATTTATATAAGACATGTTTGCTTTATCTCATGAATATTAATGAGATCAAAACACTTAATGTTAATATCTTTAAACTGGGAAATCAGGCAACTGTAAGGTGTAATTTCTTCAAACATATTCCAATTGCAAAAGTACAGCTACCAAATGTTGGAGGTTCTTCAAACTTTGTTATGTTGACATTGGCAGATATTTGGAAACCTGCTGATATGTGCTGTACAACTGATATCAAGCATGAGGGACAAGTCTTAGCATTATTTGCAAACACAAATTTTGCTCTTGTTTCCATAGAGCTTTTTGAAAAAATCCCTATGAAACTAATCAGTGAACATCAGCAAGGAACTGTGTTTTCATTCTGGTTGTGTTCCTATCAAAAAGTACCACTGGAGTTACCTTTCATGATCCTGACCCTCATAAAATTTTATAAGTAAAAAAAATCATTTCTAATTCGTAGAGTTATTTTTTTTTTCCCAACTAGGTCGCAATGAGATTGAAGATTTTCTGGAGGAAGGAGCAATAGACCATATGTTTGATTGGTAGACCGTCAGAACAACAATTTTCAACGAGCCGATAAACATAGATTTAGGCAAAGGGCGAGATCAGTAGAGATGAAGATGTTATAGATTAAGTGTGTTCTAATTTTACTGTGTTGACTGTAATGGATATAATAAACACTGACAAGGGACGTAGCTAAGGCCTGATGATTAGGGGGGGGGGGGGCTACTCACATGAACAATTTTTCAATTGTTCACTTTATTCCAACTGAGTATTTGGAATGAAGTGAACAATTAAACATTTTGCAGAAAGATGTTGAGTTGACCAGATACAATAAGTTGTCAATTAAACATTTTGCAGAACATATTTCAATTGCTCTGATGGAATGAAGTGAGCAATTGAACATTTTGCAGCAAATGTCCAATTGACAAGATACGATAAGTTGTCAATGAAACAATTTGCAGAAAAATGTCCAATTGACGAGATATGATAAGAAAATTTTTCAATTGCTCAGTTAAAGCAACTGAGCAATCCAACATTTTCCTGATTTTTGATAAGATTTTATTTTGTTATCTAAACAGTTTACTAAAAATGCCAACTTATGGGGCAAAGGTTTTCTTATGTTGATGGCACTTTTAAGCTTCTGTAGATTATCATTTGAGTGTTTTATTGTATTCCATAGAGACTATATATCCTGAACTTACTTGAAGGGTCAACCCACCCAATAGCAAAATTAGTACATATATAAACCGAATTGAAGCTGGCGAACCTTGTACAGTTGTTCTATTAGGCATTTGTATTTAGAGCATTCAGAATCATACGAAGTTTTGTACGGTGGAGTATAAGGATCGCGAGATACAATTTCTCAAAGTGGCAAGGAAAATGTGGTAAATATGACTGATTAATGGTCAATTTTAACCAAAATATTTAGGTCATTCACAATCACAAGAATATATGAATAGGCCTAGGTAAATTGGAGTGCGACAGTCAGAAATTCTGATTGTCGCACTCAAATTTTCCAATGTCAATTTTACCAAGATTGGGGGGGGGGGGTTGAGACACTCCCAAACCCCCTCTCTAGCAAGGTCCCTGCCTCTGCAGTGTGGGCACATATGTTTAGCTGTTCTAGTGTTATAAAAAAGTAGAGAGAAGGAAGAGAAACCTGCTAATGAAGAGCTTCTGTGTCCCAACTTGATCTCATTTTCTCTATTTTCTCATAACTTGGGTAGCTAGGCTACTGAAAGTGTTCTAATTTAAACTTTAAGTATTTACAATTGATGGGTATGTTATTTGCATTATTGAAACACAACGTAATGGTAAAAGAAAAGATACTTAGAAAGTTGTAAACAAGAATAACAAGCTGAGGGGGCTTCAAAGATTAAAGGGATAAAGTCCTTGATTATTTGGGTTTTTTTTAAGTCAAATCATGTACTATATAAGATTATTGATTGTTGTAGCATAATAAAGGTAATCTGATCCATTGAAGGAATATTCTTTGATAGTAAGGCACTTTCCATAGAGATCAAGCATACCTCTACATGTATGTTTTTAACTTTTTATGAGTGATATGAATATTAACCTGTTCAAGTTTATATTGAGTGGTATCAATGTTCAGCTGTTCAAGTGTGTTAAAACAAAGACAGAAGTGAGAAGAGGCTGCAAATTAAGAGTTTGTTCCAGTTTTATGTTTACCAAATCTTGTTTAGAATTGTGTTTTCTTTCTGTTTACCTGTGTAGTACATAAGGACACACGGTAGACAACAAACTTCAAGCAGAGGTTTCAAAATGAAAACAAAGGATTCAATTTTTTGTAACTGAATACATATTTGTTTAAATGAGTGGTTAAACATCTTATATGTGCCATTTTAAATTAAAGTAATGTACAAGAGGTTACATCACTTAATAAACTCTCAGAGTTATGTACAGTGAGCATTACCAATGTGTTGCTGATACTTAATATCATGAACTCATGTGTTTCAATCTGCAACAATCTTTACCTGCATTAGCGGGAAGAGAACAAGTTATAGCAACACCTGTGACAGTGATTTGCCAAATTAGCATTGTTTGGTGTTTTCTGCCTAAATGAGCACTTTGAATGCGCAATGATAGAAGTTAATACTAAAAACAATATTTGCCTGTTTAAAAAGGGTTCTCAGTTGACAGCCAAGTTATGAGAAGGAGGTTATGGTTGGCTGTATGTTTGATAACATAGACAAACTTAAAATACTAGGTTGAACACCAATTACATTTTCATTACTATTTTTTATGCGAATGTACTTCTTTGCTCAAATAGTTTGATGCATAAATTGCTATTTTGCATACAGGGAAAATGTAAATAAACAGTACCTTGTTTCGCAAAGGGAACCTCTTAGAAGTGAATGCAGAGGTCAACATGTTTAAAAGCTGTATGTAATGGTGCATTTTCACTGCAGCTTAATCAGTATTGACAGCCCAGTATCTGTTGCCTCATGTTCATGACATGGCTAATTTTCCTTTTTTTCATCAAGATAGGTCAAGTTTTCCTTCTATAGATCTGTTCATGTGATTATTAAATGTTAGTTCACTGTTTAAAATATTTGAGAGATGTTGAGGTAGTTGTACCTTTCTTTTGCTGTATATTAAAAGCATTTCTGGTCACCTGTCTATTCTATTCTTTTTTTATCTCATCCTGATAAAGCATGCTAATACTTACTAAAGATCACTCACTGATCTGCTTAAAGTCAATCATTGGTATAAACCAACACACATGCAGACAAGGATACATTGCTTGTGAGAACCTGTACACAAAGCTCTCAACAAGATGCAAGCAAGCAGGTGTAGTTCCAGCAAGTAACTCAAGAATTATACCACAATTGACAATCGATTACGTAATCACAGAAACTTTTTTTTCAGTTCAGCAGATTTTCAAGCTTATTGTATTGTGTTTTGTTTTTCAAAAATACTATGTAAGTTTATTGGTCATTGAAACTTCTCACGGAGCACTCACAAAGAATTCACATAAGATATGAATACTTTGCTATACTATGACTCTTGTCAACACTACTGCTAAAATCTATTTTACTATGTATGTTTTATTCAAGATTTCAAGGCCTTATGTTTCCTTCATTTAATAACCAGCAATGTTAACAGAAAGGGATCCACACTTCTCTTGTGGTGTACTTTTGTATTATGTTCTCATTCCAAATGTTGACTAGTATAGTGTACTCCTGTAAACAACACAAAATGTGCATTTAACTTGTATTTTCAAGAGTGTGTATGAGTAATTGATGACCTTTGGAATGGTTCATACTATGGAGATAGTGTCAATTGCATAGTATACTCTGCACCCAATGATCAGTTTTAATCTACATTAATTTCAAAGCTGCTGATTTTCATTTATTTTTGTTGTTCACGTGCCATAAGGTTTTTATTAAAATTAAATTAAAAATATCTTTGTGCTTGAATGTTTCCTTTCTTAGTATTTATGCTTTCTGGCTTGGATTGTGAAGTACTGTGATCATATGTATTGTGTTTCTGGTAACATTGAAATATGCTTAGGGAACATAGGCTGTGATGGGGGAGGGAAAGGATGTATGATTGATGAATTGCTGACCAATGTCATTGAATATGCTAGACATGGATCTTCCATCTAGCCAAATGGATTAAAGCCATATCCGTCAAGATAGTCACAAGTCTGCCCCCCACCCCCACTCACACAACCCCAACATTTTACTCCCTATGCACGCTAGTGGTTCAACAATAGAGCCAAGAGTTTACTGAATAAAATCCGTGGCAAAAAAACCTTCACACTCATAAATACAGCCGCCCACACCCCCACCCCCCCCCCCCACCAACAAAAGAATGCCTCTCAGTATAATGCAACTCGTACCCTAATTTAATGTCATGTGGTGACCACAGTATGCCTGAAGTATACTGGCTTTGTAAAAGACCAAGCTAATTAGGTTTTCCTCTGTGGAAAAATCTGAGCAAGCTATGTTTGAGGTTAAAGCTACATAGATAAGAGAGGTAGAAGTGTGCCATGAACACTACAGACTGCTAAGACTAGAACTTCGTAAAAGACGAAAAGGAAAGCACCGTACTTATCAAAATAGCTACTCCGAGGGAATCTGACCAACTTTTGCTAATTAAACATTGACAGCATTTTCTGATCAAGAAGAGTGTTCGACCGATAATAGGTTAGATAATCGGCATCGGGCCGATTATCAGACAATCGGTAACCGGCATCGGCAAAATCCATTGCGCTACCGATTATTTGGAACCGATTATTAAGTTCCACATCAAGGATTGTATTTTTACGCGCTTTTGATTCACCACAACTACAACGGGAGAAGTTCGATTCAGCGCTATTCATAGCCGGGGAAGGTGCGCTAATCTACCGTGAAGGGGTATCGCAAGTCCCTCACGCGAGTTTGTACTAATGCTGTTCGATATACTATCCAGTTTTAGCAGTTAACATCATACAGTATACTCGCGATAAGCTTAGAGGGACGACGTTATTATTATTTTTTCACTTCGCTTCTTGCATCTAAAGAAACCTCCTGTTATCAGGTTTAAAGATTGATATGAAAGATTATTTGTTTCGAGTAAATGTAAAACCAAATCAATATACTTTTAAACCACTTTGGCCATTTCACCGTAGGTGAAAACTGGAAAGTGAGAGTGACATTACGCTTTGTTCATTGTGAGTTCTAGGCACATTAGGCTAGTCTGGCTAGAGAACTGTTGAGCTAAATAACTGTTTAGTTTGAAAATACGCCCAAGTTTCTCCAAATGCCATAAAATTATGCAATCAAGGCGCCAAATACTCCTAAAATTCCCTAGAAATGTTTGGCGACAGTCCTCGGTAGTTCTACTGCATTACCATTTGTGATTACTAATCACTGATTAGGCAAATATTCTTACGCATATTTTTGCGAAAAACCCGAAGCAACTTTTTTCCCCTGACCTAATGTACTATACGTGCTAAAATATCACCTTTGCAGTAATTAAACTCACCGACTAAAGCATGTCTGATTTCCAGCGACAACGTCAATGGGACTTTAGTGTGGTTTTCCCACGTGTAGTAATGTCAATGGAGAAGCGCCATTGACTTACTGTGTATGATCGTTTAAACAACGTTCCATCGGAAGGTTTCCATTGCATATGGCAAAACTTGAAGCAAACGTTCGGGATTGTGTTATCTTTTTCAATAAAATATTAAAATAAAACTGCTTATCCACTAAAGGTAATAGGCATCGGCCCGATTGTCACAGAAACTAATCGGTACTAGGTAAAGCTGATTATCATTTAATAGGTCGAACTCTAATCAAGAAATCTTTACCATAATTTGTGTTTTTGTCACACCGTAACATTGGAAAATAGTGTTGTTATAATCTAATAAAATGTGTATACTGACAATTGAAAGTTCTACATTAGCTGGTTATATTTTGAGCAAATTTATTGCTTAAAATTGCCGATAATGCAGTCAACTTTTTTTATATAAGATTCTTTCCTATGACATGCAATGAATGAATGACACACACACTTAAACCGTATACCGATCAGAGAGTTGTATAAATGCACACATTATGTGAACATATGTACTGTACCCTTAACTGTGAATAGGGGGACATATGCAAGTGTCCCTCTATCGTACTAAAAATTGTTTGAAGTACGTAAAGAAGACACAGTTACTATCGCTTTTCTGATATATCTGTCAATGAGTTGCATAATAGATGCGATCCAAGTTCCATGCACTGCTATCAATCCCTCCAGTCTGCGGTGAATTTATCCTTAACGACGCATTTGCATTAAGACTTATATGTGGCTTTAAATGGAAAGTCCATCCAAGGTGGGTTTTTTGACCGTGTCCTGGTACTGTACACTTTAGGGTTATATATATATATATATATATACTATATATAGTATATCATGACGCGCGTGTGTGTATGGAGGCCTTAAACAATTGTAAAATTGTGCTATGAAACCAACTGTGGCTGGTCTTGAACTCGACCGAGTCGTCGGGGAACATGACGCATTTCGGTATTAGCCTAGGATCTATATGCGAACTGCATTAGACATATGTTCTTCGATGCAACACTGTCATCCAGAGAAAAAATGTTATACAACGCGAACTGAATGCTAATTGTTACCCCACTCCTAGTACCGTAACTCATACAATGAATCTAAAAATAAATTATGCATGCGAAAAACGCGGGCCCCACAACCCTACGCACACCCCTCTAATCGCTTCCCGATGAGTTACAAAACCAGACCCATCGTATACAAAAGTCTACTTGGATTATTTTTTCCCTGATTTTTTTCTGCAGACGCCCATGCATTTCCCCAAAGTAAATTCTAAGCCATGAGATCTAAAACTAAAAGGAGGTTTGGGAGCATCATTGGGTCTGGTAAATGTTGTTTCCGGCGATCTGGGAGGAATATTTGCCAAAAATTTCTTGTACGCTTTGCGCGAACCTATGGTCGCGCTCCGCTTAGATAGTATCAGAGAACAGACACGCGTCCCAATCATTATCCAAGACTGATCTGCGCCCATGCATCAAATATGTTAACTGTGTCTGAATTTTCGAAATTTCCCCGACAAACATTCCTGACACATGGAGGCTTTTCTGTATTGGCTGTCCATAGATGAAATTTTGTGCAACATTATGGTATGTTTTGAAGTGAATTGATTTCCCGAGAAGTGTGAATTTTCAAATTCTGAACGAATAATGGGCTTAAAACCTTGAAAAGTGGGGCTGACGGGTATTGTGGGCCACGACGTAGAATCACCTACAAAAGCAATGATCCACAGGAGATGCGATAAGGTCGAACATGATGTGTGACTGGTGACAATCTTCAAAAAGGTTACGGATGGAGAAGAAAAAAAGGAAAATACTTGGTTACTCAGGCTATAGTGAACATCTAGATGTGCCATTTCCAGTGATCTGGGGGGGGGGGGGTGTCCAACCCAGAAATTTTCTTGTACGCTGCGCGCCAACCGATGGTGGCGCTCCGCTTATATAGTAATTCGCGCCCCCCCCCCCCCCAGGTTAGAAAATCCTGATACGCCCCTGTATATGATACATAAGTACATGACTTGGGTTAAGTTGTAAAGTAGTCTGGAGTGGAATTTGCATCAGAGAAGACTGTTAAACCTTCAACTTCAACTTTACTGTCCTGTTTCCATTGAGATCTACCACATAAATATGCAAAGTCAAACTTCGAGTTGATCTAACCATAAAAAGGACACACATGCTTCTGTGAGCAAACAGAAATGAAGTCTCAAAGTAAGACTATATGATACATAAGTACAGAGTTATATTGTTATTACCATGGTAAGAACACCACTTGAGCGGGTGTAATACTTTTTTTTAACTTACTGGAGCATAGTTTGAGTAGTTAGAGTAGCAATGCGACATGCAGCTCGTCTCCTATATACACATGCAGAATACGTCGTAATGACATTGCAGTACATTTTACCAATGTCGTCAGTACACACGATACGTAGTATACTATTAAAGGTAATTTCGAAATATCAGGCATAGACAAAACCCTAACAATGCCAACAACATCAGCATGACTTGGGCATCAGAGGGCAGGAGAAAGAGAGGACGACCAAAAACAACATGGCGCGGGACAGTAGACAAAGAGAGTGAGAGGGCTGGTTGGCGATCCTGGAATGAGGCCAGAAACGCAGCTGCCGACCGAGATAAATAGAGACGCTCTGTTGAGGCCTTATTTGCCTCTAGGCAAGAAGAAGACAGATGAGATGTTGAGGCATAGACAACCTCGCAATGAGCAATGAGAGTGGTCATCAATTACAGATACATTACTACCGACCTTACAAACCCCCTACACAGGACTAATGTCTCTCACGAAACCTCAGTACCTATAAAATATAGCACAAACATGTAAACAAATCGACAATTTGAATATACAACTTGGGTATGATCTCTCGTTATGGGATTCTTGGAATTCAATTTCTCTTTGGGATTTAATTGGTTGGTTATATCAGGTCTAAGATACTTGGGCCATTGAACCAATCTGCCACCGTTGTATGTTCATAACTTCGGAAATAAAACTTGGTTTGCAAAGCCCGTGTACGGTATACAGCATCCACCATGTTGTTAGTTTAGTCTTTAAGTACAGTCCGAGCTATTAATGGTATATGTGAGGCCTAACTACAAAACGGGACAATATTTAGAACTCTACCAAGACGGAATTGGGGCGGGTGTGGGGAAGGAGAATCGACGTGGGGTGGGTTGAATTAACAAGTTAACAAATATCAGCTGAACTACGAACAAATGCGTTGCAGTGATTTATGGGAGTGTGATTTTTTTTATTTGTGTGTTATTGTTAGCTAGTAGGGTTCAAGCTGATAACTGCAAGGAAAGACATATGCTAATCAAAAGTAAACCCCTAGTTCAGCTATCTGAATGCTAACTTCTTTTATTGATATTCAATTTACTTCCTTCACATTCTAGGGGATTGTGCCAACATCAGTGAACGTACTGCATTACATGCAAAGCTTTTGAACAGTAGCACGTACAATCTTAATGTGAGACCTGTAGAAAATTCATCTCTACCGGTTTCTGTTCAGTTCTGTTTTGCACCGGTGAAACATAATTTGGTAAATACATTTGAAGCACAATCTTTCCTTTGTTCTCAACTTAAAGGTTTCTTCTTTGTTCTTTTCATTGTTATGTCTGAATTTTTTCACCATTAAAAAGAAAGACAAATCGTTTTTAAATATTGGTATACGGGAAATGGGATTAACGAACATTTTAGGCGATAATTCATTGCAACACCCCTTACATAGATCTCAATGAAACTTTTAAGTGGCTCCATGTCATGTGTTTTCGGATATGCAAGCCTCTCGTCTGAGAGCGGTATTGATTTCTCGAAGTAAAATATTAACATTTGCCTGACAGCTAAGTAGCCAAGTAAATATTTTAATTCGAGTTTGGTAGATCATCTTGGCAAGGCTTTGTCCAAATAAACTTGGTCAAGATTTTTTGGTCCGGTTTTCTCTATAAAAACCCGGGCGTGGATAGACTTTTTCGGAGGTGGAGGCAATGCCTATCTGGGGTGGCAGGCAGAACCTACTTTCTAGATGAAATAATTTATTGACAATTTTGTGGGGGCTGTACGAATAATTTGGCGCCTCGGCCGCTAGTACCCTCTCCACGTGGCCATAAACCGCTGAATGAAGCATGGTATAATAAAGTAACCAAGTCATATGGTATGTGGTGATGCAGATGTAACACTAACGTGTGTCAAATATGCATTAATTTATTTCTTTCAGGTTCAAGGTAATCAGGAATTGCAGTTAAGAGGCAGGATGGCTTTGGTATGCAGTATATTTCTTTAGTTGGTGGGTTTGGTGGAGGCTGGAAGTTTTTTCACTCTTCTGAATTTGCCAACTTACTTCAATTTCAATTATATATATATATATATATATATATATATATATATATTCATTTGCCTTTGTCGTTTACCTCCATTTAATTTAATTTCGAGATCCGGCTTTAGGAATCACAAATGATTTCGAGTTGGTTAGCATCATGTTTATCTCTAGAGCATGGCAAATATGTCACCAAAACAGAACTATAGTAATGTTCGATACAGGTGGCAAACGCCTACAGTGGAATAACGACCTTCCTTACCAGTCTCGAACCTCTAGACCTACAATTAGCGTCTATAGCTTAGCTGTTTAGGATGTCCGCGTACAAAGCGGGAGGCCCGGGTTCGAATCTCGGTTGTGGCTGAAGGTTTTTTCACTGTTCTTGATTTTTCAACTCATTTTCAATTACAAATGTTCGTTTACCTCCATTTCATTAATATAAAGTCTGTTCAAAAATCTCTTTCGAGATCCGGCTTTAAGAATCGCAAATGATTTCGAGTTGGTTAGCATCATGTTTGATCTCTAGAGTAAGTATATAGATCGGCGAAACGGGGTGTACCATTTGGAACAAGAATAAAAGAACATCTACGTATGACTAAACAGACCATAAACACTCACTTACAAACTCTCAATATAAATCCGAGATCTGGCGATAACATCAATTGGCAAATCCTACATCACAACTTACCCAATACCAGTGAAAGAAAAATAGTCGATGTATATACATCGATAAAGCCTTAACCGGCGAAATATTGGAACATACAGCTTTGTATAATTTCTTACTGTGCTTGTTGAAGTCTCATACTCTACAATTCATCATATACACCAAGCATGTCAACATCCGCTCTTTTATATACATATATATATATATATATATATATATATATATATTTATTTATTTATCTGGCAATTTTATCTTGCAAATGGGGTTGAATCGAAACACTTACATAGTATCTTAATTGTCGCCAAACAAACATTTCAGCCTTATGGGACTAAGAAATTATGTTTTGCTCTCAGATTTGGGATGACCATCGCCTTGCGTGGAATCCTGATGATTACGGAGGTCTTCGTAAATTAGATCTACCAGTAAATAAAATATGGCAACCGGAAGTGGTCTTGTATGAAAGGTACTTAAGAAAAAAAGCTCATTTATTAAAGAAGTGACTTACGTAAACATACGGCACCACTAGCTGTCTAGGGAAGTGCACACCTTCCTGATCATTCGTGTAACATGTGGACTGCCGTGGTATTTAAGTTTTGTCCATCCGTTAAAGGGAGTTAAATTCTGATGCTGCGCCTTTAGCCCTTGGTTTACTTCAGAATTTTGTTTAAACTTCTACCTCCTTGTGGTGAAACTAGATCTGTTTGTTCAATAAATAATATTCAATACTATTCCAAACTGTCCAGTCACGTTTTCATAAAGGTTTTAAGAAACTAGTAAGTCTTCAACTGAGTCTTAAAAATAGTTCTTGCTGGTTTGCCTGTGTACATTAGTTCTTATATGAAGATTTTCGCATTCCTCCATAGATAATTTCAAGCCGAGCGTGACGCTTTAAAAGTGATGCTTACAAAGGCAAAATGAAACGTTTGCCAAGTTCGGTACAGAATTATTTTTATTGGGTAATATGTAACCTGTTTTCCATGGTTTTAATTTCCCGAAATGTTAAATGGGTCATATATTTTGTTTCATACTAGGACCCTCACTGACCTCAACATCCAAATAGAGACCGAATTTGCGAAAGTTGTTTCAAACGGAACAGTTCACTGGCATACCATGGCAACAACGAGATCATTCTGCTTCATGGATATTAGGAAGTTTCCATTCGATAAGCAGAACTGTGAAATTACGTTCACAACTTGGATACACCAGGAAAACGAGGTAATGAATACTTTGCAGCAAAATACATCGAACAATGTTTAAGTGTATAATGTAGGACTACTTGATTAAAGAGGGGATCATAATGGTGGGTTTTCAGGTCTTAGAATGTTTATCTATACATAACTACAACACCACCCATTCCCTACTTCGCGTAAATGCAGCTGCAAATATGGCGGCCCATCAGTCTCAAATCATGGCAGATCGACTTTTACCGATTTAAATCGACATATACCAGTTTCCTTCGACTTATACCAATTTCCAGCAGCCGAAATTGACTTCTCTCGATTTAAATCGACATATACCAGTTTAATTCGACATATCATCGATTTAAAACGACATATACCAATTTAAATCGATGATAAGTAATATAAATCGGTATATGTCAGTTTAAATCGATGATATGTCGAATGAAACTGGTATATGTCGATTTAAATCGATGATATGTAGAATTAAACTGGTAAATGTCAATTTAAATCGACATATACCAGTTAAATTCGACTTATACTAGTTTAAATCGACATATACCAATTTAAATCGATGATATGTAAAATAAATCGATGATATGTCCATTTAAATCGACATCTACCAGTTTAAATCGATGATATGTCGAATTTAATCGGTAGAAGTCAATTTCCGTGGACTTATACCAGTTTCTAACATCTCAAATTGACATATACCTATTTTAATCGACATATCATCGATTTAGCTCATTAACATATTCCAAATCCCGATTTCGGTGATGATTGGCATGTGGAGATACATCACGTGTAGTCAGGTCAGGACGGCTACTGCCTAAGGATGCAATCCCCTGTAGGGACATGTCGTTAATGGTACTGTTGGGAAGGTTAACGTGTTCTCCAAATGAGGTCTCAGTCTTCATGGTGTTGACTGTGAATCTGTGACCATAGAGTCGCTTCTTGAGGGTGGTTTAGGTTTCGCCAACATACTGGATGCCGCATGCTCTACAAGAATTCAGATATATGACATTACTGGATGTTCAAGTGATGTGACCCTTAGTCTTGTGTGTGAGTTGCATGCTGTGGCTGGTGGTGGAATTGGATTCAACAATTTGGTGGCTGCAGATGATGCATCTCGAAGTACGATCATATTTGAAAGTACCATGGTGAATGGGGTTAGGGTTAGAAGTTAGAGGTGGAACAACATCACGCACAAGAA